>NW_006256909.1:11276075-11540075 GCF_000478725.1 Eutrema salsugineum | reverse complement strand
CATTTAAAATCAATGATGAAAAGTGGTCAAAATCAGGTGTTATCATCCATGCTAGTATATAGAAAATTTGTTCAACTCTCTCCAGCTGAGTGACACATCAACACTGGAGAGAGTGACACTTGTCCCAAAAACTTATCTTCATTATTAATGCATAAAAAATATTAATTTAATTTTCATTATGTTAAAAATATTAAATCATCAGAATAATATAAACTAAATTTAAATTTAAATTAAATATCACAATGTATAAAAAAAATTAAGATTTTAACTTTGTCTACTTTTTTTTCTATGTGTTTTATTCATATTATTAACTAATAAAGATAATTTATTTATAAAAAAAACTAAAGAAAAAGATAAGTAATGAAACCAAAAATGAGAATAACAGATTAAGAAAATACCAAAACAACTGAAAAACAAGTTTTTTAGAGTTAGAAAACCACAAAACACAAAAGAACATTCATTAAACAATTGTAAAGATAACAAATTTTCAAAAATAAAAAAAATGACAAAATAGAAAAGAAAAAGAATATGATAACAAATAAATATACAATTTATAGAGACATGGGTAATGGAGACAGAATTAATAAAATATGTGAAAACAAAACATGAATATGTTAAACTGCAAAAAGTAAAAATGATCGAAAAAAACAAGTTATGAAATAAAAAATAAAAAAGAAAGGTTAAGAATTTCAAACAATTGAAGAACAAGTTTTGAGATTGCTAGATTGAGATTTCAAAATGATTGATAGATTGAGATGGATAGAAAAAACTATTAGGGTCATAACAAATATTAAGGAAAACAAAAAAAAATTAATAGTTGAACTAGAAAATTAAAAACATAAGTAAAACAAGATCTGTGCATAGCATGGGTTCTATCCTAGTTTACAATAATTAAAACATAACTAATTTACATAACTACATTAATATCAAAATAATCACTCTATTCATTAACTTAACATGATTAACATAAGGTAAAAACTACATCTAGATTTGAGACATCTGGTCGAGAAAATTACGTAAGTTTTTAGAACGTAATTGAAAAAATTACGTGGTATTGAGACATCTAAATTTTTAGAATTCATAATTAGCGGGTAAGAAGTACGTAAGTTGATATGTAAGTTTTGAAGAGAATGTATGAGAAATTCATCAAACGAAAAAAAGAAAACAATCATTTGAGACTTCCATGGAAAAATTAAAGAAAATCCAAAAAAAGAAAACATCATCCAAAATTAAAAATCCAGCTTACTAAATAAATGTATGAAACTCATAAACCAACTCAATTAAGACAAATGATAGTTTTTCATCTCCACATAATTTTTTTCATCTTTTTTTTTCTCTTATTTTTTCTTTTAATTTTATTTACTTATTGTCTTTTCCTTATTTTCTTACATCGTCTTCCACATTTATCTTTCATTCTTCTCTCATCATCTTTTACGTTTTCTTTCATTTTTTAATTTTATATTTTTTCCTTCTCCTCTATATTATCTGTGTCTTCTCTTGATGTAGGCACGAAATCACACCGATGTTTAGTGATCTCCTGATAATCAAAAGGTTACAAGCTTTGCGTGAAAGTGGCGATGACAGTGAGATGGAAGGTGGTGGAAGTGATTGAGTCTCTCAATCGGTGGGTTGAATGACTTTTTCAATCGGTGAACGAACCAGTTATTTGAGTCACAAACAACTAAATTCGTGGCTTCTAAAGAATAGAAGTGAATCTCACACTTTTATTCAAAAGAAAAGACAATTCTCTAAAGAACACACTTTGAAATAAAAATAAGAGATTTCTGTATTGATTTTGATTGAAAGGTGATTTGTACAAATGATACAATGAGCTTTATATAGAACTCTTACAACGTTCTAAAGTGTACAAAGAAGAAAAGTAATTTTAGCATTGAAAGAATATAGCCGTTGGAGCTATTATGACGAGAATCGGCCAAAGTAGAGGAAGTGATGTCGCCTTTGTATTTGGACGGTTTGAGGGAATATGTGAGTTTCTCTGGCACATTATTGTCTTCATAAAACACGTCCAAGTCGTAGCATTCAAGAGAAAAGAGTCGTTGGTGAGTTATTCCTCCAAGTGTGAATGCATCCGGAAAAGGAAAGTTTACAAATATGAGGATCCGCCTGATCTTGTGGTTTCTGGAGCATGGTAAGACATTTTAATACTCTTCTAAATGTCTAAGAAACTCCCCTAGTCACCAAACTCGGGTTTGTAAGAGATTGAACCGGTCAGTCTTCATACTTTCCATAAACGGCTCTGGTTTGCTTAATTGAGAACATAATTGGATCCGCCTGATCCAATGCGTGTTAGTGCACCTTAGGATATTGTGGAAAGCTTCTAGAAGTAACTCATAGTCTCTCGGGCGTCACGTATATGTTTGGAGCCTCATAAACCCGCAAGGTTCCAAATAAGACAAGTGGAGGACCCATCGGTTTAGAAATCGAATATCTCCTAAACCAAACGAGATCTTGGTCTGATTCCAACTCCCCATGGTTCTGTGAAGAACCAAGATTCCACAGAAAGTAGTTTCACAGCTTGTTTCTTCGTCGTATGCTCGGAATCCTCCTTTGGTCGCGCCTATGTCCAAATCGAGTAAACTCGGGTTTGCCTGACTTGAAAACTGAATTACTCCTTCATCTGAACTCTGATTGAACTGCTTCCACTTCGAGGCATGCTCTAGATGAGTTAGGAATGCACTACAAATGGTCTTCGGGCTTGACCGGTTGATTGTGGACTTTGGTTGTGTTGAACAATGTTCATACGTCTTCTCCTCGGGTGGCTTGAAAAGAATGTGTCGGGTAACTTTTGTTCTGGATAGAATAAGAGTTGAATTAACTGGTCCCAAACATTCTGGTGGCTTTTTGGTGATGAGATAGGAGTCTAGAGAGAACAAATTAATGACAGTCGTCTCCCCTTTGCCATTAACTTGTTCAACAAGGGAGATCGTTTCTCCTTTACCCTTGGCTAGACTCTCATGTCTGTTGCATCTAGTTCTTCCAAGTGTTGAGATCACCATGAGTCGTCTTAGTGATTTGATGTCCGCATCATCTCTTACTTTTTCTTATATATTTTTTCTTTGTAACGTCTTCTTCTTCTTTGCGTTTATATTTTTTTAATCGTCTTTCTCTTTTACTTCTTATTTTTCATCGCCTTCGTTTTTTTTCCTCTCTAACTTCACAATTTTCTTGTTTTATTCGTCTTTAATATCAATTAAATATGATTTTTTTATCTACATAGTTTGGTTTTATCCATTTATCTTATTTTTTCAGATGATTATGCTTTAATATAGTATGATCTTATTTGGTTATGTTTACAACTTTTATTGCAATTACCTCATGTGTGAGATTCTTTACTAAAATTGTGAACTCACAAACTGTCTCCCACCGAGAGGGGAAGTAAAAGAATATATAAAGAAGAATATCTGAAAGGAAAAAATGATTAACTTATTATCTAACCACCTAAGTAGAAGAATTTATTGATCAAAGTAATTCAAACGCAATAGTCGACTAAATGTCCTTCTATACAGTTTATCAAATCTCGACATATATAATTTAAAACATCTAGTTATTCTCAAAATTTGACTTTATATTCAATATTGTTGGTATTTTATATTTGGTAATCCCCACCATTTCCTTTTCTTTTCTATGTGTGATAAGAATTCATTCACCATGTCGTTCTTTAGTCATAACTTGATAGTTCATTTTACATTTTGGTTACAGTGGGGTATTTCATGGTGCACAGTCTGTACCAGCAGACACAATTAGATAACCGAGATATTTCAAATTTCTCATCTTATATCTCTGATTCTATCTGTTTTGGTATCTTCCAAGGAAATCTGTTTTTATTACTTTAAGTTTCTATACAATTCTAACTTGGTTTCACATATACAATAGAACCTCAATAAATTAATACTCGATAAATTAGTAATCACTATAAATTGATAAATTTCTCCGGTCCAAGTTGGGCCAGTGTAAAAATTCATCAAAATCGATAAGATAATAAGATAATAATTTTTTTTTCAAACTCCTATGTAAATATATGGTCCCAACATAAACATAAATTAATAATTATAAGAATTTATGTATATATATATATATATGTAAGATATAATATACTAAAATATGATTAATATGTTGTTTGTTTTTATTTAAGTTTGAAATTTAATTGAAAACCATCTCATTACTTATTTATATCAAAACTTTTAATGTTGGTTTTTTTTTAACTCCATTCAAATTTATGAAAAAATTAACATGTGATAATTGAGTTTCTTATGCGTAAATATTTCAAAATATATTATGGTATTGTCTTCAATTTCAGCACCAACATTAAGGATAGTAACCATATTTTTTTATAAATTTTGTACTAATGAACATTTATATTTTTACATAGATAATTCAGTCTACAATTAACAAGTAGAAACAACTATTCTATTGCGATTGCTATGATTTGTAACTATAATTTTAAGTTTGTGCATGTCATTTTATAAGCATATAAGTTTAGGTTCTTAAATATAACTTTATTTGAGAATAAATTTAAGAAGAAGATGGGCGAAAAATAATTTTAATTAATAATTATTAATTTATAGATAAATTAATATCACGATAAACTAATAAAATATCATGGTCCCAATATTATTAATTTATAGAGGTTTTACTAACCAAACTGCATACCATCATGAGATGTTTTAGGATTCCAAAGCTAAAACGTTGGCTCAGGAACTAGCTGCCAAACTTAAGTTAAGCAATCAACATCATTCCACCATTAGAGATAGTTTTAAACATCAATTAAGAGATAGAACTAAGACATTTTGAAAAGCATTTCCCTGGAGCATCCACAAGCCTCCTCCATATCTTCTCTCTCACAGAGACAGAGTTAGGTTTTCTCCTGCTCCCACATTGTAATGTGCAAGTGACATGTTGTCGTCCTCTAAAACCCCTGATTTTCCACTTAACTTCAGCCTCTCTGCAGGAATTTGGATATCTCCAGCTATTTTCTCCTTCAAACTTGCCACGTCTTCTGATAAAGACTCCACTGTGATCTCAATGACATTGGCAACAGACACCCTGATTGTAGTCGGACCCTGAAAATGTATAAAACTACTAATTAGACACAACTCTCAAGATGACCCCCCCCCCAAAAAAAAAACAAAGACTTGTAAGAGCCACAAAGAAAACATCACCGAGTGTTGAGCAAGAAACTGGTCTTCTGGAACAAGGCCTGGCACGTCAAACTGTTGTCTCTTTGGCTCTGTTTCATCCTCAGTTCCAGGTGGTGTCAGGTCTTGATCAGCCTCCTTGTTAGCAAAATCCTTCTCCAAAGAAGCATGCCAATCAGTCATAGCCTTCTCCACTCCCTTGGTCTGCCAATAAAACTTTTGGTAAGCATCCCATTGAAGACAGAGGAGAAAACCATCAGTAATGGCCTCCATATAAGCCTTACTCTGGCTCAGCTTTGATCCAAAATCTGTGGGAGGCCTTATTATTTTCGCATACCCAACAAGGATTTGACTGAAACGTGTGAACCATCTACTATCTTGCTTCATAAACTCTAACTGAGGAAGGGCTCTTTTCGCCAAATTTGTATAAAAACGACCTCCATACCAAACTGTGCTGTGAGCTTGATAGCATAAAACTCCTCGAGGGTCATACCTTTAGGAAGCCTACAGTCTAGAAGATCAGGCAGACGCTTGATGTGAGACCGAGGAAGAGGATTACACTCAATCTCATCATCTGAATCCTTCTGACCCTGAGCAAGGTATTCGTTAAGCTTCTACTGGTAAAATGGGTGATAAGGATCTGATGTCTTCACAAAGTTGAAGTTGTAACTTGGATTGATTACATCAGTGTACATGAGTGTCCTCTCAATACTCCTCTCAGCCTTAATACCCTTTTTGGAGACTAAAAGTGCCGTAGTCTCGACAATTTTTCTAAAACGACCTGGAGGTGGCTCAATGATTTGGATACTGTGATCATTAGTTTCTGTTTCTTGAATATCTTGAGAACCATCCTGAGCAAGGTATTCTTCAAGCTTCTGCTGGTAAATTTCGTGAAAGGGATCTTCTGTGCTCCTCAAAAAGTTGAATCTTGCATCTTCTGGAGACGATGCGATGATCATCTTCTCAATCTCTAACCCGTTTTTGGAAGCGAAACGGGCCGTTTTCTCCACAATTATTGGAGCTTCATTTTGGGTTGAACTAGACATTTCTTTTTTGCTACAACCATGCAGAAGATGAAAATTAAGATCTAGATTATCATTGGTTTACAAAAATCGCCAAAAGAAACTATCAAATCTACTAAAAACAGGTTATTACGTCGGAGATAAATTCTGAGACCACATGAATATTTTTCATAGTATAAACGCATGCCTGGAAAGAGATCGAAAAATTAAATAAGACTTACACCGCCGTGACGTCGTGAACAAGGAACGACTTGGAGATCTAAAGCTTGGAAATCAAGGAAACGAAGAAGATCCTCCTGGGAATAAACCGATCGAACTCGTCGTGTTTAGGTTTACCAACGGGCCTTTAGTATTGGGCCTGTAGTTTCGGTCCATAATAACTCGTAAGATTGTGTTATTGTCATGTTGATGCTCTTCTCCGGACCCTCAACTCGTGTTGTCCGTTAATTTTTTTTTTTTTTTCCACATAGACATTCCTTTACCAACTGGACCAAGGCAGATTGGTTTAGATTTTTTTTTGGTTAAAGAGTAGTTAATTTATATTTATACCTCATTAGAATTTGCATGATATGATACAGATAAAGTTAAGTTTACCCGTATTAATGTAGGTTAAGATGTGCTTTTCCTTTTTAGAAAATTAAGTTTTGTAAACCGTGAAATTCTCTTTACTTATCTATAATAATAAAGAAAAACAAATTATATAAAGATCGAAAGTTGGAAATGTACATATTATTGGAGAATATTTTTTTTTGTTAGAATGAGTTGCAAATCCCAATTTTTTAACCACATGCATAAATAATCTTAGTTAGAGTAGGCACGGATCGGACACTTCACCAGATATCCGGGTTCAGATCTTAAAAATGGTTATCCGAGTATGAATCTGGCAATATCTGTAGATATCTGGATCATATTAGATTCCACAAAAAAAAAATGAATGTTTTTAATTATGACACTGAAAATGTGACGAGAAACTTGTTATATTATCATTAGGCGGCTGCTGCTGCTTTCAGATGTTTGCAATATGAAAGTATTATTGTCTTCAAAAGTTTGACTGATGGAAAATGAATTAACCTGTATATATCAACAAATTGAAAAGTAAATAACGTGTATAGAAAGAAGATAATCACATAGGCGTAGAAACACCGATTGATTTTTTTGGACCAAAAAATTGCGGTCAAGATAATTTAATCCAAGATATATATATCTTCGCTGTCGTGATCTCTACCTTATCATATACACTTTCAAACTTTCAAGGCAAACGATCTTCGTTTATTCCAGACAGCTTGCCTTAATTATATTATTATTTTTCTTTTTTCCCTATCTTAATATAAAATAAATACGTATCTTTAGTTGTCAATTATCTTCATGCATAAAAGTGCTCATCAATTATTGAAGGCTCAGTTATCTTATTTATTCTAGAATCGGTTAACCTATAATCTGGTATGTGTAACGAATCATTAACATTAAAACTATGAGTTGTAAAACTAATATTATAGTTATGATTGCATTACTTGAGACCAAGAAGTTCGGATCGAAGGTTGAATATTTCGTCCAACAAAGTTTTAACTCGTGTTTTTCGATAATCTGTTATATATTGACCACAGATAATTTGTATATCATAGAATATGGTGTATTGATTCATAGATTTAATTATTTCTATAAATAAAATATCAAAAATCTAGTTAAACGGTACGTGTTCCATTAATTTATCTGGTTTAAGTTTTGGTGGGCTAAAACATTCGTTTTATATAATTCAACTAATTTGTATCAATAAGCTCACCGTTAAGTTCTGGTGTTTTGCTAAGCCTAGACCATAATTCATTTTTTACTGAGTTTATATTTAGCTTTGGTTGTTTTTTTCCATATATAGATTTTATTACCCTGTGCGTGTGAAAACATGGTCAATTTACTCTTTAACGTTTATCCAGGAAACGGGTAAAGACAAAGATGTGATGATGGAATTGTTTTGGAAGCCTTCCTCATTATCCTCACACGGTCAAAACACTAGAATATAATTATTCAGTATTCACACACAATTTGAAGAAAATGAGTTGCTTCATAATTTATTAATAGCTTCATTTTTACATCAAGTGCTAAGCGTAATTAGCCAGTCAAAGTATCGACACCCGGAAGCTCTGTCACAATTGTTATTTTATTTTCTCCAGACTCAAAGTTGATTTTTTTTTCTTCATATTTTTATGGCATTATTAGTTTCTATATCAATTATTACAATGATGAACGCACTACGTACCTCTCGGGTTCTCGGAAGTTCAAGGTTAAATTAGTTTATTTATGTAGTTTAATTCGGATTAAAATGTAAAATTATTGAAATATCTGGGTGATGTACAAGGTGAAAATGATATATTATTATTAAATTATAAACATATGCATGCATATTCATTTAATGTGCGTACGCAGAAAGCCCCATAATACGAAAACATATCCACAACTTTAGACAAATTAATAGTGCATGTAATTAATTTTCTTGTAAAAATCCTAGGCGATTTATGAAATGGCATATGATTATTAATTGTAAAAATATATCTCAATATAAAGGAAGGAATAATATTTAAAAATGTCAACTCTACGTAAAAGGTTACGTCCCTTTTATATATTGTCTAATTAGTATATAAACAACATGCAATTATATACATACATACGATTTAGGGTAGTTTCACATTAATAAATACAATAAGATCACCAATAAAGATGAAAATGCCAGAAGGATCGATGAGATCAATATGGATATATATGAACATATTGACTCTTAACAAATTCAAATATCTCTGCCGTGTCCGAAACACCCACCATCTTAATCCCACGACCTTATATTATATAATACTAATTAACACTAATATAAAACAACAATTTAATTATGTTTGCTTCTTCAAAAGACACTATAAAACTCCGCTCTCAACGTACCTAATAACACAAAAAACTCATCACCTTCTCTAACAAATTCAAGATTTAGCCACCGATGGGTTCTGATGAAACCAAATCAACATTGGACACGGAGAAATCGACCGTGCCTGCAGGAAGCAGCACCACGACGAAGAGTTGTTGGATAACTCAAGTTGTGCTAAGATTATTTCTATTTGCAGCTACTTTGACATCAATTGTGGTAATGGTCACGAGTAACCAGAGCAAGACTATTCCTGGAACCCCAATTCGTATGCCTGATGCCAAGTTCACACATTCACCGGCTTTCATGTAAGTTCATCCTAATTATTCATTAATTGATCGACTATATATTTCCTATTATTATCGTTGAAAGTATTTAGTTATCTTATTAAAGTAAGTGGCGGAGTTCATATATGATTTGTATATCTCATAGTCATAGTCAAATAAAGTACAAGCCATAGCTTATTTGGAATCATGTATAAATATAACTTGGCAAGGACCAAAATTTGATTTAGGATAGAGGTTAATTTTTCAAGCATGGGTCTTAATTAGTAAACCATATTCTAATCCCAGCTAGAAGAAAGTCATGTCAAATTTGGATGGTGTAATACAATGATAAAGAAACACTAGTGGAATTAAAAGCTGGTCAAGGCGTATGATTGTTATGTATAGCTTTGAGAAATTAAGAGAATCCATCATATATGTTTAACAAAGAGTATTGAGTAAAGGCGAAAGCATATATTTAACAAAATATTCTATATACAAATGGCCGTTATTATATGTAATATTTTTCAAAAACATTTGCGTGTGGGAGTAGTTGGGATTTCGAAACAAACTTTTTGGAAAGTCAAAAATAAGTTGGCCTAAAGTTATTTAACGAAAAAGGACTCAAAATATTAAATGTCCAATCCTGAGATTAAAAGCATGTTTTATTATTATAAGCTTTTTATATGTACCTCTTTATACATGTAATAACTCAATTTATTTTTCGTTAATGTGCAGATACTTTGTGGTAGCATTATCGGTGGCTTGCTTTTACAGCATTCTATCTACACTTGCCACCGTATCTGCTCTCAAGAAGCCTTCCTCTTGCTCTGCGATTCTCTTACTAAATCTTGCCATTATGGATGCGGTGGGTAATTCATCTTTTAATGAACCGTAAATATAAATCTTAAAACCATGCAGAAACCAAATCGCGTAATTTGCTATTACTTAGTAACAAAAAAATGGTTAAAAACTACAACAAAAGTTAAAGAAAAAATAAATGCCTTTTTTCTACAAAAGTTAAGCGTATACTTTATATCCTTTTATTTTTGTTTTTAAGCATCTCCATTAGTTTAACTATATAACTTTTGTATAAGAGACAAAGATCACTGAATGGATGTCATGAATTACAATAGTACTAAATCGCTATAATATAACATTTTCTTACTAACATAAAACGATAACGTTTTGACAGGTGATGGTAGGGATAGTGGCGTCAGCGACCGGAGCAGGAGGTGGAGTAGCTTACATTGGTCTGAAAGGAAACAAAAACGTGAGATGGGGAAAAATTTGTCATGTCTACGACACGTTTTGCCGTCACGTCGGTGGCGCAATCGCCGTCTCGTTGGTCGCCTCGGTTATCCTCCTCCTCCTCTCCATCATCTCTGTCTTCTCCCTCTACAAGAGAATCCGTTGATTCACTCTTTCTTTCTTTGAGTCTGTCCTAAGTCAATCAGTTTATATATTCTTGTTTTTGCTTTGGTGGATCTGTCGAAGTTGATCTTTGTGTTCTTAATTTTGTAGTATTGTTTTGTTTTCATTGATTTTGTATAATTAATTGTGTGGTTAGTTTATTTCTAAACCGATGTTTTTAGTTAATCTTTATATGTTCTTTATGTTTTGTATCGATTATTATTTCCTTCAGACTTAATTGTTGTTTTCCTTGTATTGATCCAACTGATGACCAAGTTTAACGCAATTGTGGTTAATGTGTATTAGTAGTTAGGAGTAAAATGATACGATAAGAGACGGTGAAATAACTTGAAAATAACAGTATAATACAAAGTTACATGTAAGGGAAAGAAATTACATTTTTCGTATATTATTTTGTTATATGGACCTTTAGTTTATCAGATAACGTTCCTGAATCGTTAAAACATAGCTCTTTGATCGATTAATAATCTCCAAAATAGATGATTTTCAACTACAGCGGTTTAAATTCATTCATCATCTCAAATCCTAGCTACTGCATTTTTGTAAATTTTTTTTAATATAAGTTCAGATAAAAGAATGATCTGTTGACCATTGACTTCTTAATACAAGCCATGCAAAAAAAATTAATTGAAAATTTCCACATGACCTTCCAATATATAGTTTGAAATGGTCTTGATTATAGGTTGAGAAAGATCTTATTTTAAAACTATATATCCAATCCGATCATATCTTAACTTACGTACGGATCTTTGAGTCTAAACCGTCAACGACAGACTATCATGACCCATAAGTCCATAACGCACAAGATCAATGATAACATTTAAGCTTATATTTTGGTCAATTTTTTTTTTGTTTAAGCTTATATATGATTGATGAATGCGTTAACAAAACCAAAAAAAAAAAACATTTACCTTATGAGTGCGTTTAAGAACCCCTAATAGCTTCTGAGTTATTGAAATCACGATAAGAATTAACCAACTACTTAAAGTATCCCCACTTGTTTGGAACAGATTGACAGCTCATACAAAATTACGACGACGAATCATTTTGTTTTATATGAACAAGACTGGAAATTTGAAAGGTTGACTATGACTTTGATTGAAATTGCTCAGAAAAAGAATGTAAATGTGATGGAAAATCGGTACACGATCTTTTCTTCTTTTCTTATTGGTTTTCATGGCTGTCCCAATAAATTATTGTACCGTTATACTTCTGTCTCAAGCAACTAATCGGACAGAAATTATATAACTCAAAATAAAAATACTTCGACAAACGATGACAAATCATTTGTGTATGCTGTCTGACTTGTATCGTATTTTATCAATATTTACAATTCTATAACTTAGAATGGTGGCCGATGCATTAGATGCAAGAGATCACAGATTCGCATAGTGGCATTATTTGAAGCTACCTTTTAAATTGTATTTACTCCATTAGCAAAAAAAAAAATGTATTTACTCTCTATAGCTAGTCCACATGTTTTTGGATGGAGACCAAAGTAAGTTAAATTGATCTTTTTATTACTTGATCTTAAGGATTTTGTCTTCTCTATGGGATATTTGAATACACTGATTGAACTATTTTTGTACACTTGGTGATTACTTAAGTTTGAAAACGTCGACCCCATTTTGGAAGCGTTATGATTACAATTAGAATGTGATAAGATATATAAGAGATTTGTAGCTTTTGAAAGTTTAAACATATATTTTGTTTTTTCATTTAATTTAAAAAGTCTAATATGTCTATGAAAGAATATTAATCGTTACTTTTAGTTTATCTTATCTCATTGAACATAGATTAAAAAAGTATTTCTAATTCTTCACCTTGTTATAGATTATTATACGCAAGATTGTGTTTAATCAAGCTAATGAAAATAAAATAAAAATATTGGTTCAAACTTTACTTTGACTTTGATGATAGAATTTTATCTTTAAGTTTTTTTTTTGTCATCCATTTAACTAATAAAACAGGAAAAAAATATCTTTAATAAACAACCATTGTGGCTGATGCGGATTCATGCCTGAAATTTTAAGTGGCCATGATCCGTTGTCATGGAGTCTTTTTCATATGTCATTAACAGAGATAAGTCATGTGCCACGTTTGTTGCCTCATTGGCATGAAGCATTTTTTAACATTAAGAAAGCTCTTCCATAATCTGTGACAACTAGACAATAAACGTGGCACATAACTCATCTCCATTAACAGCATATACATGTAAACTATCGAGATAAAAGTCAAT
Organism: Eutrema salsugineum; assembly: GCF_000478725.1. Classification (NCBI taxonomy): domain Eukaryota; kingdom Viridiplantae; phylum Streptophyta; class Magnoliopsida; order Brassicales; family Brassicaceae; genus Eutrema; species Eutrema salsugineum. Next base: position 11,527,059 of record NW_006256909.1, on the reverse strand, counting down.
GTTGGAATCGGCCAAAAACAAAAGAGTTTGGATATGAATTTTCATATAATTAAGAATTTGGGTATGAATTGAACATTTAATATTCTCAAAACATGAATCTGCAGTATTTAGGAGAGTTCGGGTGGGAATTGGCCAATTTCATTAATAAAATAGAAAGGTTTATGTTACACTGTTCCATGATATTACAGGATTTGAAAGCTTAGATCTAGCTCCCTTTGCTAGTTGATCAGCTACAGAATTTATGTAGGGATTTTCAAAATTTTAAGCTGGCAGTTTCCATCAGTAAGAGTCTTGATATCATGTAGATAAGTTTATAAAGCTGAGTGTATCCATCGTAGTTCTTGAGTACATTCCGTAGCAAGGTTGGTATAGAGAGTGGGTGCATCACCACAGAAAGTAACCTGCATATACTCCAGCCTCTTCAAATGAAAACAATGCCATTCATAGAACCTCAGATTCTGCTTTAATTAAGTGGTGTATTGTGGGGCTGATTGCAGCCATTCTTTTAATGGTCCATTATTAGGAGATCAAAGAGACCGACCCAAACCGAATAAGAACCAAAGATCAATCGAGATCAAACGATTGAGATGAATATCAAAATTATGGAAGATTCAAGAACGATCTACAATATCTAGATTAAGAAGTTTACCATTTATCTCTAATATATTAATTCTATATTAATTTAGGAAGTTTAGGTCTATCGTTTCATATATAAGCTGATGTATTGTTAACCTTTATTTTCATGAGAGTCTAATATAATTCTTCTCAAAACACTTTGTATTTTTTACTCTCATCAATTTGTCATGGTATCAGAGTCTCCCTTTGGCCTGTACTAAGATTTTTTTGCTAAAAAAAAAATGAAGATTGATGATCGATGCTATAGTGCATGTGAACATGAACTATTATGATAAGTTCATTCGGTGAACCTTAAGCTAATAATGGCTTATCACGATACTTCTACGGTATTGATGGAAATTATTTTTTGGAGACGGATCTATGATCTTATCCATTTATTTTGTAACCGTGAGTTTTACCAAGTTAATGCTAATGATGGTATACTCAGATGGTTATGCTTTGGTGGACATACAATGATTTGTATTTTCCACTCGATTTGACTCGACAGTCGAGTATAACACCACGAAGATAACTCGACGGGCGAGTATAACGCTGCAAAACTCGACGGCTGAGTATAATGTCGTGAAGATGACTCAGACGGTCAGTATAACGCCGCAAAGATGACTCGATGGCCGAGTATAACGCCATTTTGGAGAATTGTTTAATCTCATAGGTGTTACCATGTATGAGCTTGACAGGGGTATTGGGAGATCGAAGAAATCGACCCAAACCGAATCAAGAACCAAAGACCGATCGAAATCCAACGATTGAGATGAATATAAGGTTTGTGGAAGATTCAAAAACGATCTACAATATTGTCAATATCTAGATTAAGAAGTTTACCATTTATCTCTAATATATTAATTCTTTATTAGTTTAGGATTTTAGGTTTATCGTTTCTTGTATAAGCTAATGTATTGTTAAACTTGATTTTCTTGAGAGTTTAATATAATTCTTCCCAAAACACTTTTGCATTCTTTACTCTCATCATTTTGTCACCCCTCCTATCCTATGCCTGAAATAGAAGGAAGTGGAGTTATACTTGATGTTTAATATGTTTTAAAACAAATAAATTATTTGATATTTGGTTATATCTATTATATTAAAACAGAAACACTTTTATTGTTTGCATCTAAACACTTCCAAAAAATTTTTTAAAAAAATACTTGAAAACTGTTTTAAGATTATGCTATTTTGTTGCGATATTATTTTTTTTAAATACATTTTCTTTTATATATAAAACTAATTCCGAAAATTAGATATCGATTTAGATAATTAAAGATTTTCTTAATATAGATTATATTTAATTTAATATTTAAATATTTTTTTAAAAAATTGCAATTAAATTTAAATCTAAAAAGTTAGATATAAGTTAAATTACTTAAACTTCTTTAAATATAGTTTAGATTTAATTTAAAATTTGAAATTTAAATAATATTTTCATAATAACACATACAGTTAACGAATATGTTATTGTATTTTTTAATCATAATCAATCACTCTAAAATTTTACATATTGAACATTGATATATATTTATAATTTATTGTAATTTGATGGAACGTGTTAGTTTTTTTATAATTATGATTATATGTGGGTTAAGCTATCAAAACATGCAAGATATTAACCTAAAATTATTTCAAAATTAAAAAATATTTATATTATATAATAATATAAACAGACGGGTTAGAATTATATTTTTGTTCCTTTTGGGATTAATATAATAAACGAGTTAGAATTACGTTTTTATAATAACTATTTTTCTGATTAATAGAATGATCGGGTTATAATTATGTTTTTATGATCATGATCGTAATAAATACAAAAAAATAAATATAAATTATATATAGACAAAAAATGAATATTTGTCATTTATTAAAAAAATTATATTTACAAAAAAAACATAAATTACATTAAAAAATTTGATAAATTTTCTATGCTAACATAGAATAAAATCTAATATATTGTTTAAAATTATATTATTATAATATTATTTGATGTTTGGTGCTATATATTATATGCTCTAGTACCCGCTTTCTATTTATTATTATTTTATAAACATATTTAGTAATTTTTAAGAGATCAAATTTTTTATGATGTTGTTTTGTTTCAGGATACGAAAAACAAACAAAAAATCGTATAACTGAATATTCGTTGAAAATAAAAAAGATTTGGTAATTTGACAAAATTAGCAAAACGTTAAAATAAATAACACAAAAATATTTTATTTTAAAACAATTAAGCGTCTTAGAAATTGTGGTATGGTCATTTTATAATTCAAAACTGAAAAAGTGGTATTTTGAAACTTATCTCTGTAGTGTATATTACTTGACTAAAATTTATATCAACAATACTGGGACACAATCGTATCTGCTTTCAAATAATCAATTAAAGCTAGTACAATCACAAATCTGGTCATGGGCCTCTGATCTAATTTTCTTCATAAGTTTTTCTATTGATACTATATATAGATATTATTCTAAAATCGAATTGATAGGGTAGTCACATCCCTAACCCTACCGCCAAGAAATTCAAATTATAAATTAGAAATAATAGATGCCATGAGTAGATATTTTGTCTTTTTGTTTTTTTTTGTTAAACTGATGCCATTTGGTTTTAACTAGGAATGGTTCAGTATATAAATTTTAGCACATTGGCTCATATACTTTCAACTCCACAAAAAAAAAAAGAACTAGCTAGGTGTCTCACCAGTCACCCCCCACGACAAGTGACCAGCTAGCCGCGAGATTAAACCACTCTCTTAGCCCTAAAGTGCTTATGTTATTTCAGTATATTATTGTTGGAATTATTATCCTAAACCGACTTGATTGTGAGTTTATCTAATTACCTAAAACAACAAATATTCTCTTGAAAGACGAAAACAAAGGTTAGTACTTAATTTAAACATAATTAATAAATGGTCCCAAAACGCTCGATTAACACCTAATTTTGGTTATGGGTTGATTTTGAACAGATCGATCCCCAGAAAAAACTGTAGTATGAAGCCATGTTGGTAGATCCGTAGATACTTAACAGTTATTACAACTTTTGTATATATATGGACGAGTACGTGTCGACGTATATTAGCAATATCGTATACGTCTCGGCGACTCGCTGTACACATATATAATCATATGGTGTATGATAACTTGGTTCTGAGTTCTGACGTAGATTTATATTATAATCATTTCCTTTAAATTATATTTAATAAATTATATAGTTTCAAAACGAGCTGTCAGTGTCTACTGTCTACACTTGCCAACTGCCATGGTTGCATTAAGTGTCAAAGTCCCTTTGATGATCTCCCACAATTAACTACCAATCTTTACTCCTTTCTCAATTACATTTACTTCAATAGTCTTTCTTAATTTACCACAATATAGTTTTTACTTACGGTAGCCGTTTATTTAAAATATAGTATTTTACTAATTTATTCAATTAATAATTTAAAGAATTCTTTAATAATCTTTGAAAATAAGAAAACATTTACTTCCATTATATTCGAAAATTAAACTAAAAAAAGTTTTGCTTTTTCTCTTTTTACTAAGATACTAATTTCTCTAGTTAAACGATTATTTTTATAGAACATATATGTTTTAAGAGTGTAGATAAAGTCTAAGATGCAATTTAACAAAACAACATGGTAAAAAAAAATTGAGCATTAAGATGATCAGGTTATTCATACCCTAATTGTTTGACTAGTGACTAGGATACTGGAACATATACATAATGAACTTTGTAAATTAATAATAATAATATTTAATACCATTATATGATGATCAAGTAAATTTACGGAAAAAATATCTCTATATTGCTCGAAAAATTAGAAAGCGACTTACTCAAACTATCAGTAGTCTAAAAACTGCTCTAAAATGATACGAAATTCTGACCTGATCGAAAAGCATAGATGTATGTTGGGATTTTACATATCCATGACTCGAATTTCTTTGGTTGCACTTCGAATATGAGTTTGTACATACCAAAGTTGTTACCTTATTTGACACTTGCAATGAACACGCCCAAGTCAAAATAATCCACAAATCTGTCTTTTATCCGGCAACTTTCAATGAAAAATGATGGACAAATTTTGGAAACAAAAATTTTCAATGAAAGTATTCACACGCTTTTTCTTGTTTTGTCTTTTACACAATGTGTTCACACTTTATTTTCACGTACATATCCAATACTCTTTTTCTCTCGTAAGCTTAAGAATCTCTCTCGCGCCACATAAACTAAAAGCCACGTAGACATCATTATTAGTATCCACACAGTTTGATGTGTGTTAAGTATACGTATTCAATATAGTATATATATATTACACATTTCTCACCTCGAGAGCTTGAGAAGTTGGGAAAAGACTACCATTTATTACTCCTCTCTCTCTTTCTCTTTTCTCTTATCTCTTTTAACCTTTTTTTTTTTATAAGTGAGAGATAATTGAACAAGAACGCAAGAACAATATGAATGGGATGGAAATGGAAAAGGGAAAGAAGGAGAGTGGTTCGAGGAAAGGTCTCGAATTAACGATGAGAGTGTTGGCTTTGGTTCTAACATTGGTGGCTGCAACAGTACTTGGTGTCTCAAAGCAGACAAAGGTTGTGTCTATTAAGGTTATTCCAACTTTGCCTCCTCTTGATGTCTCTACAACCGCCAAATCCACTTACTTGTCTGCCTTTGTGTAAGCCTCTCTCTTTTCTTTCTCCTTTCCACATACACATGTAAAAAAAAAATACAGAAAAAATCACGTTTTAATAATATATATAATTTTAGTTTTCTTATAAAATATTTTTGTGAAATGAAACGTTTAACTGATTTTTTATATATTCATGAAATAGAAACATGTTTTTCATTTTTTAACATCTTGGACTTTATTTTAATTTGAAAGTACAAAATTCTCATGTAGAGCAATAATTAAAGGCGAGTTACATATGTGCATCTTGGTTTTTTTCAGCGAACAAATAAATTAAAATTTTTTTCCAGTTTTCAATTGCAATTTAATCTTTTGTTCGAAATGTCTTTGGTTGTGGATTAATTTGAAATATATATACTAAACACAAACGTGAATATATAGAAAGATGTCATAATGAATGGGTTTGTTATGTAAACGTTAGATCTATATAAGGCTAGAAATTTTGCTTTTTTTTTTCTTCGCGATTACTCTTTTTTTTTTCCATGTTAAACGGTCAAATTCTTGTGTTTGCATGAAAGTAAACAAATTATTTTAGTGTTTTCATCGAAATCGCAAAAGTGATAAGAAAACTAATTGCTAAACAAATTAGTAATTAAATGAAATGAAATGCGTTCCTGTTTGCGTTACATTTTTCTAGAACTCATAAGAACAAATTATCAAAACATTTTATTTATTTCTTATTATATCTTATTAATAGGTTCAGAAAAGAAAAAACATATTATTTTTAAAATTCACATAAATATGTTGACTAGGTAGTAGTTAAACACCTAAACACACATATAAAAACTTTGAAAAAAAAACACACACACACACACACTAAATGTTCCATCACTACAATAAGCAAATGATTATACATGCCGTGTACGTGTACATATCTAGAATGTAACAATATTGTATATTTGAGACACTAATTGCATGCGCATAACCGCATTATGAGGACTGCTGAACTAACTAATCTTTGGGGTAATTATCTATACATGCATATATATATAGAATAATACAAATTTCGTAGATGATTAGTCGTATAATAAATGTCCAACTACCCAAAATGTTTGACAACAGCGATGTTGGTCCATATAGCAAAATCTTTATCTACCCTTCTCAGCTCTTATTTTAGCTTTAACATTTAATGTATAACAGTTTTAGCTGGCATGACCAGCAATGCAGAGTCCGTATGTATATATAAATAAATTTATAAAAACTAGACAAATGAATTCATAGATTAATTGCTAAACTGATATAGGCATGTACAAGATTCAGAAATGAGCAATGTAGTATTGCAAATGTTGTAGGTACAACATTTCTGCAAACGCTATAGCTTGCGGTTACACAGCGATCTCGATTGTGATTCTGATAATCAGTAAAGGCAGAAGAAGCAAAGGCTTGTTAATGGCGGTTTTGCTAGGAGATTTAGTGATGGTGGCTTTGCTGTTTTCCGGCACCGGAGCTGCCGGAGCAATTGGGCTAATGGGTTTAAAAGGGAACAAACATGTGATGTGGAAGAAAGTTTGCAATGTTTTTGGAAAGTTCTGTCACCAAGCTGCTGCTTCGGTTGCCATCACTTTTCTTTCTGCAGTTGTGTTTATGGTTCTTGTTGTTCTTGATGCTATGAAGCTTCCTTAAATTTTTAAAAAGAAAGAAATCGTTTGCTGTTTGCTGTTTCTTGTCGTTTTGTGTTGTGTAAAGTCATTATCAACAATCATGTAACTGTCTATTTGCTTTTGATGTTGTTTCTTTATCAATCTTTTTTATGGTGAGTCCACTTATTCGATCGAATTTCGGAAACTTATTTTCTTTTTATACTCACTATAACAACGTTAACAATATTCAGCAACTAAACAATGAACATTTTATTAAGACTCATTTTTTCTTCTTCATATTCAAAAGGTCATTACTATTTGAGGCTAACAAAGAGAGGGACAACAATTCTTCTTGTTCTGCGTCAAGTACCTAAAGGATAAACGATAAAAAGAGTTGCCGGAGATTGCAAGAAAACAGAACAGCAATATGTTATATCCCTTCTCTCTACGTTGCCACCGTGAAAAAGACAAGATCACATCAAACCTGTGGAGCTACGAAGTTGCTTCGATCTGTAGATGTTGATTGAGTCATTCAGCTAAGAAAAGCTTCGTTCTTGTATAGCTCATCCAAATCCACGCTCACGTTTAAACCGGAGCTTAGCAAGGCATTAACCATGGAAGGAATACCAGATTTCAATGAAGCAGCTAGAGCCTGATCATCATTATTACAAAGAGAGGATCAAGTATAGTTTTGGTTTCAGGGTTAAAAACATAACAGGCATAGAGAGTTTTTAACCTTCTTATCTTCTTCTGTTTGGCGCCTGATAACGTCCACAGTCCACTCATTTACCAGTTTGTTGAATTCGGTCGCGACTTCTGACTTTTTGTGGTCAGGATAAGCCTGCGCAGTCAGTCACACATATTTGTCAAACTAAATACTTCTCGAAGGTTACAATGTGTAAGGGTTATATCAGAAGAGAAGAGATAGTATTAAGGTAAGGCCTTGGGCTCACCTGGCAGATAACCTGGATGACAGAAGCAGCTTCTTCAGGTTTACTTTCTAGTAAGAAACCCTGTGAAAGGAACAATTTTTTTTTAGTGGATAATTCAACACTATTTGATTATAACATGAGGATCGAGATACATTTGTGTTAACCTTTGCACAAGAGAAGGCTGTAGAAAGTGTGTGTTGACTATATGTCTCTGATCTCAGTTTATCTACTTTCCATAGTGACTCAGTATCCCCTGACACAAGAAGGACTTAATAAGCAATCGACATCATAGTAGGAAAAATCCTTTGCAGACTAGTATTCTGTTGAAATTTCCAGAGTTGCCTTTTGCACTACTAGCACTAGTCTAGACTAAATGACTAATCCCATTTGTGATCAGGAGATAGATGTGCTAAGAAAGAAATCATTTTGATCAAAATTCTATCGAAGAATAAATCAATGCAAGTATAAGACAGGAAACCAATAGTACCTCTCTTGGCAGCAAATTCCATCCATACATCGAATGTGGTCTTCCTCAACTTAACTCCAGCTTTTGTGAATTTCTTCGAGTACTTGGCTAGTAGATCCCACTTATCTGTATCATGACAGATCCTGCAAAAATCCAGTTAAAGTTTATTTCATGATAAGAAAGCACATGCAATGGAAATAAGCGCATGCGTATTTCAACTTTGCCACAACAACGGAACCATAAAGGATGAGAAACAAAACAATTTTGCGTACCTGAAAACTAAATCTGCTGTACCGGGTTGTAGAGGCAGGTCATTCGTTTTCAGGAGTTTCATTACTTCTTCCATGAGTTCAGGATTCTTGTGCTCTAGGGCATATGACTACATGAAATCCAGAAATACGTCTCAAAAAGTCTGAGTACTAAACAAAACAGCCGACAATCATATTATAGACATGCAATACCAATAGATGGTGTGCAGATGCAACACTAGGTGTCAAACCGTGAACATTATGTTTCCACAATGCCTTCTTTCCTGCAACCACAAAGACTTGTTCGATTAAATTCCGATAAAGAATCAAAGCTAAAGTAACACCTAGATAAAAAATGAAACATTAGGAGTACCAGAATCAATTGCTCCAACACGCACACAGGTCTTAGCAACTTGTTGGCATAGATTGCTATTGAAGTTGTCATGAATACGAAGATTGGATAATCTCTACAATCAAGAAGCACCGTCAATTAACCAAACATATAAGAAATCTCAACAGGAACAGAACAAGGCATGTACAAAAGGGAGCATTCAAAGTACTTACAAATCTCCGGAGATTCTGAAGAACTTCAAAGAGAAGATGAATGTCATCCTGACCCTGGCAGTTTTCAATCAACGACCACATCAAAGCATTTGGAGGCATTGATCTCTTGACATTTACAGAACTGAGAATCTTATCATGCAATTCCTTGACAGTGACTGCGCATGGAAATGCAATGAGAAACTGCTTTGGGTGGATTCAAGATGGAATTCAAAAAACAAAGTGGACATATTAGCAACCTGTAGGATTTCCCGCAAGCTTTTCCGCTTCAGAGGAAAAGCTTGATCTTGGAATCAACAAGCTCATAGCAGACGAGCGGCTATGCAAGTGAGCGCATCTATCAATCCCTGCAAAACCTCAGTCACCTCAATAATTCATTCATAACTTACATATCCCATTTTGGAATCACTAGAAAATTACACTCAAGAACCATCAGCTATGACTTTGATCCCATTTCTGGCATTAAAGTGGTCCAAGTTCGAATTTTTCAGGATCATCACCTTAAAGTTATAATTTTTCTTCAAACGAATACAGAGAAGTCCCAAATTACACTGGAGAACAATCTAAATGCATAGTCCACTACTAAATCTCTGACCAACGAGTTAAGTACTCTCGTCGAGGACCAAAAAAGGGTTCCATTTCCAAAGCTAGAGGTAAATCAATTTCGAAAAGGTATGTGAAATGAAAGAAAGAAAGTACCTTGTAATACAGAGGAAGAAGGAGACGCATGATTCCGCCATTGGAAGGAACCCGAGGAGATTTGAGAAGCAGAGGAAAAGAATCTCAGATCAGCCTCGGTTATTACAATGGGTTTTACGAGCCTAGAGATTCGACGAGAGTTTTGGAGAAATTGCATATCTCGTTGATTCACGGTTTCTGAGTCAAGCTCGGTTATTTTTTTTTGTTCGAACTGAGTCGAGTCGCTAGATTGAGTGAAGAAGCACGATGGGTTAGACGCCGGAATCAACGATTTTTAGGGTTTATGTTTTTGACCATTAGCAATACATTATTTACAATAAGAAGTCCCTATGTTTTCATAATTAGCTAATTCACCATGTTACTTTTTGTTTCTTTAATAGTGCCAATAGAACAATAGCAAACTACGGAAACCAAAATTAGAAGAGAAAAAAAAACATCCTATTGCGAAAATAATTTATCTAACTAGAGGTAAATCAAGCGCTTAAAAACATCTAAACATTAGACCAAAATTAAAAAAAAAAACATGTGTGCCATTATTAATCTCCATCAAACCATCCTGATGAAATCCACACCTTGGCGCCATTATTAAACATATTTATTTATTTCACCAATTGAACCATTTTTATATATAGTGAATATTGTCTTTTACAAAAGAAAAGAGAAACCATTTTTATACAAACTCTCCTCGTCCAGCTAATTCTATCAAGTTCACTCAATAATTCGACCCTTTTTTTTTCATTTTTCACTCAATGTATTATACATCTTGTTCATTCAAATCAGTTTGAAATCTCTTTTGTAGTAATAACGAATAATTCATATATTCTAACAGTTATTATGTTCTATTTTTTCCGTTAATATTTTTAGTGTAGGGCACCTCTCTGTCGTACTCGTAGCCCCTCTAACTAAACATAACCTTTCTATTCTATTAATAAATAAATAAAAAATAAAAATTTGGTGGAAAGAATGGTGTCACACCGAACAATAACTAAAACAAAAGTTCACTTTTTTCTAACAAAAGTGAAATAAAAAAACCAATAACTGGAATTAGTTTATGGTTTTCTTTCTTCTCCTTCAATAAAAATTCATCAATAGATACATCTTTTCTTCATCAATCCTTACTCTTTTGTTTGTTTCTGTTCATTGAATCAATACAAACAAGAACAAATAAAAAAATAAAGGGCGTTCTTGTAGCAAAAGAATTTGTTATTAGAGGAATATCTCTAAGAAAAATGGGTTGTGGAAAATCAAAACACGATGTTGTTACCGGAATCACCAAGACGATCAGAAAACCTTCGGAAGCTGAATCAGTGAAAGGCAAAGAAGGCGAGACAATGAAAAGACAAGAAAGCTGCCGGTGCCAGAAAAGTAACGACATCTCCGCCGTAGAAAATAATACGAAGAAACCGGAGGAAAAGGAACCGATCACTTTGCCGCCGGTGACACCGATAGTGCCGGAAAATGCTGTGACGGAGGAAAAGGAAACGACCATTTCGCCGCCGGTGAGAGCGTTAACGCCGGAGAATGTTGTGACGGAGGAGACGGTTAACAATGTGGATGAGAATGTTTTGCCTGTTGATGTACAAAAGGGTATGCAAATAATATAATCTAATGAATTATTTGGTTGAGATGTTTATATAATTTTATGATGTTTTTAACAATATAATATTATAATACGTTGGAAATGTGAAGTTAATTTGATGTTTAGTTATATATCTAACTATTTTTGTGAGGTTTGTTATATAGAAAATATTGACATATATGTTTCTTTTGGGTTCGTCTATTAACAGAAAATACTGATATTCAAACGGTGGTAGAGGAAGAGAAAAAAGTAGAGGAACAAAACGATGGTATGAATGATGGTGATGTTGACACTACTGAAGTTCCACTTCCTGAGGCTGAGGAACCAAAATCAGATGTAGAAACTCCCACAACAACGGAATTAGAAGTTGAAGAAACCCTGACCGCAGAAAACGACGAATCAACGACAGTGGAAAACGATGAAATTCCGGCTTTAAAAGATGAAGATAAAGTTGATGCAAAAGAGGTATGTAAATTCATTTAACATATAGAATGTGTCAGTGTGATATTGGCAATTGCTTAAGGTTAAGGATCGTGTCCCGCTTGGTGGACGAGGGCCTACCTTGACCCCTGATTTTTTTTGTGGTCATATCTAGTACTCAGAGTTTGCCTCGATATTTGGTACCGCTCTCGCGGCCTGCACGACTCTTTATTGTTAGTTAGTTTGTTCTCATTATCATGAAGAGTAGTATATAAGAAAATCTCTTACAAAACTTGTTTTTTTTTTTTTGTGTTGCATAGGAAATGCCGATCGATATAACAAAGGAAGCTGACTCGGCATAAAAAAGAGAGGCTAAAAAATTAGTGTATTCAGCAACTTCGATACTTTATGCACCACCGAATAATGATCTTTTTTTTTCTTTATGTATTCTAATTAAGGTAATTTGAAATGCAAATGGTTGTATTTTTGGTTTCGATTTTAAAACACTCCAATTTTAATCTTTACAGATTGGGAAATAACATCAAATAACCATATTTGATTCTCATATTAAACTAATAATCATATAAAACCAACGATTAGAATATAGTGTATATTTCACTATATACTATTGATTTCTTTCTCGAATCTCTCTCCCTCTTTCACTTCATCTCCCTTTCCAAGAACAGATTTGGTGATCTCTAGCAAAATGGAAATTGAAAAGTGTCTTAAGGAAGTAAAGAAAAAGATGAGTGACAAAGGTTTTTGAAAGGGAATGAAACTTCTAACATTGAAACTAAACTTCCATTTCTCGGTAGATTTCTTACCAAGGCTCAAAAGAAAGTCTTCTCAAACTTCAAAGAGAACATGGGTAGAACTGAAGCCTCATTGCCTCATGTGAATATTTGTCTCAAGTTCATCTGCACCAAGAGTTCATCAAAACTATTCTTGAGAACCGAGAGTAAGTGGAAGAGCTCATGAGAGTCCTAATTGAGTTTCAATATCCCAAGATATGTACTCCAGTGTTGCACTTGATCATATTCTGGTTCGGTTTTCTGTTCACGGTTCATCACTCGAAAGAAAAAACTTTCATGGATGGAAAGCTGTTTTGCTTGGGGAGGGGTACTCGGGCACACTTCTCAAGTAGATGGACTAAAAGTGGTAAACGAGAGCATCTTTTATTGATTGGTGACATTTATATATTCGAACTCATCAAACAGACTGAGTTTCTCCATGTCTCCAAGAAGGCCGGAGAGGAGATCACTCCATGATTGATTGATTAATAAGATGTTCAGTACGCTGATTTACTTCCTATCCATAAGACACTTTGATTACTTTAGGTGTTAGCCATGTCTTGAGCTCTCTAAGCTAAGTAATGTGTTGTTTTATGTGTTCTGTTGTTTTTGAATACTGCAACTTGCGTACCTAGTTAAAACACACAACGTTGATGAACTTCGTCCTACGTTTAAGTACATCGACATGTGCATAAAATTTAACATAGTTGTTGGATTTCAGGCTTCTCACATGGATTTTGTAACCAAAGGTGGTCTTACATAGTCTTTTTATTTAACCTATAAGCCCTTTTCAGAACAATACAAATAAACAAACTTTCATCACTTGAAGAAAGCAATTGACCAACTGATCTATAAGCTACCATTCTTCTTACATTTACCGCTTATTACGCTTTGCTTAATCTGCATTGATCGGAACCACATCATAAGAGAATGGTTCAATTCCATGTAATTCCAACAGTAAGGCCAACATATCCTGTCGGGCACTCGCAAGTATGGCTCCATAAATGGGAATTTCACGAAGATCGTAGAAAGCATCATAAATCTGTTAGAAACAACCGACCAAGAAGTAGGTTTATCAGAACAGTTAGTGTTAATTAAAAGCTCCCAAAAAAAAAAAAAAAAAAAAAAACCGAGAGAGGTAAGAAACTTACTACGGGATACGCTCTGTGGACCCATTCTCGACGGGTGGCAAAAGGGATGTCATCAGCATTTGGTGCACGCAATTTCTGCATTAACTCTGTCACTTGCCTACGCAGGCCATAAACATCTACTCCAAGTACTCTTGCAACGAGCTTCTCCTTCATTTTCTCGGCTTTGTTCACTAACGACTAGAAATCTTTCTTCACCTACCAAAACATAACAAATCAAAGAGAAGACATCATTAAATATATAGGGATCATCGCAACAAGGTATTTTGACATGATAATATATGGTGGCAAAAGGAAAATCTACTTAACCTCCTCAAGGGTAATTTTTGATCCGAGATCAGGAGATGTATTCTCATCTCAAAAAAACTGAGCAGAAGAAATTGACTTTGCGTTTGAGAACTTCTTTCTTGCTTCGTACGGTTCTTCAACCTAGTAATCAAAGATATTAGTTAGAAGATGACTGTGTAGCTGGATGTGTTGCCTTCTCTAAAAGACACACGGCTTACCTGACCATTCGAAGAGCTGGAGCAGCTTGATTCCTTGGCACTGTCCATGCCAAAATCTGCAAAGAAGCTTGATGAAGGCTTTGGTGGAGCAACATGGCTAAGCTCTTCGCTTTTCCCTCCAGATTGCAAGTCTTCGTTGTACTCAAATTTAGCTGATGATTCGCAATTATTAGTCGAAGATGCAGCAGGAATAAGCGGCGCAGACTCTTCCGGTTTCTGGTCATAATGAATTTCCTCTTGCTACATATTAAAAGATCTATAATCTTTTAATCTAAACAAGAGAACAGAAACGTTCATATTCCAGATAAGAACTCGAGAACTACCTTAGTAGTAAGCTTCCGTGCACCAAGACCACCAGTTTTTACTATCCTTATGGGTTTGTTAGATGTATTGGAAGCTTTAGTGGCACTGGTAGCTTCATGTTTCACAAAAGAACTTTCTTTACGAGGTAAGTCTTCGTTCACATCATAGGAAGAAGAAACCCCATTAGATGCAATGGCTTCTGCAACTTCCTTAGCAAGAATCTGCCTATACAGATCAGCAGCTCTTGAAGTGTACTTAGCCTCGATTTTTCCACCATCATCTGTCCATCCATGTTGCTTGAAGAACACCTGAGCTCGGTTATTGCCACCAAATATCATTGCCCTGAGCTGCTCAGTGGTCCAGGAGTCTAAAATCGTTGATCTATACCAAAAAAAAAAAAAACAATTAGTACTTGGTGTTAATCGAGAGAAAATAAGGCAAGGAACATAATTCAACGTAATGTTACACTTTCAAGCCAGAATCAACAAAAATGTAAGCAAGAATTGGATCAAGATTGTTCCTAGGTTTCACCTGACGAAGCTGATATGAACACCTAGGCTACGATGAATGGCTGAACAATCGATGCAGAGAAAGATCCCGTATGTGATCGATGCCCATGTCGGATTCTTCGCACTACAATCGATGCATACCTATAAAATCGCACAACAAAACAAAAATCGACATCAACGATTCTGATCCCTATCGAAAATGTAGTCGAACAACTCCCAAATCTAGAACAGTCCCTCAAATTACACAGAACAAGAAAACCCACGAAAAAAATTACACAAGCAAGAGAAAATACCTAACCTTGTTCTCAGATTTTGCTTTGAATTTTCTAAACACGATGATTTTGTCGGTAAGATTTTCGGAAGCCTATCTTACAAGAAATTTAGGGTTTTACAGGGAAGAACCGCTGAACAAGGAAGAAGGAAGAACGAAAATCTTTGCCAAAATCGCCAAAATAGCAGAGAAGGAGAAAGGTACACGACGTCGTTTTACAAAAACCGGGGCTATTCAAACGACTTCTGAAACCAGAGGTAAATACACTCCCTGCTTCAAGCTCGATTCTCCCACTAGTACCCAATTTTTTTTTTTTTTTTAATCATTTTTCAAAGTTTCAATCCCTTGCATAAATGTTTGAAGTTAAAAAGAAATGAATTTTTTTCTTCCTTTTTTAGTATTTCAAAATTTTGCTTTATCTCTTTTCCTCTAAATGTTTATTGTTGTGAAAACTTAGAAACTTTATTAATCACTAGAAGGTATATATAGAGTACATAGGGAATCTAGATTAAGTACAATGCTCTGATGGGCTAATGGGCCGGTATAAGAGTCCATATATGATATGTGTTATAACACTCCCCCTTGGATGAGTGAACCGGGTCAGCTACTCAATCGGGATCTCGATAATGCGCTGGGGAATGTTGCCTCATTAAAACCTTACCAGGAAAAACCCAGTGGGACAAAACCATGGTGAAGGAAAAAAAGTACAACACGCATTACTCCCCCTGATTGTAGCATCACTGCAGATCTCTAAGTCTATACATTCCTATCTGTTTGACGAGCTTCCGGTGTGTTGAAGTAGGCAATGATTTGGTGAAGAGGTCAGCTGAATTCTCACTGGATCGGACCTGCTGAACGCTGAGAGTGCCGTCCTTCTGCCAGTCTGAGGTTGAGAAGAACTTCGGTAGAATGTGCTTCGTCCGATCTCCTTTGATATATCCTTCCTTGAGCTGAGCTATGCATGCCGCGTTGTCTTCATACATCACCGTGGGCTGTGTGTCTTCGTCCATACCACAATCTCTGCGGATGTGCTGAGTCATGGAGCGCAGCCAGACGCATTCCCTACTAGCCTCATGAATGGCTAGGATTTCAGCATGGTTTGATGAAGTGGCAGTGAGTGTCTGCTTCATTGATCTCCAAGAGATGGTTGTTCCTCCATGCGTAAAAACGTAGCCAGTTTGAGACTTGGCAGTGTGCGGATCTGATAGATATCCTGCATCGGTGAAGCCGACTAACCCATCTTTATTTTGGTTAGTATAGAAGAGTCCTAAGTCTTGAGTACCTCGAAGGTATCTTAGGAGATGTTTTATACCGTTCCAGTGCCTCTGAGTTGGAGATGAACTATATCGAGCGAGGAGGTTCACGGCGAAACATATGTCTGGTCTAGTGTGACTAGCCAGGTACATTAACGCTCTTACAGCACTGAGGTATGGCTTTTCAGGACCAAGGATTTCTTCATCATCCTTTTTGGGACCAAGAGGGTCATCACTTAAGCTTCTAACTACCATTGGGCTGGTCAATGGGTGAGCTTGGTCCATATTAAATCGCTTGAGTACCTTTTCGATATAAGCCGATTGATGCACAAGGATTCCTCCTTTGATGTACTCAAGTTGTAATCCCAAACAGTACTTTGTTTTGCCTAGGTCTTTCATTTCGAATTCTGCTTTTAAGCAGTCGACTGTTTGGGAGATCTCACCAGATGTTCCGAGGATGTTTAGATCATCCACGTATACTGCTATGATTACAAATCCTTTGTTTGAGTACTTCTTGATGAAGATGCATGGACTGATGGGGTCATTTTTGTAGCCTTCTTTGATGAGGTAATCGCTGAGGCGGTTGTACCACATACGCCCACTTTGTTTCAGTCCATACAAGGATTTGTTCAGCCTGATGCAGTATTGATCTCGAGATGCATTTTTGTCTTTTAGTTCAATGCCATCTGGGAGTCTCATATATATTTCGTTGTCCAGGGGCCCATAGAGATATGCGGTTACAACATCCATTAACCGCAGATCAAGATTTTCTCTTATGGCCAGACTTATGAGGAATCGGAATGTTGTTGCATCCACCACTGGAGAATAAGTCTCCTCATAATCGATTCCGGGTCTCTGTGAGAATCCTTGTGCTACAAGCCGTGCTTTGTATCGAACGACTTCACCGAGTTCGTTCCTTTTGCGCACAAAGACCCATTTGTGGCCCACTGGCTTGATGTGTGATGGGGTCCGGATGATCGGACCGAACACGTTTCTGAGTTTGAGACTCTTTAACTCCACGTTTATGGCTTCTTTCCATTTTAGCCAATCTGTTCGATGTGTACACTGTGTTATTGACGTGGGTTCTAGATCCTCTTGCGTAAGCGCAACATCAAGTGCTACTTTGTATGCAAAGAGTGCATTTAAGTCGACTTCTTTTCGATTCCATTGTATTCCGGACATATTGTAATTGATGGAGATCTCATTGTTATCTTCTGAACCTGGAGATTTGGCGTCCCGAACTTCCATTGAGGGTTCATTAGATTGAGTCTCAGCCGCGGCTATGTCTGATATTGCAGAAATCCCGGTTTCGGTTATTGCACCTTTCTTTGATTTCCGGGGATTCTTATCTTTGGAACCGAGAGGTCTGCCCCGTTTGAGACGTGGTGCAGACTCTGTAGCAACTTGAGTCTGTCTCGTTGGGACAGCTATTTGTACTGGTGCATTACAAGCTGGGATGTACGATTTGGTTACTTTGGTCGGGTCAGCAAAGGAATCTGGCAATTGATTAGCTAGCTTTTGATAATGAATAATCTTTTGGATCTCTGAATCACATTCTAGAGTCCGAGGATCTTGCCAATTTAATGATGTTTGATTCCATAAAAGATCTTTGACCAGCTTGTTTGTCTCACCACCTTAAGAGGGATATACCGATTCATCGAATTGGCAATCCGCATATCTGGCCTTGAAGAGATCTCCAGTGGTTGGCTCGAGATATCTTATGATGGTGAGAGAGTCAAAACCAACATATATTCCCATCCTTCTTTGAGGTCCCATTTTGGTTCGATGTGGTGGAGCAATGGGTACATATACTGAACACCCAAATGTTTTGAGATGGGAGATGTCTGGCTCATGACCCGAGAGTAGTTGGGATGGGGAATATTTGTGTTCACTAGATGGCCGGATGCGTATGAGTTCAGCAGCATGTAATACTGCATGTCCCCATGCTGAGGCCGGGAGCTTTGATCTCATGAGTAATGGTCGGGCTATCCATTGAATGCGTTTAATGAATGATTCAGCCAATCCATTTTGAGTATGGACATGTGCTACAGGATGTTCCACGGTTACCCCCATGGCCATACAGTAGTCATTAAACGCTTGTGAGGTAAATTCACCAGCATTGTCAAGGCGGATAGTCTTTAGTGGGAAGTCAGAGAAATGGGCCCGCAATTTTATGATTTGGGCCAAGAACCCAGCGAAGGC
Organism: Eutrema salsugineum; assembly: GCF_000478725.1. Classification (NCBI taxonomy): domain Eukaryota; kingdom Viridiplantae; phylum Streptophyta; class Magnoliopsida; order Brassicales; family Brassicaceae; genus Eutrema; species Eutrema salsugineum. Next base: position 11,508,288 of record NW_006256909.1, on the reverse strand, counting down.
TTGGTTCCGAGAGGACAAGAGACAAACATATGACCAACGGGTCGATGCGTCTATAAGGACCATGAAGTACCGGAATGGTCCGGAACATGGATGTATAGGTCCATAGATATCGCCTTGGATTCTTTCTAGGAAATGAAGTGTTTGTTTAGAGATTTTAACTGGTGAAGGCCGAGTGATCAATTTGCCTTGAGAACAAGCTGTGCACATGAGGTGTTGAGGATAAGCTCGGTTTTCTTTGAGGGTATGCCCTTGAGAGTTTTGAATTAGTTTACGCATCATATTTGCACCGGGATGACCGAGCCGGTCGTGCCAAATAGTATAATCAGTAAACCGGGCTTTGAGAGTGGTATTAGCTTCAATCATATTGACTTTAGCATGGTAAAGTCCAGTAGAGAGCGCGGGTATGGTTTCGAGGATTTGTTTATGGCCGTCTACGGTTTTAGTGACTAGGAGGGATTCTTTGTTCCCTTGACCTTGGGTTTCTATGTGGAAACCATTCTGTCTTATATCCTTGAAGCTCAGAAAATTTCTCTTCGAACTAGGAGAATATAGAGCATCTGGTATTTCAAGTTGTGTGCCATTTGATAGCAACACATAGGCATGGTCATATCCTTCGATAAGGTTTGAGGGACCCGCGATGGTGCTAATATTTGCGGTTTGATAGGTTAGGTTTATGAAGTAACTTTTGTTTCTTAAGATAGTGTGGCTGGATCCACTATCTACGACTATGGTTTCCATTTGCTGGTGTGCTTCATTATGAATAGAAGATAGAATTCAGTATTGAGGAATTCAGAAAATGTGATAAATCATAAAGTAAAGCAGTGTCTGAGAATAAAGGCAAATGGAAAAAAAAATGAAACAAATCCCAAAATGAAAAAAAAAAATAAAGAACAAAATCAAATTGTATCAGAGTTTCAGATGATTGAATTAATCGAGGAGATCAGCTGTTTCATAGTCCATGGGGTCGGTCTGCTCGTTTGTGGTGTTCTCATCATCAAGGAGGTCGTCACCTTCCAGGTTAGCAGCATCGACTGGCTGAGTCATGTTGGCTTCAGCAGGAGCTTTTCCGTATTTCTGGTATAGATCGCAGTGGATCTTGGGGGTGCGACATTGCTTTGTTGGGTGGTTGAACATCCCACATCTGGTACAAGCAGAGTGATCGGGGTTGGTGTGGCGGGTCGGCTTGGTGATGCCTCGACCACGACCAGGACCATAACTGAGGTTAGGTCGGTTGCCACGACCATGTCCGCGTCCACGTCTTCCACGTCCATGTCCTCGGCCATTACCACGTCCATTACCACGTCCACGGCGGTGATCTGAGGATCTATCGGGTTGAACATGGTAGGACTCTTGACGAGAAGCTGGGACAGGAGCCGATCCCGGGGGCCTCATAGCGCTGTTCCTCATAAGCAGCTGGTTATTCTTCTCAGCGAGGAGAAGACAGGACAACAAGTCTTCGTACAATGTATGTTTCATTGCACGGTATTGTTGTTGGAGCACAACATTCTCTGTGCTGAATGTGGATAATGTTTTCTCGAGGAGATCATTATCTGTCACATCCTCGCCACAGAGTTTCCGGATGGCAACAATACGAAAGAGTTCGTTGTTGTAATCATCTACGGATTTGTAGTCCTGGAACCGAAGGTTCTTCCAGTCGAAATCTGCCTGAGGCAACTGGACCATTTTCTGATGGTCATATCGCTTTTTCAGCGCTTGCCACAATTCAAGTGGATTCTCAAGAGTGAGATATTGCTGCTTAAGACTCGGGGCCAGATGATGGCGTATGTGACATATCGCCTGAGACTGTCCCTTACGGGATGCGGTGTTACCGTCGGTAATACACGCATCGAGTTCTTTCGATGCAAGGAACAAGCGCATGTCTAGGGCCCACTCGAGGTAGTTATCCCCGGAGACGTAAAGGGCCTCGAATTCACATTTCTGAATGTTTGACATCTGAAACATGAGATTGATTTTGTTAGGGATTGTTTTGAGAAAATTTTGAATGCTGATGATGAAACTTTCTATTTTGAGAATATTTCTATTTTAGGAAAGTTTCTAAATTTGGAAAGTTTCTAATTTGGGTAATTTTCTAAATGAGGAAAGTTTCTATGTCGGGAAAATTTCTATATGAGGAAAGTTTTTATATGAGGAAACTTTCTATTAGAGGGAACTTTCTCGGAAATAGTAAATTTTAAAGGGTATGGTTTTAGTTACCCCGAACATGATGTCGGTTTAATAGCTGTGATTTAATCGGTTAAAGCCGAATATAATTTCGGTTAATGAGAACCAGGTTTAGCCGGTTTTAGGCGGTTTAGGAGGAACCCTAGGGGAGCCGAATATGATTAGGGTTTTATCTAGGGTTTTAACGGTTTGGAAAACATATTTTGGATGTGATTTCGAGATCTATAGGATCTGTGGTCGATGGTTTTAATAATTTCACAAGGACAACAAAGAAATCACGTGAAAAGGACTAGGGTTTAAGCATTATGACTTACGATTTTGAAGATTACAAAATCGTGAATCAAGCTTAGGATTTAGGGTTGATTTTCTTAGTTTATTCAATCAAGTGTTTCAAGCAAGAGAATCAACAATCAAATAAGCTGCAACAAGCTTATTAAACATGAAGAAAATCGAATAGGTTTATGCCATGAACATGGCCAAAAACGGTTGTTAGGTTTTTGTAGATTAGGGTTTTATAAAACGAGTTTAAAACCTTTGAACATGCATAAACTTGTAATTTAAACAATCAATCAACAAGTTATCAATCAATCATCAGAGTATCAAACACTTTCAATCAATTAGAGATCGATTTTTTTTTTTTTATAGGGTTTTGAAGTGTTTAAACAACAGGTTCTATGGCTCTCAGTTTTAGAAGATACCTTTTCCACCTTTGGATTTCTGACAGGCTAATGAAACTGGGAGCTAATAGACCTCAGTTAGCCGCTACAAATTCTAAGGATTGATCACCAAAACTGGAGAAGCTGCTGGTTGAAGAAGGAAAAACTCGGATCTGGTTTTTTTTTCGGTTGATCGTCGTGTACTGTAAGTGTGCGTGAGGGCGCGTCCGACGTTGGATCGACAAACGGTTTTCACCAGTAGATTCGTCTCGTCGAGGGCTTCGATTTGATATGTAGATCGTCTTCTGGTTCCTCACGGTTTGGAAGATATGCGTCTTTTAAGTTTCGACTTGCTTTTAGGGTTTTGGTGGTGGCCGGATTTATTAGGGTTTTTCGCTCAGAGAGTCTTATCGTGCTGATAATACGTGTTGTGAAAACTTAGAAACTTTATTAATTACTAGAATGTATATATAGAGTACATAGGGAATCTAGATTAAGTACAATGCCTTGATGGACCTAATGAGCCGGTATAAGAGTCCATATATGATATGTGTTAAAACATTTATGATATTTTTTTCAGAAATCGTTTTTTCTTTTTTTATTTGTCTCCTCAATTATTTCTTCACTATAGACTTATAGTTGTAATTTTTTTTTGTCATCAAACTTTAATCTATTTTTTTCCCTTTCTCTGTTCGAATTTTTTTACGTGAAAACAATTTATATATATCCATCATATTTGTCACGTCTAATTTTTCTTCTTGGCAATAAACTCTTTTGTTTCAATATCATTTAGTTTGGTTTTCTCGAAAAAAAATTGAAAACTACATATAACTTATGTAATGCTTCTTTTTATTTATCAAAAGCTGAGATCCCAGAAAATGCTTCTTTTTATTACTACTCCTTTGTACCTTATGTAATATGTAATGCTCTTCACTTTGATTATGTTTGTTCATAAAAATAATAATCAGAAGTTAAATAAAAAAAATTGAAAACTATATGTACGTTCTTACTATATATATTGAAAAGTATTACATCAAACTAAATTTTTATTATAAGCAAATTTGTAAATCTAACTTGAACCAAACAAAATATGTGTAAGGTGATAAGATGGTACGAGGGTGGAATTAGATGCGATCATACCGGCCATATTGTTGTTTTACGTAAGACATGTACGGGCTATGAATATGATGACCTTGTACGTAATTTTCCGTGCATGAATAACGACTCTCCGTGATCACAGTTGGGCCACCTTCAATTAATCCAAAAAATACAAACCTAAAGAAAAAGAAAAAATGATGTGGTTCCAATATTGCCTTATCGTCATAGAATGAGATCGAATTTTAGCGATGTCAAGAATCAATCAAAACTTACCTTTATTCCCAAATCGATTTTGTTTTTTTTTTTTTGGGGGGGATGGCAAGTGAAGAGGCCACGTAATCCTCAACAAAACAAAAATAAAGATTGTTCTGGAGATATACCCGTACGATCTCGAGTCTTCCAAGAAATAGAGCTCTAGTTTTGAACCTATGGCAAATGTTAGATCCCGTCTGTCTCACAGAAGCTTCATCATAAAATAACTTGCATACGTATAGGCCATTTTTTATTTAACCTAGTTTTAAACATTTTTAAGTTGTATTAGTAAGCAAAAAAAAAGATAAATAAAGGGAAATTCTGAAAACAATTACTTCATGTAAACTTCAACACATGGCCGATTCTATACAAGCCACTGCAACTAATCTCATAGATATTAGAGAGATTAAGATCGACGGGTCCCAATCTATTTATTTATTTTTTTAATGGAAACTATGTACTATGTAGCATCAACTTGATTATATGTACGTAATTTAATAAAAATATATTGCCGTACTATAAAGACATGTCATGATTGGTCCGTATCAGATCTTCCTCACATCTAAGAGAGATTTTGTTAGCTGTACGTTTTACCGAATTAGTTTTATTCTTTAGCTGAAAGAGCTAAAAAGTCAAGAATGTGTGAACGATCATAGCCTCAAATTATTTCGTATACTCCCACTATCATAATCTTTTGTTATTTGAAAAATGTGTTCCTTATTCCTTGCAATAAAGTTGATTCTCTGAAAAAGTGCTACGTACATCGAACCCATGATGATATGATAGAAAGTTATATAAAGGAGTCTTAGAGACACTTCTCTACATCAAACCGATCAAACACATAAATTAACTCAAAGTCACTTCTCATATCCACCCAACAATTTCACTACTAACTTTAAAAGTCCTTTAGTTTTCCTATTTTCATCCATAATCTCGCATTTTGATTAAAACACAGCCCATTTTTCTCATTCGCAAGCCGCTTTACAAGCACCTTTTCACATAACGAAACCAATGGAGAAGCTACAAAAGATGATCTCTGAGAAGTCAGTAGTGATTTTTAGCAAGAACTCGTGTTGCATGTCTCACACAATCAAAACTCTATTCTTAGACTTTGGAGTGAACCCAACGATCTATGAGCTAGACGAGATCAACAGAGGAAAGGAAATAGAGCAAGCATTGGCTCAGCTTGGCTGCAGCCCCACTGTGCCGGTGGTGTTCATAGGAGGGCAGCTCGTTGGTGGAGCCAATCAAGTCATGAGTCTCCATCTCAATCGTTCTCTCGTTCCGATGCTTAAACGCGTTGGTGCTTTATGGCTTTGATAAAATGAAAAAGCATACTTACGTATGGAACGTAGCTTGCTGATATTAGTAATAATAATGTAATTAATGAATCTAATCAAAGATGACAAAAAAATAAAAACATACTTGTATGAATGTTTTTTCTATCTAAGTTTTGAAAGGATAGATTATGAGCTTGAAAAATTTAGTTCCGAAAAAGAATAGATTATGAGCTCCCTGTTTTGTTTGTGGGCATATTTTATAATAAAATTGATCGTTGGATCACTCCCTTTAGTTTTGTTTCCCCTTTAATTTTCGAATTTCCATGGTTATATGTATCATATACTTTGGTATAGATACATATTTATTTTTTGGTTAAAGGTTAATCTTATAATTATAAATATGAACCTTTCCAAAAAAAGAAATGAGATATAGATGATAAATGTATCATATTTTGAAAATGTAGTTGTTTCGTTATTAACCATTTAGAATATTTATCGAATTTTCATGTTTTCGAAAAGTGATTTCGTTTATATATTTTGGGTGGGTTAAACATATCCGAACTGACAAATGCCATAACTTGGGACGAGGGGAAGGGTTGTGTCGTTGTGAGTCTTGTGACTAACAAAGTAGCCAGAAGATCAATGCATTATAAGATAACTAAACATATTGATATCAGATTTAAGATTTCGTTTTACCAAATATATTAAAAATAGAAAATTGACATACATGGTGAAAATCCTTACCTCCCAGATAAGCTAACTCACATTGTTACAAAAATCTATCAGTGAATAAGTTTGTAGGAGTTTTTGCTTAAACCCATTTCTGTTAACATATATAGTGGTTCGTAATGAAAATTAAAATTTTTGAGTTGACTAAGTAAGAACTCGAAGCAAAAATGAAATATGACGAAATTAGCACTGCTACTGCAGCATTATACACTGTAAATTTGGCACTGCCCATTTACATGCATGTTACACATGTATAAGGTAAATTAGAAAAAAAATGTGGACCTCTAATATTATACTAGGATTTTGGTGGCCTAAGGAAAATGACTATTTTTTACAACATGAGGCACGGTACGTACTGTCAATAATATATATTCGATTTAAACTCATGATAACGCATAATCGAGACTAGCTAGTATAAATCACTACGCTACAGATGAAACAGATCACAAATAAGAGAGTTTTTTTTTTTTTTGAACATCCACAAATAAGAGTGTACAATCCGGAAGTTGAATGAGAATCTAAAAAAAAAAGAATCTAAAAAATGCAAGTTTTGATAAAATGCATGGCGTAGTAGTGGAATTGGATGCGATGCGATAATATGTGCTTTTACGTAAGAATTGTACGGGCTATGAACATAACGACCTTGTTTTCTAATATATGAATAACGACTCTCCGGATCACAGTTGAGCCACATTCAATTATTTGTTCCATTGTGTCTTATCCTCTTTCAATGAGATGGAATCTTTTTGCGATGTCAAGAATCATACAAATTTAGCTATGCCAAATCGTTTTATGAGGAGAATTTCGTGAGAATAAAGAAAGTGTTTTGAATGTATTATGTATGTGAAGAGGCCACGTAAATTACCACACAGAAAAAGAAGAATCAGAGTATTCTGGAGATATACCATATTATCTCGAGTCTTCACGAAGGAAGGAGATGCATGCAGGCTTTCTATAGAAAAGAGCCACAACTTGATTCAAACTCGTCATCATTTTTAACCTCATTTGTATATATACAGTATTCTTTTCCTATAAAATATTTCATCTTAAATTATTATGTATTGGAGCATGTAATGCATTAATAATAATATACACTCGATTTACATCATAAAAATACAAAATTTTCAGTGCAAATGTTTACATTTCTTAGATGCATGCTAGCATGAGTACAAATACTTCATAAAAATTGAATATTCCCAATATATAAATATAAACATGGGAAAAAAGAATCCAACGGTAGCTGATTTTACCGTAAAATACTCCAACAGATTACAAAATAGGTATCCGCATAATCTATCTTTTCAAAACTTACATAGACATAACATTAACTCATACATACATCATTTGTATGTTTTTGTTTGCTTCACTTTAATAAGCTTCATCAAAACACCAAAAAAATTGAATATTCCAAACACAGATTAATAGAATAACACAGGGGGATCTAAAATGATCTACATAAACCCTAAATCAAAGGGATATTACCTCGTTTTTTTTTTTTAAATTTTCCTCCAAAAACATCTATTGCTGTCTCAGTATTCCGGATCCTTCCAATTCACTTTACAATTTGTATTTGTGGTGGAATCTTTGTTAGTGGTATACATTGCACCCCGGACTAATAAATATTTGTTAGTGGTATAAGTTGAGATCAGCCCAATAAATATTGGTTAACGATGTTTTATACTAAAGAATGAGTTTGGCCTGATGAAAGTCCACTGCCAATTCTGGCCGGACACCAAAAATCGGTGGAATTAAGGGAAAAATTAGAGAGCGAGGTCATTAATACACTATAAATAAAAGGTAATCGACACTGTTCAAGGGGACCGGACCACAAACCGAGAAACAAAGACCTTAATGGTTATTTCATATATCTTGTAATTGTTAGCTCGTCGAATACATTCCGATCTAACTTACTTATATAATCCCGATTTCAGTTGTTAATAAGATACTTTTCCAATCTGATTTACCGAATTGACCCCTTAGTTAATATCCACAATCAATATCCACAATCAAAAACCTCTTTCTTCACCTTTGGATCTGCCTTCGGCTTCTTCAATGGCCGCGGAGAAAACTCCGTCAAATCTCCAAACTTTGTGATATCGGCATCAGCGGCGGAGACGTTAGCCCTAAACATATTCTTTCTTCTTCTGATAAATAATAAAAAGTTAATTTATTTCTCTTTTTGTTGAAAGATAGGATGTTTACCGCACGGGCACATTGTAACTTGTAAAATAGGCAAATATGTGTATTAATGTTCATAACATTTCGCAATTCAAATGCGTGATTTACACAGAATTATTCGAGATTTGCAGCATCTTTCAGTTTTACGATGCGATAATATGTACTTTTCGTAAAAAAAGAAGATAATATGTATTTTTACGTAAGGCATATATGTACGGGCTTACAATCACGTTGCAAGTTGTAGTATATGAATAATGGCTCTCTGGATCACAGTTAGGCCATTTTAAATTTGTTCCTTTTAGCCTTACCCTCGTGGAATGAGATCGAATCTTTGCGATGTCAAGAATCATACAAAACTTAGCTTTATCTTAAAATCGATTTATGAAGAAATTTTCGTGAGAATAAAGAAAATATCTTGACTGTAAGTGAAGAGGCCACGTATACTATCTCACACATAAAAAATTGAAGATATACCATACGATCTCGAGTCTTCGCAAAGGATGGAGATGCAGCTTTAAAGCCGTACACATAACATTTTATCATGTGTACATGTCAAAGGCCAGGATTTTAAGATTTTATATTATACATCTTATTTCATAATATATAACGTTATATAAAGTATTAAAATATTATTTCTGCAGAAATTCCTCGGAAATGTTTTGAGCATTTACCGACAATTTTCCGATAACATTTTTTTGCTTATTATATACAAGCATTTTTAGTGAACTTGTATATAATATTGACTTAGTTAGGAGTATTGACCAATCCGGTTTATGTGATAAGTATATGCATGCATTACCAGGGATGGAGCCAGAAGTTTTTTTTATTGAGGGCACATATATGATTTCATGAAAAGGGCATTAACACTAAGCTTTAACAAGTTACACTAATATTTTATAATTCATTGGGGGGAACGCCCCACTCAACGTATGTGGCTCCGCCACTAGCATTACGTACTGTGATAGAAGGAAATATATATACCAAGATATGACATGGCTCGTCCGTATCAAATACTCCTCACATCTAACCTAAGATATTTTGTTATCTGTACGTTTTACCCAATTAATTGATAGTTACACTATTTATTCTCTAGCTGCAAGAGGCACAAAAGCTAAAGTTGATTCTCTTAGAAAAAGGTTTTCATTACATTTAATCCATAGTTTGAAAAGCTTACGTACCTAAGAAAGCTATATATAATGGACCCTTATAGACCATTAATGGTTACTTCATTTACTTCATTTAAATTATTAAACTCAAAGTTACTTCTCATCTTCACCAAAGATATCACCATCTCTCTATACGTTTTCTAGCTTTGCAGTGTTCATCTCTAATCTACCATTTTGATTCAAACGAATCACTTTTCATCATTTGCAAGCCGCTTTCGGAACAAACTTTCAAGTAATTAATAACACTGATGGAGAAGCTACAAAAGATGATCTCCGAGAAGTCGGTAGTGATCTTTAGCAAGAACTCTTGCTGCATGTCTCACACAATCAAGACTCTCTTCTTAGACTTTGGCGTCAACCCGACGATCTATGAGCTCGATGATATCAACAGAGGACAGGAGATAGAGCAGGCATTGGCTCAGCTTGGCTGCAGCCCGACTGTGCCGGTGGTGTTCATAGGAGGTCAGCTCGTAGTTGGAGCCAATCAAGTCATGAGTCTTCATCTCAATCGTCTCTCTCGTCCCAATGCTTAAGCGCGTTGGGGTTTTATGGCCTTAATAACGTAATGATCATGATGATACTAATTCAAAGTGACCAAAACAAAAGTTTACAGTGCCGGACCAATCCATTTGGATGCCCGCGTCTAACTTTTAAAAATATGTTTTTTTATATTTTTTTTTCAAAATTAAAATAATAATAAAATAAAACAAAGATTTTATAAAACAATCATACTTCATAAACGGTTTGTAAGAAAAGAAAAAAATCCAATAAAACATATAATTTTTTGCTGAAATATAGATTTTCTTGCATTTTTTCCGTGTAAAATCGTTCATTAAACTGTCGTAGTCGAGTTTTTCAAACATAGCTGTTTCAATTGATAACAAAGCTAATCTATTTTGTGTGTTTCTGGTTATAAAGATAACTAAAAAGACCTACTAGAACGAGCTGAGGATTGTAACGGGTCATAAATGGACGTGGATTCATTTGGGGGGTGTGGGGGACGAAGCTCCCCACGGTACGGTTTCCTTATTGGATTAGATTTAGGTTTTCCTTTATCTAGTGGGTTTAGGAGTCGGATTTTTGGGGTTATAAATACAATACATCTTATGGATCAAAAGTTTGTTTATAAAGAGGCATAAATAAAAAATATGCTCCTTTATAGTGGATGCTGCAAAAAATATGCTCTATTTAGAGTAGATGCCCGCGGCGATCGCCTCCCTCGCCTGCCCTCAAGATCGGCCTGCATGAAAGTATGTATGAGTTATTGCTATGTCTATCTAGGTTTTGAAGAGAGAGATTTTTCGGATACATATTGTGTAATCTATGAGTGTATTTTTAATAAAATCAGTAACCGTTATGTGTCTATCTAAGTTTTGAAGAGAGAGATTTTTCGGATACATATTGTGTAATCTATGAGTGTATTTCTAATAAAATCAGTAACCGTTATAACACAAACAAATACTCAGCAACCGTTGGATTATCCTTTCCCATGTTTATATTTAACATATTTTTATATACATGCAGCAATGCATCTAAGAAATGTACACCTGTGCAATGAAAAATAAGTATTCTTTAATGGTGTAAGGAAAAATAATTGAGAATATAATATTACTTATGGCCGGATAATAATTAATTGAAATTAAAATGAAATATTTTAGAGATACCCAAGTCACGAGTCTTCATCTCAATCGTTCTCTCGTTCCGATGCTTAAACGCGTTGGGGCTTTATGGCTTTGATTAAATTCAGAGAGATATTTACGTAAAACGTAGCTTTTAAACATATTATTATAAATCAAAGACTAACAAAAAAAATTATATATCTAATGTTTGAATGTTTTGTGACTTTTTCTATCAAAGTTTTGAAAGGATAGATTGTGAGCTAATGATGTAGAGGATAGATTATAAGTTTTGAAATATTTTGTAACGTGTGGGAACATTTTACAATCAAATCAGCTAATGTTGGAAGACTTCTCCTTTCCGATGATCATATCTGTGAACTTTTATAAATATTGAAGAATATTGTATATACGGGTAAAGAAACTGTTTAATCATGCATTGAATAGTATATTTCAGTCCTTATGTACGGTTAATGCATATCATGGTCCAATACCATACGAAAATCAAAGGTGAAATATTTTGCTATAAGTCATACCACAAAAAAAAAAATCATCGTATACCAATCTTTAACTACTTTCTATGTTTCTATTAATAAGAAATTAGTTCTGGAATTGAAATCCAACTGTAACCAATTCCTTCCATTCCAAAACTTTAGATATCTGACGAATTCACAAATATTTTCTGTCAATTTAATTAATCGAGATTGTTGTAAGAAATGTAAATATATGTTGATACCAAAATTATATGTTCAGGTTTTTTATCAGTTGATATAATTAATGCTAGTATTTGTTGTGGTTATACTAAATGATGTTAAATTTCTACTTCAGTTTTTTAATTGACGCTATAATTGTATCAAGTGTAAATAATTGCTTTCAAATCAGAACAATTTTCACAAATGAATGTGATGACTAATTAACTATATCATAAGATTTTCGCCATTCATTTAATTGATCCGGTTTTACTATTTCTGGTTAAATTTAAACCAATATAAATCCTCATATTAAAAAAATGATTTTTATTTGTGAATTGGTATTTATGGTTGATGCTAGATCATGTGAACTCAATGAATGTTACTAGAAATGTGTGTATAGTTGTATAAAAAAAAAGTAAGATTACGGGTGTAAGAGTGTTTAAAAAGAAAAAACAAGAAAAAATTTTGGGTTCATTTCTAAGGATAAATTTCTTTATTCATCCTTTTCTATTATAACTAATCAAAATCTGTCATATAATATTTAAGATGAATTAAAAAATAACAAATAGTTAAGTGAGTGTAACAGATGACAAGTGTCATTTTATGGATCCTGTAACATCAATACAAAGACTAAATGTTGAAAAAAAGAAAGGAGTCAACATGAATTCATGTTTGACAAGTGTCTAATCTGAAACTATCGGTCACATGACTCACATTAGACTAAAACGTGGATCAATATGAATCTAATCAGCTTTTCATATTAAATAAGGCCACTCCAAAAATGAAGACGAGAAAGAGAAATATCGACAACATAACAACAACATTGAAGACCACAAAAAGGCTTACTGCTAACACCACTGAGCAAAGAGTCAAGCAGTCAAACATCTGCCCTTGTAAAATGGTTTTTTTTTGCAATGAGACAGAACAAAGAAAACTTAGCAAACAGCGAATAAGAACGCTGTAAATACTTATGAATAGTGGAGATGCAGCATCATAAACCCACATCAAAGAGAAAAAGACAAGCAACGAGAGTACCTGCCCACAGTAGAAGGCTAACAATAGATGCAGCTCCGTGAATTAGAGTATCCTGAACTCTTTTTCTTGAATGAGAAATGTAGGCTTGGGTAAAACACTGGCCAATCAAATAGCGCCAAAAATTGCATGGAGAATGAAACAATGTCGTCCCATTTAGCCACCGTCTGGCTTTCTTCCAGTGCATGAAAATGCATGTCGGGGCAACAAGCTTGCAAAAGGTTTCAGGTACCAGCTCCAAACATCCAAACCCTATGGGATGGTTAGCCATAATGAATCATCTTCCAATCTGATATGCCTGTACCTCAGAGAAAACAAGCCCTAGACATATGAGAGCTCTATGAAAACTCTTGGCATCCATACAAGTGGATCTTTTTAAACCGTCAGAGTTGAAATCATGTCGAGTGTAGTCACAATAGCTGGAGGTGAGGAGTTTCACGAAATTTTCGCAAGAAATCAGACCATCCTAAAAGCGTTTGAAAAACGAAAGAAAATAAAATAACTTTATTAAACCTTTATTGTTTAACCTTACATCCAATGCATTACAATAGTTATATAGAGAAGAAAGGAGAAAAGCAGAAAAGCAAAAGGTGAGGATCGGAGTGACACGTGTCAGGTCTGTCACGTGAGAGCTCACAATCTGAGGATGTTAAATCTGTTGCATAACAAGATTTGGTGTGCTGTATTTCCCGTACGAAGACCAGCTTGAATGGATTCGCATTTTGTCGTTACTCTGTTACCGTTGCAGAATGTGGATAGTTTCAGGTGAGAAAATTTTGTCACCGTAGTGGGCTTAACACTTGGACGACCTATATCACCTTCTTTTTATTGGACTTCTGTATTTTTCGTGTTCAAATGATCTTAGGCCTTATCCTTTGCATCCGCAGAAGTAGGTCTGTCACTATTACACCCCTTCAAACTTGGGAGAAGGTCTACACCAAGTTTGAAATGCAGATAAAAAAAGGTTGGTTAGGTAGTGACCTAGTGAAGACATCAGCACGCTGTTTAGTACTCGGAATCTGCTTGACAACCAGAACACCAAGTGCAACTCTCTCTCTGACATGATAAAAATCTGTGTCAAAATGCTTAGTCTGATTATGCATTGCAGGATTGGCAGTGAGATAGACGACTGAAAGGTTGTCACAATAGAGTTCAGGAACTACTGGTTGAGGAATGCCTATTTCACCAAGTAAATAAGAGATCCACTTAAGTTCTGTAGCAGCAAGAGACACCATCTTGTATTCGGCTTCAGTTGAAGACCGTGACACAGTGGAGTATCTTTTGGCGGACCAATAGATAATTTTGGAGCCAAAGAAAGTGAAAAAATCTCATGTGGAACGTCTTGTGCTCTTGCAACCTGCCCATTCGCTGTTGCTGTAGGCCCTCAATGTAAAGTCAGTGTCATTGTAGAGATAAAATCCCATGTGCAATGTGTCCTTGAGATACCGAAGAATGCGTTTGAGGCTGGAGAATGCTGCAACTGTGGGCTGATGCATCTTATGACAGATGTAGTTCACAGCTGTAATTTTCCTGTCAGACTCCTGAAATAAGTAGGATCTGGAAAAAGCTCAGTCTGACCTGCAACTTTTTCCAATTACAGGGGAAGAGGCGTCGGCATCGGTGCACAATCCTGCATTCCTGCAGCAATTAGGAGATTTGAAGAGTACTTTTCTTGGCTGAGAAAGAGATCTCCTTCATGAAAATGAGCCCGAATGCCAAGAAAGTAGTGGACAAGACCCATGTTTTTCATCCTGGAAGTAGAAGACAGTTCATCAAGTAATTTCTTGATTTGAGAATCATTACTACCCGTGAGGAGCATGTTATCGACATAGAGCAAAAGGTATATAATGTCTGAGCTATTGAGATACACAAAGAGTGAAGGATCCCCCATGGTGCACTTGAAACCAAATATAAGGAGGAATGAGCTGAACTTATCAAACCAAGCTCTAGGTGCCTATTTAAGGCCATAGATAGTGTTCTTTAGTTTACAGATGTAGTTAGGGTTTGTAGGATCTTCAAATCCTGGAGGTTGCACCATGTAAATAGTTTTTTTTAAATCACCATGTAAAAATGCATCTTTAACATCTAGTTGTTTGACACTCCATTGTTTTGCAGTAACCACATCCAATACCAAACGAACAGTTGCAGTTTGTACAACCGACTATAGATTTCTAAGTAATCAATTCATTCTTCTTGTTCATACCCTTTAGCGATTAAACAGGCTTTAAGACGATCAGGAGAGCCATCTGAATGCAGTTTAGTCTTAAAAACTCACTTACAACTTAAAAATTTATTTACAGGATGTGGTGAAACAAGATCAAATGTATCAGTTTAGTGAAATGAGACAACTTCTTTATCCATAGCGTTATACCAGCCCTCATCTTTCAGAGCAGACTTCAAAATATGGGATTCAGGATAGTTGGGTTTCACGGTGAAAAAAGCATAGCGTGGGTTAGGCTTAAAGATACTTGATTTTTCTCGAGTCTGCATCGAGTATGCAAGAGCATGTACTGGAGTAGACTCCGCAGAAGACAAGCTTAAGGAAGCAGCTGTAGAAGTACTGAAAGTAGCTGTAGATGGATTGAGAGGAGAAAATTCCTAGTCAGTGAAGATATTAAACTGGGGAGAATCTGTTGCAGAAGAAGATGACGATTGGTGCTCACAAGTATCTGTCCGAAGAGAACTGGAGAGGAGCTGTTGCGTATAGAAACGGATCAAATCCAGCCGTACACTCAGAATTCCTCTTTGGAGTCTCAGTAGACACTTCTGGCATTTGTGAAGGAACTGTGGTAGGTAAAACATGTATAGACTGAACAAAGTTATGACCACATCAGTAACATCATCCGAGACTGGAGTGATCTTTGCATTTGCATCCGCAGAGGGAGAAAAACGATAACCAAAAAACCATGCAAACAAAAGTGGAGTAGTAGCAGAGGGTAAGAACCTTAAGTACTCATCAGAGAAGGAAAAAGTATGCTCATGAAAGAGTACATTGCGAGAGATAAAAACTTTACCAGTTGGAGGATGAAGACAGTAGTGCCTCTTATACTTCTCATTATAGCCAAGAAAAACTCACAATAAGGACTTTGGATCAAACTTATTGCGAGCATAAGCGTAAATAGAGATAACAACTGCAACCAAACACATAAAGAGAAGTGTAGACCAGTGTCCGACCAACAAGAATTTCATATGGACTAGTCTGAATAGAAGAAGACATCCGCGGAAGAAGATTGACAAGATAGTTTGAACCCTCATATGGTTTGTTTGTCTTTTTCTCATTTATTATAAACTAAGGGTAAACTGAT
The DNA here is from genome assembly GCF_000478725.1 of Eutrema salsugineum. Taxonomy (NCBI): domain Eukaryota; kingdom Viridiplantae; phylum Streptophyta; class Magnoliopsida; order Brassicales; family Brassicaceae; genus Eutrema; species Eutrema salsugineum. The sequence goes on along the minus strand of NW_006256909.1, from coordinate 11,492,103 downwards.
AATTTTCAATTCATCTCTAATCTAATGTTTCACGAGTTTACAGAGCCTAAAAATGACAGCCACTCTCTTTTTAGACATCAAAACTCTATTTTAATAATATTTGTTTTTCTGGTTTCAGCATGAATACGAAAGATCTACCATGTAATATCCTAATTCTAATATTGAAACACACAAAAAATCGATATTTTTTTCTCTGATTTTGTAACCGATTTTGCCGAAGGGCCGTCGAGCATTTAATCACGATTAATCAGCTGAGACGACCATGTTTTCGAACATGGCATTGAAACATAGAAGTATTGGTTTGTAATTGAGTTTCCACTAACTTTTGGAAGAGAAAAAAACACTGAGAAAAATTCTGACTTCAACTTTAAAGGATAAAATCAAGAGAATGTGGATAATTTATCAACAAAGATGATATAATCACAAAATCTTTGAGTTGAAACTATAGCTGCTGGACCCCATAAATCACATAGAATGCGTTCATGGGGCCTTGAAGAAACAAAATCCGAACTAGAAAAGAGAAGTATACTTATTTTGCCCTTGGCAAGCATCACAAAACTGAGGATCTACTTTATTGATAACTATGGCTTCAGTCTTTGAGAGACGTTGAGAACGTACTTGTGAAGATGATCAAGCCGCACCACTAGTAGCTTGCTTCCTATTTGAGTAGAAGGCAAGGAAATGAGGATTCTCCAACACATAGAGGTTTTTATGTCTATTTCCCTTGGTCAACAGCTTCCTTGTCTGCTTGTCCTTCACATATACACTATTATCATCAAATTCAAAGGCACAAAGGTAGTCAGCAGTGAGTTTTGAAGGAGATAAGAGAGATTTTGCAATTCCTGAACATACTAAAATATCCTCAAGTGGTAAATTACCTTGTAAACTCGGAAGAACTGCTGAACCAACATGAGTGATCGGAAAAAAATCACCATTCACGAATTTAGTATGGGTGATGACCCAACACCACAATCACCCCCTGTTTCATCTCCAGTCACAGGAATTCAAGCTGGTCTTCGTACGGGAAATTCACCATTCACGAATTTAGTATAGGTGGAATTTTGATTGGCATTGTGAATTCTTTGAACCGTGAGACTCTGATACCATGGAAGCGTTTGAAAAACAAAAGGAAGAAAATAACTTTATTCAACCTTATTACTTAAACTTAAACCCAGCGCATTACAATGGTTATACGGAGAAGAAATGAGAAAAGCAGAAAAGCAAAAGGTGAGGATCGGAGTGACAAGCATCATGTCTGTCACATGAGAGCTCACAATCCGAGACATCAAATCTGTTACATAACAAGATTCAGTGAGGTGTATTTCCCGTACGAAGTTCAGCTTGACTGGATTCGCGTTTTGTCATTTTTTCTCAGTTACCGCTGCACATTAGTGGTAACAGCTGGATAGTTTCAGCTAGGAAGAGTTTGTCATCGTAGTAGGCTTCACACTTGGACGGCCCATAGCACCTTCTTCTTGTTGGGCTTCTGTGTTTGTTATGATCAACTAATCTTGTGTCTTATCCTTTGCATTCGTAGAAGTGGGTCTGTCCCGATTACATCCTTATCTTTAGAATGTTCTTCCAACAAGTGGGCAGTTCCCTCACGCGTGAAATCAAACCTCATAGCCTCCACAGCCATACTGATATGCGAACCATTGAGTTTAGCTTCTGGGTTACTTGAGTTACCAACTACATCGACAGTTGCTTTGTTGTTTGCCTGTATATAATTGATGAGAGCTGCAACTCCCAAACTATGATTGTTGTTCAAAACCATATTTCACCGATAATTACAGTAACAATTGCACAGAACAAAACCACAACACTAATCAGAACAACCAGAAATTTTTTTATTGTTTGACTCCAAATCTAAAGAGATACATAACAATAGCAAAAAAAAAACTACTAAATTCAGAGAAAAAACTTTGCAAGTTATTTAACTCAACATCAATTGTAACCAGAATCTACTATTGTTAAATATGTGGAACTCGTAAAACAGAGAAAAACCCAAGAAAACCAGAATAAAGTAAACCAAATATGGAGCAGATCTTCGATTTTGAGAAAGATTGACCAAAGATGAAGAAACTTACATTTGTTCTTCGATCTAAATTCGTGAAAGCTAAATCGTGATCCGAGCTTTCTGCACAAAAAATTCACAATGCCAATCAAAATTCCATTACAACAAAATCTAACTTCAAATATAGAGAGAACTCTACAAAAAACCATTAAATCTACGGAAAGTTAAAGAATCCCACAACAAAGACAACCACATACAAAACAAAATGGTAAATATTGACCAAGATAAGAGACTTATAATTAGTTTGTCGATTTGTCCCTCGATCCTCAGGGCTTTCTAATTCTGGATCAGAGCTTTCTGCAGAAGAACATTGCGAATTAAGTTCTCGGATTCTGATGACCTAAATTCTCAATAACCCGTTTAAAAAGAAAGTGAAGTGCATATGATTTTTTCTAAGTCGAAAAAAAGTTCAAATACATTTACACCCTTAAAATATTTTGTAATTTACCAATCCAGCCAGTCTTATTCGAGTAATCTATCCAAAATCTGGATCATCCATCCGAAATTGGGGTCCAGGCTTAAAATAATCGAATCCTACAAAACAAAATTTTCCATTTCTCAGATCATAATAGTTTACATGATAACAATTTATAAGTATCCACATTTGTCACTACTAATTTTTTTTCTTGGCAATATACTCTTTCATTTTAGTTTGGTTTTATAAAAAAAAAAATTGAAAACTATATGTACTTTATCATTTGTGTAACTTATTAAGTTTTAAACTATTATATAAATAATTTTTTAATTGTCCACTCTGGTTTATGTGATAAGTACTATATGTATGCATTTATGTGATAGAAGAAAGTATATGTACCAAGATATGACTTGGTTCGTCAGTAATAAATATTCCTCACATCCGACCTAAGAGATTTTGTTATCTGTACGTTTTACCCAATTAATTGATAGTTACGCTTTTTATTCTCTAGCTGCAAGAGGCACAAAAGCTAAAGTTGATTCTCTTTAAAAAAAGATTTTCATTACATTTAATCCATTGTATGAAACCTTACGTACCTAAGAGAGCTATATATAATGGACCCTTATTGACCATTTACTTCATCAAAAACATCAAATTCAGAGTTACTTCTCATCTTCACCAAAGATATAGCCATCTCTCTATACGTTCTCTAGCTTGGAATTTTCACCCCTAATCTACAATTTTGATCTAAAGGCACCACTTTTCATCATTTGCAAGCCGCTTTTGGAACAAACTTTCACATTATAACACTAATGGATAAGCTACAGAAGATGATCCGAGAAGTCGGTAGTGATCTTTAGCAAGAACTTGTGCTGCATGTCTCATACAATCAAGACTCTCTTCTTAGACTTTGGCGTAAACCCCACGATCTATGAGCTCGACGAAACCAACAGAGGACAGGAGATAGAGCAAGCATTGGCTCAACTCGGCTGCAGCCCAACTGTTCCGGTGGTTTTCATAGGAGGGCAGCTCGTAGGTGGAGCCAACCAAGTCATGAGTCTTCATCTCAATCGCTCTCTCGTTCCAATGCTTAAGCGCGTTGGGGCGTTATGGCTTTGATTCAGAGAGATACATACGTAAAACGTAGGTTTCATAAATATTATTATAAATCAAAGACTAAAAAAGAAAAATTATATATCTAATGTTCGAATGTTTTGTGACTTTTTCTATTAAGTTTTGAAAGGGTAGATTGAGACTTGAGAGCTAATTTTGTAGAGGATAGATTATAAGTTTTGAAATATTTTGTAACGTGTGGGAACATTTTACAATCATATCAGCTAATGTTGGACGACGTCTCCTTTCCGATGATTATATCTACATACTTTTATAAATACTGAAAAATATTGTATGTACGGGTAAAGAAACTGTTTAAACATGCATTGAATAATATTTTTCAGCCCTTATGTACGGTTAATGCATATCATGCTCCAATACATACGAAATTAAAATCAGAGGTGAAATATTTTGCTATAAGTCATGCCAGAGGTTAAATTTTTACTTCAATTTTTTTTTTATTGACGGTATTAATTGTATCAAGTGTAAATAATTGCTTTCAAATTGAAACAATTTTCATAAAAGAATGTGATGACTAATTAACTATATCATAAGATCTTCGCCATTCACTTAATCGATCCGCTTTTAACATTTCTGGTTAAATTTAAACCAATCTAAAGCTTCATGTTTTACTCATGAAATTTGCCTTATGTTTATAAGCCCATGACCTTTTTTATTTTTATTTTTATTTTTTTTTGAATCCATAAACCATTATGTTGCATGCAGTTCAAAGAATTGAGAATGTACACGTCCAATAAGTGAGCGAGATAAAAATAAAACTAAGATTGTTGAAGCAATGTTTATACAATCAAGGGTACAAATTAGCTCTGGAATTGGATGCTCTGCGATAATATATGTGTTTTACGTAAGAAACACATTGTAATTTGTATATGCGAATAACGACTCTCCGGATCACAGTTAAAGCCACCTTACGTCAAGATATAGAGAGAGAAAAAAAAAGAATTGACTTTTGTTCCAGTGGTGAGCCTTATCCTCGTGGAGTGAGATCGAATCTCTACGATGTCAAGAATCATACAAAATTTAGCTTTATTCCCAAAATGATTATGACGAAATTTTATGAAAAAAAAAACGTTGTAATTGTAAGTGAGGCTAGAGCCACGTATAGCACGATATAGAGAAAAAGAAGAAGAAGATTATTCTGGAGATATACCATACGATCTCGAGTCTTCGCAGAGGACGGAGGTCACTATGTTCTTTTAATCAAAAAACAAAAAAATACAAAAAAACAAAAACACACAAACGATTGGTGTTATTTTTCTGAGTAAGATGATGTTTTATAGAATAGCACTATGTTTTCTTATAATAACATGCTATTACATTAAATAACATTAAATAGCATGTAAGTTATAAAAAACATATCATTCCAGTTAAATATTTTTTCCAAAACAAAAATTATTCATTTACTTAATTAGCAGCACTCACAATATCTAACTGCTTCTTTTTAATTTCAAAAGAACTAATTTTTTATCCTTTTAATTTCAAAAGAACTAATTTTGATTAAACTTTTCTATTTTTTTTATTTGATTTCGTTTTGGGAAAAAGAGAGTTGGATTTCGTTTAAACTATGATTTTTTTTTGGTTAATTAAAAGCTAATTTTTTCAACTGAAATCAAAATCATTTTCAGTTTTATTATCGCTTTTTTTTTTCTTTCTATACCAAATTAGTTTAGTTTATCCAAAGCTAACACCCCTAAAGTTGATTGTATATATAACAATTCAAAAATCCCAACCCCAAATTTTGGGGAAATTTAAAAGATAAATATGCATTAATGCGATAAATATGTCTTTTGACACTGAAAAATTAAATAGAAGGCATCAAGACATGACATGGTTCGTCCGTATCAAATATTCCACCAAGTCACATCTGATCGATTAGATTATGTATCTGTACGTTTTACTCAATTAATTGATAGTTACACTTTTTTTATTCTCTAGCTGTAAGAGGCACAAAGGCAAGAAGAATGAACCTCCTAATTCTTTTCTTTCAAATACTCTATATTTTTCTTTTCAATATATTTTTATATATTTGGATACTTTATATGTGCTAAAGTTGATTCTCTTAGAAAAAGGTTTCATTAAATTTAAACTGGCAAAATATGAAAGCTTACGTACCTCAGAAGGCTATATAAAGGACACTTCTAGACCATTCACTACATCAAACACATTAACTCAAAGTCACCTCGCATCTTTACCCAAATATCTCCGATCTCTTTAAGTTCTCTGGAATTTAAATTTCAATCAAAACACAACTACTTTCATCCTCCACGAGTTGCTTTTCGAACAATCTTTGACATTATAACACCAATGGATAAGCTACAGAAGATGATCTCCGAGAAGTCGGTAGTGATCTTTAGCAAGAACTCTTGCTGCATGTCTCACACAATCAAGACTCTCTTCTTAGACTTTGGCGTGAATCCAACAATCTATGAGCTCGACGAGATCAACAGAGGAAAAGAGATAGAGCAAGCTTTGGCTCAGCTTGGCTGCAGCCCAACCGTACCGGTGGTGTTCATAGGAGGACAGCTCGTTGGTGGAGCCAATCAAGTCATGAGTCTTCACCTTAATCGCTCTCTCCTTCCAATGCTTAAGCGCGTTGGTGCATTATGGCTTTAATTATGTAATAATCTGAAACTATGTATGAGTTAATGCTATGTCTATCTAAGTTTTAAACAGATAGATTATGCGGGTACTTATTTTGTAAACTTTGGGAATAATTTATTATAATAAAATCAGCAACCGTTTGATTTTTGCTATGTTTATAGTTAGTTATATATTTTTTATATCACGCAGGCATGCATCTCCGAAATGTACACATGTGAGTATGTGACTGAAACGTGATTACTTTTACTTCTTGAAATAAGGAATAGAGTATATTAATTAATTTAATCATAACATGCTCTAATACATAATAGTTTAAAAATTGGACGAAATATATTATAGGGGAGGAATATTATATATACTTTTAAGTTAATTACGATGAGTCGCTGACAAGTATTCTAAATCAATTTTGACCACATTTTAGGACAAGAACGACCAATAAACTTACACTCTTTGATAGAAAATAACTGGGAAGAAATAGCGGTTGCGTTTGCTATCAAAACTACTGCCAGTTGAATTCCCTTATAAGAAAGCTGTGGATCGACTGTTTTTTGGAGACAAAAAAGTTAATATATACATTTAAAAAAAAAATTATAGTTTTTTGGAGTTGATGCAATTTCACTTATAACCAGATGTCTTACGCACTCATTCAATAATGGTCGGTTCAAACTATTAGATGAACTATAGAGAATACTTCACATAGCAGATGACGAAACGCAAAACTTACTATACTAAAAATTCAAAATCGTTTAGCTTGCATGTAGACGTTATTATCATATAATTATAGCTACGAAAGGAAGAAATGGTTACAATTTATTTGATCTGAAAACTCAAAAAAAAAAAAATTTATTTGATCTGTATTTAATTCATACGGAATGTCAAGCCTTAAGAGCATCAATATCGCGGTTTCGATGTTGGTTTCTTAAGCAATTAAAAAAACAAAAAATTAAGAAAATGAGTGTAAAGAGCAGAAGTCGATCCTTATTTAGGATCAAGAAAGAGCGTTCCTTATTGCAATGTGGCATAAGAGTATTGGTTTATTTCTCTTTGTTTTACACATTCTCGAAATTTCAAACATCAATGTTCTTCTCCTCCGACGAAGAACCAGACTCTGCTCCTCCGTCAAATCTCCGGCGCAACCGTTCGATTTGCGAGACCCCGATGATGAAATCATCGCTTCGGTGGAGGCATCGGAAACTCCCACCGCATGTATCTCCGTCTATTTGGATTCTCCGCCGCGGTTGCATGTATCTCTGACGGCAGCTGTTTCGATCCCTCTCCACTTCCAATCCTCTTCTCCTCCTTCCCTCAAAGCCTCGGTGGATGCATCAGAGGTTGAGGATTTCCAAAATGATTTCTACGGTAAATCATATCCAATTCTATTATTAATCTTTGTTTTTTTTTTTTTATCAAGCTTGATTTAGATTGTTGTATGTGCTGTATAAGTGTAATCAAAGTGCTGATTTGCTGATTGGATACGATATGTTTAACCAAAGTGCTGATTTGATCAAGCTTAACCGATGTGCTGATTTGTGAGTTGATGTGTGTTTTTTTGAAGCTTAACCGATGTGTTTTGCTTGACTAACAGATATGTAGAACGTAAGGTAACAGTTAATGCGGTGAGATTTTAGAAATGGTTCACCGAGGTTAATCTTTTTGCTTTGCTTGGCTCCATTTTTTTTATTGTAACTTGTGGGTTCTCTTTTCTTGTTTCTGATGTTGTTACTTGTATTTACAGGGCAACGATAGAGGAGAGTGGCACAAGAACCTGAAGTATGTAGTTTTTGGATTAGGAAACAGACATTATGAACATTTTAATAAGGTTTGTTTTTTTCTTTATTTCATCATTTTTCCTGGGTCTCTATCTGATCTTGATTGTGTTTGTCTTTGCCTTTTTGTTGTTTTCTAACTTGAAGACTCTGTTTTTTCAGGTGCACAGCGTTTTCTTCATGTTGGTCTTGAAGATAATGACTTTACTACATGGTATTCACTTAATGAGGGAAGAAGGTGATACAGCTGTTACACCATGTATATTGGCAATAAACGGTTTGAGGAAACAAACATATCTCAGTCTTCTTCTTCTATTGTTGTTCTCTATATCATCTTCTCCAAAATATTTCTCTTATTTTCTTAATCGTTTCTATTCTTGTTCTTCTTCTATTCTTCTTCTTCTATTTCCATTGTTATTATGGCTTCATCATCCAATAACAATAATGAAGGATCACTTGATGATGCTTTTAATCAATATTTCTATGATTCTTTTAATCAAACTTTCCAAAATGTTTTTGATCAAACTTATGAAAACCTGTGCAATAAGTATGAATATGTTAATGTTTTATTTAATAATCAAATTTATGTATCAATTGTGTTAATGTTATGAATGTTGTTATCAAATAATTATATTTGTCATAAATAAAACATATTTATTCAAAACCATTTTTTTTATAAGAAACCCAATAAAGTTTTAGCAATGCACCATTAAAACCATTAAATTTCTTAAGAATGTTTCCTAATCTAAATTTAGTAATAAAATATTGTTAAGAAACCCATTTGAGGTATCAGGGATAATGATGCTCTAAGACCTCGATAGATGCGTATAATTTTTAGAATGTTGATGTCAAGAAAAAAAAAAATATGCGTATAACATTTTTGTAGAAATTCTTACACTAATATGCGGCTGTTACTAGCTAACAAGGCTTATTTGTCAGTAATAAAGTTAGGTGTGATTTAATTAGTTAGTAAAAATGAAAATATTTGCTACAAATTGTGTAAATTTATGATATGGATCTTATGAAAAATCAATTAACAATTTAAATAAAAATTTAAAACAGGATAAATGCATCATTAAATTATTCACCATTCCTCTACAAAAAATTGTGGTAGTGATTTATCAACTCATGATAGAAAATTGACGTTTCTAACCATTAAAACAACAGAGTGTGTAAAGAATTTGATTCTACCATATAATGACCTTCGTTGGATTGTTACATATATATTCCATGTTAAAGGATAGTACGGGCATGTTGCGGAATTAGATGTGATTTAGCATATCACGTACATATATATGTGTCGGTACGTCTTTAACAAAAATACTTATATATATATATATATAATATGTGTGTGTGTATGTCAGTATGTGTGGGTACGTGAATCACGTACATTGAAATTGATAATGACCTTGTATCGTGATATAAGAATAACGACTCTTGAGATCAAAATAGGGCCATGCACCAATAACTTCGCAAGAAGAAAAAGCAAAAATTATGACTTTCAGTTTTGGTTTTTTTTTTGGTTTTAGATCTTTTTTTGGGATATACCACGTGACTACTCTACTATAAAACCCATCTTCTTGGCCACAAGCTTGACTTTTCAAGAATCTTATTCGTCGAATTGGGAATAAAGGGAAATTTTGTTTGCTTCTTGACATCGTAAGATTCGATTTCATGTATGACGATAACTCGATAAGGCTAAAACGGAACCACATAGTTTCCCTTTTCTCTCAAGTGGCCACACAAACTTTTTTTTTTTGTTATTCTTAAGATAATAGCATGCACACGATCTCTAGTTTTCGCAAAAAGAAATTAATTGGGTACTATATTTTAATATAAAATAATATATTTTAAAACAGTTTGATAATTGAACACACTACATGGAAATAGCTCATACTGTTGTTATATATGAATATGATTATACACGTTCATATGAAAAGTTGAAACCATATATGTACATGGCAAACATTAATGTGAATGAATAAAGTAAATATACATGAACAAAATTACTTTCTTGTTAAAATGTAAAATTTATTAATCAATAAAAAAATACCTACAAAATGTTTGAGAAAAGTTCAAAAAGTTGATTAATGCATAATACTAAGAAGAAACAGAGCTTTAGAAAGAATCTCAAAAACAAAGCCAGTGTTGAGCTCTATAGACCAGAAAGACGAGAAACATTCGTCCACCGGCTGAGCGTGCCAATGTTTGCATCTTCTTGGCTTGGGAAGAGAGAGAAGTTGCTTGTCAATGTCGTGAGTGTTGGTGTTTTTGTGTTTGGTGTTTTACTGTTATGAAGAAAAGAGAAAAAACAGAGTATGAATGTAATCAACTTTATTGTATTACACTCTGACTTGTATTACAAATACAGACAAACAGACTCCATCTCTACTTATACAAAATGAAACATTGTTTTGAAACAACATGACTCTTAAAACAAACATGACTTTTAATTGAAAAAACACAACTTTAAGAAAATGACAACTCATGACTCTTGGAGTAATAACTAACTTATGTAAATGTAATTTTATCTTATAAGAGATATGACTATACTTCAACACTCCCCCTTAATCATATTTCTGTTTTACTTCAAGCTTCATCCTTGGTTCTTCTTCAAGGCACTTGCGTCGGAGTTACTCTATCTAAATGGAAAACTCTTATGCTTCATCTTAATGTTCAGAATCCTTCTCCCTTGAAGGTCGTTGATGAGGCATTTATTGTCTTCAAATAGGACTCTGTATCCTTTTGATATCATTTGAGACACTCAATAGATTTCCTGCTAAACCCGGCACTAGAAACTCCTCTTTGATAATCTTCTCTCCTTTGGCTTGTCATCACTTTGATGTTTCCTTTTTCTGCCATCATTACACGTTGACCATTCCCACTTTGATCGGAACCTTTATACTTTCATCAAAAGTGATGAAGTATTTAACTTCCTTGGTCATATGGTTAGTGCACCCGCTGTCAACGTAACTAACCATGTTTCATCATTTACTTTTACTGATACTTCTTCTTCAACCACACTAAACATCATATGACCCTCATCATATGTTTCTTTTAGACTTAAATCCGCTCCCTCGGCTTTTCTAAGCTTGAAGTTTTTTGCTAAATATCCCGTTTTGTTACATACGAAACATTTTTCTCTCATTGTTCGCCACTTTTTGCGAAAGAACCCATTTGTTCTCCTTATTCCAACAATTACTCTCGTTGTGATTCTTACGTTTGCAAACGCCACAATATTTCTCGGCTTTTTTTCTTCACGTTTGTTTTCTCCATAGAATGCTCCTTCCGTTGATTGTTCTTCAAGAAGTGATGCACGCTTCTCGTGTGCTTTCAACGTGCCCATCAAGTCTGTAACTGATAGCATGGTTAAATCTTTAGTTTGTTCCAACATGCTACAATACTATCAAACCTTTAGGGAAGTGAAATCAGAATTTTTGGACTATTTGATAGTCTGATTTCTCTTATCCATGAACTCTAAGTTGATTTCCCATCTCAATCAACTTTGTCGTGAAAGTGTTGATACTGTCACTTTCATTCATCTTCAAATTCTCATACTCCCTTCTAAGAGACTGAAGTTTTATCATCCTTACTTGTAGTGATCCTTGGAATTCCAATTTCAAAGCGTTCCAAGTTTCTCTTGCGCTTTATGCAGGGGCGATTCTCGGAAATATTTAATCCGAGACAGCACTTTGAAGAATTTGCAATGCCGTCAAATTCTTTAAAGATGCTTCATCACACAGAGTCTTTTGTTGCACGACTTTGGAGCTATGATCTCCTTGTGCGGGTGGATTTTGAACTCCTCCTTTAACAATTTCCCACAGTTTCTTTGTCTAAAAAATTGTTTTCATCTTGATGCGCCAAAACCCATAATTCTCACCATTGAAGATCGGAGTCAGAATATGTGACATCGTCTCCAATACTCTTTGTTTTTTTTTTTTTTTGGCTTCAACTTTGTACTTGAATTGGCCTTCAGAATCAGTAGGTCTCTGATACCATGTTGGTGTTTTTGTGCTTGGTGTTTTAAGGTTATGAAGAAAAGAGAAAAACAGAGTATGAATGTAACCAACTTTATTGTATCACACTCTGTTACAAACACAGACTCGATCTCTACTTAAACAAAATGAAAATTGAAACAACATAACTCTTAAAACAAACATGACTCTTAATTGAAAAACACAACTTTAAGAAAATGACAACTCGTGACTCTTGGAGTAATAACTAACTTATGTACATGTAACTTTATCTTATACGAGATATGATTATACTTCAACAGTGAGCGAGGAGAAGAGCAGAACGGCAAGGCCGGTGATGGCGTATTCCATTACTCTCCTTCCTTACTCCATACACCGAGCCAATAGCTAGTCCAATTTGCTTCTTAGATTACTTGATATAGATCTTATGGTGATGTAACAATCAGAGTTTGTTCTACCACCTAAAAAGATCATTACAAAGTCAATCCCATATCATAAATGAGTAAGGGCAAGCGAAGAATAAGTGCTCCCTTGTCTCGTTCACTTCACTGCAAAGAAGTCATGACATGGCTGAACTATTCCCTATTACCTTATACGAGAACCTGTTGCCAGTTTTTCATGGATAGCTAGCCAAAAGATGGAGGCTTGTAGGAGAATCGCTTATGTGAATCATACCAAATTTTGCCACCATACGACTAGTTTTGCCTCCCTACTCCCTAGACAATTTTGACGTGAAGATACAATCAACTCAGATTTCTTTTTTTAACTTCTTTGATTTTACAAAAAAAAAAAAATTAAATTGATTATCTATAGGACAATAACATGTTGACCGATATATATTATTATTGGTATTGCATACTGTATAGTGATGCCATGTTTTGTGAAACTAATTTTTTTCCACAGATATATTGTTTGTCGAGCCCTAATTTCCATCGGCAATTGGCGCACTGAGTCTTAAGATTTTGAATTCGTTTGCTTTTCCAAACGGAGAACTGATGCTGAACATATGTCCAAAGATCCTGGTGTAACAACGAAGAGATCAACATAGCATTATTTGTCTATCAGTCTCATTTCGAGTATTCAACATGTTGAGGTATCTAACCATCAACACGGCGAATTTCTTTCTCATCTTGGAGTGAGATTGTAAAAATTGATACGTTGGATAGTTCGACTAGTTGTCTCCTTCTTTAATTTCGAAAAAAAAAAAAAAGATCTATCGGATGTTCTCGGGGGCCACGATTCAGAAGAGTGCATCGATGAATAATCGTACAAATTATTTCAAAGAAAGAGAGAAGAAAAAGCGAGTTCAAAGAAGAGGCTGAGGATTGATAATTTTAATTATAATTCTGATACCCTGAAACTAGAGGCATATAAAAAGTTTTATTGCGTTTGCGTATGCTTTATTCATCCGCATACGCAATGCCTTTTATACAAAATTAGAGATAACTAAAAACAAAACTAATATGACAAAAAAAAAGAAGATATTATCTAAATCTGAAAATTTGTACATTATCTCTTTCAATAGTTTCGAAATTTTGATCGAAGTTATTCTTTCAGATACTCCCACTATCTTGTTTTTTTCTTAAGGGTTTTAATTTCTTTATTTATTTGAGATATTTTTTGTGTGCTAAAAAGATTGATTCTCTTAGAAATATGCAACATTAAATTTAAAACCCATAATATGAGCTTTACGTACCCTTGAAAGCTATATATAAAGGACCCTTATAGACCATTTACATCATCAAACACAGAAACTTAAAGTCACTTCTCATCTTCACCCATAAACAGATATCTCTATAAGTTCTCTTGCTTTTCTTATTTTCATCCCTAATATCTCTCATTTCTATCAAAAGAAATATAGACACTTTCATCCCCTGAGAATCCCTTTTGAAACACTTTTTCACATCATAACACCAATGGAGAAGCTACAGAAGTTGATTTCTGAGAAGTCAGTAGTGATCTTCAGCAAGAACTCGTGCTGCATGTCTCACACAGTCAAGACCCTTTTCGTCGACTTTGGCGTGAACCCAACAATCTATGAGCTAGACGAGATCAACAGAGGACAGGAGATAGAGCAAGCATTGGCTCAGCTTGGCTGCAGCCCGACCGTGCCGGTGGTGTTCATAGGAGGTCAGCTCGTAGGTGGAGCCAGTCAAGTCATGAGTCTTCATCTCAATCGTTCTCTCGTCCCAATGCTTAAGCGCGTTGGGGCTTTATGGCTTTAATAACGTAATGATCATGATGATACTAATTCAAAGTGACCAAAACAAAAGTTTACACATGAAAGTATGTATGAGTTATTGCTATGTCTATCTAAGTTTTGGAAGAGATAGATTTTTCGGATACATATTGTGTAATCTATGAGTGTATTTTTAATAAAATCAGTAACCGTTATAACACAAACAAATACTCAGCAACCGTTGGATTATCCTTTTCCCATGTTTATATTTCACATATTTTCATATACATGCAGCAATGCATCTAAGAAATGTACACCTGTGCAATGAAAAATAAGTATTCTTTAATGGTGTAAGGAAAAATAATTGAGAATATAATATTACTTATGACCGGATAATAATAAATTGATAATGAAATATTTTAGAGATAAATAATATTATATATATATATCTTATATATAAAAGATGACCAACTCTCTTCATCAGCATTTTAAATTAATATAGAGATAATATGTGTCAATTTTTAATTTAAAGTTTTATTTTTTTTTAAAAAATAATTAATGAATTTGGTATTAAATTTCCAACTATTCAAAAAAATGAAAATTTTTTTATTAATTGATTCTTAAATAACATTTAAGTAAATATTAAAAAAAAATTATTATTAATTAAAATATTGATAATTTTTTTGTATAAACTCTTAATTTTTTTAATATATATTAACATATATAAATGATGATTATGTTTTTTTAATGAAAACACAAAAATATATCAATTTGAAATATTTGAAAAAAAAATCTGCATGTTAGTACGGATTTTCTCTTAGTTATGTTAAAACGATGACGTGTTTGGATAAGCTGACTTATTTTCTAGAGAATAACCGGAAAGGAGATATAGCGGCATTGTTAGCTCTTCAACACTTCTTTTAAGTAAATATTCATAAGAAAGATGCGGATCGACTGACGACACACCAGATAAAATATTTTTATGAAGCAGAGGTGTATTATAAAATTAAAATTCCGGTTTTGCATTTGGCTTTATCATATCAAAAAATGAATATATGTGGAAAAAAAAATTGGAGTAGAGTGATAACGAGTTGGTGCAATATGACAAATTACTAATGAGGATCGGATATCTTAAATAATCATAGATGCTTTAGCTGTTATTTAATGGTAAATATTTAATCAACTATAGATAATAACATCATATAGTAGATGGTACGCATAGTTTAACATTTGTTTCATGATTGAAAATTGCAATAACTTTCAATTTGCATATAGACATTGGGATTTGGGACTTAAATTTTTTTTTTTGTAAGGCGAAAAATAGTTACTCTAGAATTCATCTGGTTTTAATTCATTGGGAAATTAATATCAACCCTTAAACCTTTTCTTTAACATCTATCAAACCTTAACTATGCGATTATGTGAAGTAGTTCAAACTAGTAATGTCCATATAATGGAACCTTTATAGATGCATAAATGTTTTTAAATAATTCTTTCACTAACATGCAAAAATCTTTTTTGGTCACTAGTATGTTAGGCGCCCGTGGTTGTTAATTAACTAGTTACAAGTACATTTTTTATTTCAAATTGTGTAAATTTGATACATTCGATGCAGATTGTATAAATTTCTGATCTTTCATAAATTAAAAGAAAATTTTAATTTATTGAATTGGGATAGTAATCATTAAAATTCTTCACTATCCATCTACAAAAACTGTGGAAGTGATTGTTCAACTTCAACCTCATGATATAGAAAATGACGTTTCATACCATTAAAACAACAAAGTTAGAAAAGAATTGTATTCTGCCATGTAAGGAACTTCGTTGCATGTTACATATACATATTCCATGTTGTAGGACGGTACGGGCCAGTTGCGGAATTAGATGTGATTTTGCAATTGGAATATTACGTACATATATATGTGTCGGTACGTGAATCACGTACATTGAATGATGATAACCTTGTATTGTGATATAAGAATAACGACTCTTGAGATCAAAATTGGGCCACCTTTATAAATAAATTCAAGAAGAAATAAGCAAAACTATCACTTTACATTTCAGTTGTTTTATTTTGGGATACTACGTGCCTTTTTTTTTGTTTGTTAAAGGGCCTTCATGATACTACGTGCCTGTTTCACAATCAAATCCATCTTCTTGGCCATGAGCTTGACTTAACACAAATCTTATTCATCGAATTGGGAATAAAGCTTAACTTGGTTTGATTCTTGATTCTTGACATTGCAAGATTCGATTGCATGCATGAAGATAAGGCTAAAACAGAACCACATAGTTTGCCTTTTTTTCTCTCAAGTGGTCATACGAATAATATTCTAATTCTTGAGATAATATCACACGATCTCGAGTTTTCGCAAATGTCCGCTAAAAAAAATAATCACAACAGTAAAATAAAATCAAGGAAACAAAAAAAGGGCAGATTTTTAGTCACTATTTTTTTCAAAACATATAATTATCTTATTAATTTTTTTTATTAAACTCTAAATTATTGTTAGAAGAAGTCTTTGCATTATTTTTGGTAAATGATTTGTAACAAATTTTGTTTTTTTGGCAGCTCAAGAATTAATAAGGTAGGTAGTTATCACTATATATTTACTGTGATATAACACACTATATATCCATATTTTCAATGTGATATTGCAGGTATTTTTATTACAGCTCAAGAGATATGAAAGGCCGTACTCTAGAGACAACACATGATTCGTCCGTATCATATATTCTTCACAGCTAAGATTTTGCTATCTTTTTTTTTTCTAAAGAAGAATACTTAAACACTGTTTTGTCCCTTTCCGAATTGATAACCTCTTTTGATCCTTGGTCTGTAAACAGTAAGAGCCAAGAGGAACTCCTAACTCCAAATTCTTACGTATATTCCCACTATCGTAACATTCTTTTGCTATTTTAAAAACTGTGGGAAACTGCTCCTTTTTCAAATCAGTAAGATTTGATATATAGATATTCAGAATTAATCGTACGTATTTACAGTTAGGTAAAACATTCATCAAAAGTTGTATAGTCCAATAATTGGGTTTATCGTATGAGTCGATAATTAAAAAAAAAGGTTTTTCTCTAGAACATATACACACATTTGACTTCAATTAAAGCAAACAAAAAAATAAACTGATTATGGAGTTAGAATAATTATCATTAAAATAAATAAAATTTACAAACATATATGTCAAATCATAATGTTAATCTTTTCTTATGAAAAATATAACTTTTTGTTATAAATTAAAAAGAATTATATGGCATAAGTGGTTTGGTTGAAATTTTTTATCTTTCATCGAATTTGTATTGATATTTTTTTATCTATTATTAGCTGAAGATTCTAATACTTTTGGATTTTGCATTTACTATTATCTTATTACTTCGCTTTTCGTGTTTCTATATATAAATACATACATAACCATTTTTTCTATTTTTTATTATATTAGATAGTTAGTCTTTTTTGGGTCAAAATTAAATGGTTAGTCTTAAAAACTAGACACGTATAATATTATAAGGCCACAAGATGATAGAACCAAGAATTCGACAATAGCATCTAGAATCTTCACTATCATTTGTCTACATGCATTCGTGAAGAAGCTATATATAGGAACCCTTATAGTCGATCTTAACACATCAAACACTAGAACTCAAAGTCACTTCTCGTCTAAGTCGTCTTGTTCCCAAAATTCCAAAACCTTTCCAATTTACTCTCCTGATCTCTCACTCCAATATAAAGAATCCACATCATTTCCCCTAAGTTGAAAACTCTAAATATCACAAAAGATAAATTCTTTTAGAACCCTCAATATGGAGAAGATACAAAAGATGATCTCCGAGAAGCCTGTCGTGATATTCAGCAAGAACTCGTGCTGCATGTCTCACACGATCAAGACTCTCTTCATCGACTTTGGTGTGAACCCAACGATCTACGAGCTCGACGAGATCAACAGAGGAAAGGAGATAGAGCAAGCATTGGCTCAGCTTGGCTGCAGCCCTACCGTGCCGGTGGTGTTCATAGGAGGTCAGCTCATTGGTGGAGCGAATCAAGTCATGAGTCTCCATCTCAATCGCTCTCTTGTCCCAATGCTTAAGCACGTTGGAGCGTTATGGGTTTGATTATTATTTAAATAAATTAAAAACTAAACCCAAAAAAACCCATTTCCGTACGTAGCGTAAGTACGTACCGTACTAATTATTCTAATGCTTTTTAAGAATAAGATGAAACTTAAGAAAAAAAATATCATCTATACATACTTTGTAAGCAAGTCTATCTCAGTTTTTAGGGGATAGATTATGAGAGTGTACCTATTTTTGTAACATGAGGGTATCGTAATTAATAAAATCAGCTTGAATTGAATTTATCCTTCTCTTAAATTTTGATATAATTTTTTTTTTAAGAATTTTATATAATGGTATTTAATCCATATAAACTAAAAGAATGCAGAATCTGTATTGAAATTAGCAGTGAACCATATCATATATGGACTAACTATATTAACTCTTTTCATCTAAATTTTATGATAAGTGTACTTTGATAACTATACTAATAAAAACATGAAAACATTAAACATAAATACTATTTACCACAATTTTCTTTGTGGTTAAATGTTAAAAAGTACCACAAAATTAAAGTGTAAAAAATAAAATTACTACCACCAAAGTCCCCTATTGACCAGAAAAGTCCCATATAGTCATATAGACAATCACAATTCACGAGGGATCCCATGTTAAAACAGAAGGTCCTATATTGACTGCAAAGGTCCGTAGTTACGATATGGACCACCAAAATTCTCATAATGATCAAAAAGGTCATGTAATACGGTGCATGTAAGTGAGTCATTCAACTAGTCACAGGCTCATAGCGTGATGCATCCAAGTACGGGCCGCGAAGAACCAGACCATAGATCACACGAACAAAAACCAAGGCTGCGGTTATATATAGACAAGGTTGTGTGCGAATTTGGCCAGACAAAGCTTTTTGCATCACAACTCTTAGTCTCTAAAGGTTATCACCAACTAAGATGTTTTGATGATAATTTTTCGGTTACTAGAGGTTTTTAGATGCGCTCCTGTTGGTGTCATCTTGTTTTTGTAGGAACGTGCTTTCTCTTATACGTATTAATTATTCCATGACCTCCGATTTATTGTTTGGTCGTTAATCGTATTCCCTTGTATTTATATATGTGCATCTATGTATAATTATAATATCGGGGTTTGATATGGACAGGAATATTAATGTGGAGTACGACTTTGCTCCGTCAAATTCAACTGGGCATGAGATCTTGATGATGATCAACTTAACAATGAATACTTAATGTATGCCCGGCCTCGAGGGCAGGTGAAGGTGGCGACTGCCGCAGGCATCCATTCTAAAAGGGGCATATTTTTTGTGGCATCTATTATAAATGGGCATATTTTTTATCTATGCCCCTTTATAAACAAACTTTTGATCCATAAGATGTATTGTATTTATAGTCCCAAAAACCCGACTTCCAAACTCACTAGATAAAAGAAAACATAAATCTAGCCCAATACGGAAACCGTACCGTGGGGGGCTTCGCCCATCACACCCCCCCCCAAGTGAATCCACGTCCATCTATGGTCCGTTACATTCTTCAGTTCGCTGTAGCAGGGTATCTTTAGTTATCTTTGTCACCGAAACAACAAAATGGGTTAGCTTATTATCAATTGAGATAGCTATTTGAAAAATTCGATTACGACAGTTTAATAAACAATTTTACACGAAAAAAATGCAAGAAGATCTATCTTTCAGCAAAACACTATATGTTTTATTGGATTTTTTTCTTTTCTTATAAACCGTTTATGGAGTTTGATTGTTTTATGAATTTTTATTTCATTTTTTATTATTTTAATTTTGAAAAAAAATATAAAAGGACATATTTTAAAAAATTAGACGCGAGCATCCAAATTGATCGGTCCGGCACTGACAGATGAGTGGTTTACATTATGTTCTTGTGATATGATGGATATGTTTAGGAAATTATCGATGCATAGTTATTGCTTGAAGCATGACTAGTTTTGTGCAAATAAAGCTTGAAGCAGAACGCTTTGGTATCAGGAGGGTGATCAGAATACAAAATTCTATCATGCAACGACGAGGCAATGGAGGGCTCGTAATCGGATTGTAGGGATTCTTACCGCCACTGGCATTTGGACAGAAAAGGAAGCAGAAATAGAACATAAAGCTATTTCATACTTCCAAGATGTGTTCGCCTCCTCGAACGTCTCTGATCTTGAATTTTCCCTTGAGCATTTGCCTAGGAAAATGACTCCAGAGATAAATGACCTACTGACTAGGGACATATCTCCGTCGGAGGTAAAGGAAGCTCTGTTTATGATAAATCCTGAAAAGGCCCCAGGACCAGATGGTATGTCAGTTCTTTTTTATCAGAAGTTCTGGAACATTATTGGCCCTCAAGTGGTAGATATGGTCCAAGACTTTCTGCGGTCGGGAACTATTGACCCTAGAATCAATGAAGTAAATATCTGTCTGATTCCAAAAACGGAACGTTCCAGAGAAATGAAGGAATTTCGTCCAATTAGTCTTTGTAATGTGTGCTATAAAATTATATCAAAAGTGCTTTGTCAAAGACTAAAACGAATCCTTCCCTCCTTGGTCTCTGAGACTCAATCTGCATTCGTAGCAGGGAGAGTAATATCAGATAAAACAGAGTTTACGATCAAGACTGACATGAGTAAATCTTATGATCGAGTTGAATGGAATTTTTTGGAGGCTCTCATGACAAAAATGGCTTTCGCGGATTCATGGATCTCATGGATTATGAGATGTGTGAATTTTGTGTCTTATAGGGTCCTGATCAATGGCACCCCGAAAGGTAATATCTTTCCATCTAGAGGCTTAAGACAAGGGGACCCGTTATCACCATAATTATTCATCCTGTTTACGGAAGTACTGATTTCCAATATCAGAGTAGCTGAGGAGATAAATCGAATAACTGGACTTAAAGTGGCTCAGGCAAGTCCGGCTATCTCGCATCTTTTGTTTGCGGACGACAGTCTTTTCTTTTGTAAAGCCTCAAAAGAATAATGTGACGAGATTCTTCGTATTCTTACCTTGTACGGAAATGCATCAGGCCAGAGGATTAATTTTGAGAAGTCTGCAATTACATTTGGTAAGCGTATCTCCGATAGTGTTCGGGCAGAAGTTAAACAACTTTTAGGAATCTCCAAAGATGGAGGAACAGGAAAATACCTGGGTATACCAGAGCAACTACAAGGATCAAAAGCGGAGATTTTTACATATGTTCGTGATAGGCTAAATAATCGTGTAAAAGGCTGGTCGGCTAAATTACTATCCAAAGGTGGAAAGGAAGTTATGATTAAATCCGTCGCCCAAGCAATACCGACATTTGTGATGTCATGTTTCCTTCTCCCTAAAAATTTGTGTCAAATGCGGTGGCCAACTTTTGGTGGAGTTCAGGGCCGCATTCAAGGGGGATGCATTGGGTGGCATGGAAAAAACTATGTTTACCTAAAAAAGATGGAGGTCTCGGATTTAAGTTGTTTGAAGAGTTTAATCAGGCTTTTTTGTCTAAACAACTCTGGCGGTTAAATCAGTTCCCAAACTCTCTTTTTTCAAGAGTGTTTAAAGGACGGTACTTCCGTAACTCACACCCTTTCCATGCAAAAAAGCCTAATCGACCCTCATACGGATGGAGAAGTATTTGGTCGGCAAAAGATTCTTATAAGTTCAAAATGTGTTGCTCCCTTGTTTTTTATTCTTTTTTGCCAAGGTAGCACAGATCCTAGGTTTGCTTTTTGTAAATTATAACTTTCATTTTAATGATATTTACAGTTTAGCAAAAAAAAAAAAAGGAGTTCGTCGTACTATAGGTTCTGGACACGAAACCCTTGTCTGGTCTGGCAATTGGTTACCTGGAGTTAATGCAAAACCGGCTACAAGCATCTCTCCAACGTTTAATCCATCGATGACAGTCTCAAAGCTTATTACAAATTCCAACTCCTGGAATATACCTCTGCTTAAAGCAGTTGTCGCACCTCCAGATATACCGTTAATCTTAAGTCTAAAACCCTCTTCTAAGTTCAGAAGTGACGGATATTGTTGGCATTACACTAAATCTGGTAATTACACAGTCAAATCTGGTTATGAGGTATCTTGTTGGAAGTTGGACGAGGACATACGTTTCCAACTACAGAATCCATCTTTTAATTCCCTCAAAGAGTATGTTTGGAAAGTGCAGGTGCCAAGTAAACTCCGTCATTTCATATGGCAAGCCCTCTCGCCTCTCGGGTGCGTTAGCAGTAAATGAACGCCTACCACATAGACATTTGCGAGTGGATCCTTGTTGTCCACGATGCGGGTCTTCAGAGGAAACAATTAACCATGCACTTTTCATGTGCCCGCCTGCTCTTCAGTGCTGGGCCATTTCAAATTTACCATCAGCGCCAAATATTTTTCCAACTGAAAATCTGTTGGGAAACTTTGATTATTTTTTCTCGAGAAGGCCACATCAGAATATCCATAATGATTCAGCTGATGCTTATCCCTGGATTCTGTGGTTTATTTGGAAGGCTCGTAATGACAAACTTTTCAATGGAATAGACCGTCCACCATTAGAGATAATGGATAGTGATAATAGAGAAGTTGTAGCTTGGTCTAAGGCCAATATTTTGGCAGAATCTGTGGACCCAGGGTTAATGACTTCAACACCATTTATATGTTCTGTGGATGGATCATGGAAATCAGATGATGTAACTAGTGGTGTCGGCTGGATTCTGGAACTTCAGGATGGTACGGTAGACCTTCTGGGGCTTCAGGGCAGCTGCCGAGGCATATCCCTCTTACATATGGAGCTACGGAGCCTAGTATGGGCCATGACTAGTCTGAAGACGAAGAATGGATACTGCTCTTTGTTTGTGACAGATTCCACAGATTTGATTAAGATGGTAGCTAGCCCAGAAGCATGGCCAGCCTTTTCATCAGAGTTAAGCGAGCTCGCAACAATTCGACAAGACTTCCCAGAGTTTGTCTTGCGTCATCGTTCAAAAGATAAGAACATAAAAACTGATATGCTAGCAAAGAATGCTAGGGCTCGAAAGACTGTCTTCTCTTATATCGGCACTTCAGTTCCTTATTGGTTTAATGATACAGAAAATGTATTTATTTAATCGATAGTTGAAGTGTGTTTGTGACAAAAAAAAAAAACAAATAAAGCAACTACGACGAGTAATACAACAAGCTTCAACTAAATAAAATTCAGGTTGCTTAAATTCAGTATTTTTTTTGGTTCATTATTACCTTTTTCCTTCATTCAAAGCTGTTTAATTTTAAGCCTCTGGTCATGTTATACTGATGGAGGCAACAAGCTCATAAAAGAATCTGAAACAGCAAATAGAAGAAGCGGTTGTCATTGTGTATGTCTTATACTGTAACCTAAACATTACCATGAGTCTCACCATGTAATGCAAGTAGAATGTATTAAGAACAAGCGACGTACCATGAGTCTCACCATGTCGTTTGCCTTAAGATCTACGCTCTGTAGCGTATATATATCACCATCAAAATCTCTATCATTGAAGTCTTGAAGAAAAATATGATTGACGATGTTTTTTCTCAATTTAAGAAACAAAGCATTTATTATAAAAACGTTTTTTTGTTTGAATAATTTTTTTCATTAAATTTAATAAAGTTCTATATAATTTTCTCTTTAAAGTGAAAACAAAAAACTTTTGGATTTTTTTTAATAATTATCCCTTTTTATTTTATGTTAAGATAATTAAAGTATGGTTATTCTGACTTATTTACACTTTTTGTAAATTAGTTTTTTTGTTTTGTTTTTATTAATTCAGAATTTTTGGATTTTTTTTTAATAATTATCCCTTTTTATTTTATGTTAATTTATTTTAACACCCTGTGGTTTACAGACTCTTCGTTCTCTGGGAAGAAAAAAAAGCTAATCGAAAGGATATGTCTAGGGCTAACTCCTCCGCCGCTGATGCCGAAATCACAGATTCGACGATGTTATCTCCGCCGCTGAAGAAGGCGAAGACAGATCAAAAGGCGGAGAAAGAGGTCCTTCCACCACTACGAACTTTCCGCAAAGTGGATTGGGAGGATCCGGAATATTGGAGACAGCGAGATATGTTTTTGGAGGAATGTGAAAAGAACGACGTAAGTAATTTCCCTTTTGATTTAGGGTTTATGTATAGTATAGAATTCCCTTCATGTGTTTGGTGTTTAATCTGTATCTCTCTATCCTGTGTGTTATGTATGGTTTTTAGTTTTACGATCTGGATTTGGATAAATATGACTACTGCTTCGCTCCAGCCAAATTCGAATGGGGACTCAAATTCGATCCGGAACTTAGCAAAGACGAATTGATGAAACTGCTCATAAAGGCAGCCATCGACGCAGAAAACGAAGACAATGTATGTCCCAGAGATATAGCTTGCTCTTCCCTCATCAATCTGATTAATTGGCTTCCTCTGTTTCTAATTCTACTCTTCTTTTCTTGCAGGGAACAAATCTAGAGTTTGTCAAGTATGTGTGTGCAAATGTAAGAGGTGCACAAGGTTTTTGTTTCTACATAACACTTTGGGCAAGAGATCTTTCGTCATCAGATCCTGAGCCAAAACTATACTGGACATTGGTGCGCAAGTTTCGTGGTGAGTTCCATGTTGTCGAATTCAAGCTAAGGCCAACACAATATGATGTACTATTAACTGATGACTGAGGTACACTTTGTTATCTCTTGTTTGTTTAACATCTATCTTCATCTTAATTTCATTCTTTTTTAAAGTTATCTCTTGTTTGTTTAACATCATGTTCATAGTAGTGGTAGAAAAAAAAAGGTGTCCTATTTATAAGTTTTTCCCATATTTCTAATATTATATGTCCTCATCTATAAAAAATTTCTGATCGGCCTCACTGAGGTACACTTTGTTATCTCTTGTTTGTTTAACATCATCTTCATCTTAATTTGATTCTCTTTTAGAGTTATCTCTTGTTCGTTTAAAATCATGTTCATAGGAGGTCAGCTCGTAGGTGGAGACAGTCAAGTCATGAATCTTCATCTCAATCGTCCCAATTCTTTTTTTTTTTTTTTTTTTTGTCAACCTCGTCCCAATTCTTAAGCACGTTGGAGCGTTATAGGTTTGATTATTAAATTAAATTAAAAACTAAACAAACAAAAATACCATCAAGTTTCGTACGTAGTGCAAGTACGTATGCTTTTTAAGAACAAGATGAAACTACAGAAAAAATAGATCATCTACACATATTTTCTAAGCTAGTCTATCTCAGTTTTTAGGGGGTAGATTATGTGAGTACCTATTTTCGTAACATGAGGGTATCGATAATTAATAAAATCAGCTTGAATTGAATTTATACTTCTCTTTAATTTTGATATATAGATAATTGTTATAGAATTTTATATAATGGTATTTTATCCATATAAACCAAAAGAATGCAGAATCTGAATTGAAATTAGCAGTGAACCATATCATAATATGGTCTATTAAGTGTTTTCATCTAAAAAAAGTAAAACCAAATTTTATGATAAGTGTACTTTGATAACTATACTAATAAAAACACAAAACATAACAACTATTTACCGCAATTGTTTTTTTGGTTAAATGTTAAAAATTACCACAAAAGTTTAAAAGATAAAATTACTAATTGCCACAAAGATCTCATATTGACCACCAAAGTTCCCTATTGACCAGAAAGGTCCCATAGAGTCACCACCAACATTTTCATAATGACCAAAAAGATCCTGTAATATCGTCACGACGGTGCATGTAAGTGAGTCATTACACTAATCACAGCGTGATGCATCCAAGTACGGGACGCAAAGAACCAGACCATAGATCACCTAAACAAAAACCGAGGCTGCGGATATAGGCAAGGTTGTGTGCCAATACGGCCTGACAACATCACAACTTTCTCTCGTCTTTTTGGATCTTCCTGGAAAAAAAAAAAAGCTACACGAGAGAATCTGTCTAGGGTTCCAACAAAGACCGCTGATGCCGATTTCACCAAGTCTGGAGATTCGATGGAGTTTTCTCCTCCGCTAAAGATGCCTAGAACAGGTACGGAACCGGAAGCAGAGGTCTATTCAGAATTACGAATTCTCCGCATAGGAGAGTCGAAAGATCCAGAATATGTGAGACAGCGAAAGATGTATGAGGAGCAGTATGAAAAGAGCGAGGTAATATCTATTCTTTTTCATTTAGTGTTTATGTATTGTATATCTCATGTGTTTACATGCATCCTCTTTTTATGGTTTTAGGGTTACAATGTGTGCTGGGATAATTTGGACTAATACTTTCCTGCCCTCAGATTCGAATATGCAACACGTTTCCATGATGAAGTTAGCAATAAGGAATTCATGAAACTGCTCATAGAGACTGCCATCGAAGAAGAGAACGAAGAATCTGTGAGAGCTTTGATCTTCCGTATTTCTCTCTGCTTTCTATTTTAGTGGTTCTTCTTTTCTTAATCCTACTTTTGCTTCTCGTAGGGAACAAATCTTGAGTTTGTCAAGTATGTGAGTGCAAGTGTACTGGGAGTACAAGGTTTTCTGTTTTATATAACATTTTGGGCCAAAGATGTGTCCTCACCAAATCTGGAGCCAAAACTCTACCAAGCAAAGGTGAGGACGTTTATGGATGAGATCTTGGTTCGTGAGTTCAGGCTAAACAAGAACCATTTGTATGAGATACTACATATATTTTTTTTTTTATCCTAAACATAAACGGCTTCATCTTCTTCTAATTTGTTCTTCTTCTTCTTGAGTTAAATCATAATGTTATCCGACGATTCAGCACCTGAGTACACTTTTAATCTTGAAGTCTTCAACTTTTTGAGCTTCCTGTGCACATATTTTTTATCTGGAAACATTTTAGTCCTTAAGTAACCTAATCTATTGCCCTTGTCCAATAACGTATTTTAGACTTGTATGTACTTGGACCATTACTTGAACAAATTTCAAAATCAGTATACTTATACTAATCAAAACATGAAAACATAAAATACTAAAACTAAAAATCAAATTCCAAAAGAAGTGTACTTTGATAACTATAATAATTAATCAAAACATGAAAACAAAATTACTATTTACCGCAAAATCGTTTTTAAAAAGACTATTATTTGCCACGAAAAAAATATCTGCAAAGGTCAGTATTGCTATTGACCACAAAAATCTCATAATGACCAAAAGATCCTGTAATTAATACCGCTACGAAGGTGGAGATTACTGAGCCAAAGAACTAGACCATAGATCACCCGAACAAAAACCGAGGCTGCGGTCGTTTGTGTGCAAATACGGCCTGAAAAAGCTTTGCATCTCATCTCTAAAGATTATCACCAACTAAACAACTGAAGTTGGTGAATGATGATAATATTTCGGTTGCAGGAGGTTTTTAGATGCGCTTTGGTGCTGTCTTGTTTTCACAGGAATGTGTTTTCTCTTATATCAGCTAATGATGAGCGAAAGTTATAATTAAACACGTACGAAAGAAAATATCTTCAGGATATCGATCAACGACTAGCTAGCTTGGGTGACGAGATCAATGGAGATCAATAACGATAACAAAGGGCAGAGCAAAGAGTCATGTTATAAGAGTCCCGATGTTGTATGCTTTCTCTTCTAAAAATTGTGAACTCATTTTGCTATTTTTTTAATGAAGTTATCGGCAACAGACCATCATGAACTTTTTTTTTTTTTATCTTTTCAATAACTAAGAGATTTTAGGACCCATACATCCTCCAATCTTGGGACTAGAGCATTTTACATGGTCCCATACCAAGCCTCACTCAGTCATGTGATCTTTAGGTTTTGTCATTGATACAATCCCAATTGAGTTAAAGATACTTGGTATGAACTCTGTCTTTCAATAATATATCGCTGATTCCTCTCTATGCTCATTTTCAGAGTTGGTCCAAAATGTGAGATCTCTATTTATAATAGGGAGCGATTCTATAATAGGGAATGATTCTAGTGTCAGAGGTCTTGTAATGGTTACCGTCATTAATATCAAATATTTGTTTTTATATAATTGTTAGAAACGGTTCCAAGAAAGAGTTAAACATGTTAGGTGGCCATTCAGATCTGACTTAGCAAACGATTTTAGTCTAAGTTCGTTTGTGAAACCTGAAATAAGTTCGTTTGAGAAACCTCGTGAACTGGATGTTAAAATTCTGATAATAATAAAAAAAACTCTCGGACAAATAGTATAAACAGCTGAATGCAATTCATTTTAAGTATGCTTTGTTTCAAATAAGAAAAATATAGACTGCAAATTAATGTCGCTTAAAGAAAGTCTTGCAAAGGAAAGATGAAGTATATCTCGATTGTAAGCTTCCAAGTTGTCCCACAAAACCATTCTCGTCCAAACCACAATTTTTCAAAAGCTTGGTTCTTAGATTTTTAATCAACAACAATTAACAACAATCTGAAAGATACTGGGGATGAATGGTACAGCAATTGCTCATATTTTCATGTTTTGAAATTGTAATTCTGTTATTTTTTACAGTTTAAGTTCATATAGACTTTAATGATATTTTACTATGATTTTTGGGGCTATGTTAGTGCAGTTTTGTCAAAGTTAATGTCTTTGAACATACATAATATTTATCAATATATGAACAATCCTTATACCATGCTGTTCTCATTGTGGATATTAGAGAGGATGATCATGGAAAGTATTGAACAAGAGGAAGAGGAGAAAAAATACATGTTCCACTTCACAAAGATTTTTGGTCAGTTTAATATATCATCATCCTCATCTATATCATATATAAACATGCACTCTCTTTGTGGAAACACTTTTTGAAGTGCTGACTGAGGTACACTTTTTTTTAAAACATATTTTTCTGTTTAACATCATCATATAATTAAATGGATTCTATTCTAGAGTTAATCCATTTGTTTTCTTGTTGTTGCATTCATTTGACATTAATATAAGCCCATAAAATATAAAGCATTTTCCTCTTTTTATTCCAAAAGAATTTGAGTAATGATTAACACATATTTATGTTGCACCATAGTCCATAGAGAACATTTGCTCTAGAACCAAATCAACCTTGTTTGGCAATATAAAATGATATACAAAATGCTATATTTTTTTAAATTTTTATTTTGAAGGCCAATCAAATTCTACTTAATAATCGTATTGTTATATTTGCTTTTGTGTCCCTTGTAATGTTTTCGTTGCAGTAAGATATGGATAATGATATTTGTTGTTCACATACTTGTGAGATTGTTAAATCAACATGTATACCAAAATTAGAGGCCTAAGACTGATGAATGAAGAAAAAACAAATAAATTACTATCCTAAGATTCCAAAAGCAAAAGCAAAAGCAAAACATACATTCTAGAGTTTAAGTCGGTCCAACCACCAATCCGGTCTAATTTTAAAAATATTGCTTGGATGTAGGGAGCTTCAGCCGTGTGTTTCTCTCGATTTACATAATATCCTGGGAAGATAAAGAAGTAAATCGAACGAAAACAAACCTAAAAGTGATCAATTATCTTTGTGGATATTTATATATGATTAATGAATGATCTGAAAATCAGCAACTATCAACATCTTAAAAGTTCATCATATTGTGTTGTTTTCTGTTTCAGTTCTTCTTTATCTTCTCTCCATAATAAGCTTCCACAAACAATGACTGTTTCTTCGTCTATATTCTCAATAGAGTCGTTGTTTTGGATGATCCTACAATAAGAACCACATGCAACTGGATAAGATATCCCCCATTGTTTTGTCAAACAATCATTTACATTGTCAACATTTTACTCACAATTTATATAATCCAAAGAATTGTTCATAAATACACTTATGTTTTTTTTTTCCTTCATGCTTTCAATACTTAATACTTTCAAGTTACAGAAAAAAAAATTAAATAAAAAACACATTGGATGATATACTGAAGTGTATTTTTTCTGCCTATGGTAACTGTATATTATACATAGTTATGAATATATTTTTTTCCGCATACGATAACATGTATAATAATATTTTACCTTTTTTCATTTTTTATACGTGACGTAATAAACAAACAAAATCCTATTAACCGTAACTATATTTTTCTTTTCTCTCCAAATTCAAAATACCACCACCCATATCCTTTATCTTTACATCTCCTTCAACCTTTTTTCCCCCTCTATAAATGGGCATTAAAATACATACCAACACATTCAGATCTCATTGTCGGCTTCAGAATTGATAAATATGGAAATGTTTATTGAATTGTACATAGTAGTTGGAAAAAAAATAGAAGAGGGAGAATTTGTATATGTTTATCAAAATCCAAAGAAAGAACAATGTTCAATATTCACAAAGAACATA
The DNA here is from genome assembly GCF_000478725.1 of Eutrema salsugineum. Taxonomy (NCBI): domain Eukaryota; kingdom Viridiplantae; phylum Streptophyta; class Magnoliopsida; order Brassicales; family Brassicaceae; genus Eutrema; species Eutrema salsugineum. Next base: position 11,461,597 of record NW_006256909.1, on the reverse strand, counting down.
TTTCATACTAGAAGAGCTATCCAAAATAGAATAAAGCAAAGAAAAGGTAGTGTTAAAGTAAGGCTAACATGAACTTCATGTTTTCTTACACTTGATTTGAGTCTTTTGCAGGATCATCTTTATATAAAAAACATTAGAACATTATTTGTGCAAGTATATGTTGTAGTGCTGTGATATTTATAGATTTAATTGGATAATATGTCAATAATTTAAATTCTCAAGCAATTTAATTAGTCATTTTTTATGCTAATGGATCACATAATAAATTTCTTTAAGAGACCCACTACTTAGGATCAGGTCTGGTCTTTTTGAGACATTGTCAAGACAACACTTGAGAAATCAAGAATCACATGAGAACAATAGATTATTAGATGATAGAGCAGCTCATGCTTTCTACACAGACAAAATAAAAAACAATGGAGTGCTAGATGAGGCACAGAGCTCTTATGCTCGTAGCAAAATTACATGACAACACAATGATAATGTAGGTTGTTTATTAGATAATGCAAATATTTTTATACATGTATTTTTATATTTACAATTACCAAATATGAAATTTATTCTATTTTTTAGATAGAGAGAGTAATGATAGATGAACTTGTTTGTCATTCTAACATTGATTATACAATGCTTGCGAAAATGGTTTGAAGAAGAAAACCAATGATAGATTTTAGCATCCAGTGATTCTTTCAGGGAACATAAACCAAAAATAACAACTGATATCAAATCATAACATATTCATAATAAAAGATAACTACTTAATTCTGTTGTTTTTTTAACTGCAGGGAATTTATAAAGGATCCATGTATTCTTTAGCATTAAAAGACCTACCAAAACATGCATTTTTCATTGTCGGTTGGATTTGGAATTTTTTATTAAATAATATGTCTATCAGAATCTATTATATAATAGGAGAGTTTTCTCAAGATGTCGACATCAGCATATGAAAAAATTAAAATTAATGATTCAAGTAATTCACACACTTTAAAATAATATTATTTTTTATTTAAAAATAAAAGAAAAATATTAACACTAAAGTTAATGACTTCATTAATTTACACATTGTTAATAGTCATTATTAACACATCTAGCTATGGACAACACCAGATCCCACATCTAGCTCGCCGGGATCATGGATGTGGAAACAGATTCTGCAAATGCGTGAAAAAGCTTCCGAGTTTCTTCGCGTTGAGATAGGGAATGGACGGTCGACTTTGTTCTGGTATGAAAACTGGTCAGCTCAGGGGCAACTTCTCAAACTAACTGGTGCTAGGGGTATAGTGGATATGGGCATCAGAGAGGAGGCAACAGTCAGTGAGGTTTTGAGTTCTCATAGGCGTCGTCGGCATAGAGTTCAAAGCCTCAACACTATTGAAGAAGCTATTGAATCTGCTAAGCTTCATCACAGAGTAACCGAGCCGGATAAATTTCTTTGGAGGAGGAAGGCAAATAATTTTCGATCATGTTTTGATACAAAGTCTACCAGAGAACAGATCAGGCAAAAATATCCGAAGGTTCATTGGTCGAAAACTATTTGGTTCACACATAATTGCCCACGGTATGCTTTTATAACGTGGCTTGCTATTCATGACCGGCTATCGACTGCTGACTGAGTTCAGCGATGGGCACCGAACGCATCAACAGCCTGTGTGTTGTGCCAGGACCCATACGAAACATGTGCCCATCTTTTCTTCTCCTGCCCATTTTCGTCGCAGATTTGGGAAAATTTGGCTAAAGGACTCCTAGCTCGTGACTACACAACTGTCTGGACAGACCTGGTTTTGATCATCTCAAGTCCAAGGAGCAATCGCATAACCACCTTTGCTCTGCGATATTTTATTCCAGATGAGTATTCATGCACTATGGCGAGAACGAAATGACAGAAGACATGGATCGATTCCAAAAACAGCAGCGGCAATGATCAAGCTCATCGATAAAGGAATGAAAAACTGCTTCAGCTCAATCCGATTGCTAGGTGACACCAAGTATGAAGATGGGCTACAAACCTGGTTAACAACCAGGATTTGATTATTATGGTATCTGCTGTTTTTAAAGAAATTTTTTGATGTAGTTCACTAAAAAAGCTCGCATCTTTGATGTAGAAACGATTTTTTTGGTTTGAATAAATTTAACATTCATTCAAAAAAATAGATAGTCATTATTTTTTATAAAAAAAAAGACAAGTAAAAACGGGAAAAATAATAAGAAGAAGTATTTAAAGAAAACAACGATGATGAAAATAAAAATCAAGACGATAAAAAAGAATAAAAAAATAGGAGGTAAAAGAAAAAAATCAAAATATAAAGAAAAGCATGCAGATGAAGATGAAATATAAGATTAAATAGAAGAGAAATAATATATACACAAGATAATTAAAAATAAGAGACAAACAAAATCAGAAAAAGAAGACGAAGAAAAACCAAAAAACAAAACAAAGAAATAGAAGTAAAAAAAGATCAGAGAAAGATGAAGAAAAAGAAAGAGGAAGAAGAAGAGGAAGAAAGATACAAAGCTGATGAAGATGAATTTTAAAAAATACGAGGACAAAATGTTAAAGATGAAAAAGGAGATTGAAATTTAAAATAATAAACTATGATAATATGAAGATGGAAAATGAGAACGACTTCTAAGGTTGACTTCATTGGAACACAGCACCGAATCCCTCCTCGAAAAAATCTATAATATGTCAGGTTTTTTCTGAAATATTAGAGGATTTAACAAAAACAGCAAGCATAAAGTTGTCAGGAGTTGGAATCAGAAATGTGGTTTGGATTTTGGTTGCATTATTGAGACAAAAGTTAAAGAAAGGAAGGCAGATAAGACATTATCGAGATTTCTCCCAGGCTGGTCATGTTTATCCAACTATGAACATCATCGGCTCGGAAGATTGTGAGTTATCTGGAATCAGAATGTCAAAGTCACACCGATGTATAAATCATCGCAGATGATTACTTGTTCGGTCTTGGTTGAAGGAAAAACAGAGGAGCTTCTGTACTCGTTTATATACGCATCAAATTTTCTGGAGGATAGAAAAGACTTGTGGGAAGATTTGAGAAATCATCATGAAGCTCGCATGTTTCATGGGAAGGCATGGTTGATATGTGGTGATTTTAATGAAATATTGGAGTTAGATGAACATTCAGAGCATGCTACAAACCCAACTGTCCCAGCGGGTATGAAAGATTTCCAAGAGGTGGTTAACTATTGTGAGTTAACTGATTTAAGTTATCATGGTCCCAAGTACAATTGGTGTAATAAAAGGAAGGAGGGGCTAATTAACAAGAAACTGAACAGAGTTCTTGTTAACTGAGAATGGATAATTCAGGATGGCCAATCTTATTGCAGTTTTGACGCCGGGGGATGTTCTGATCACTTGAGATGCAAGTTTTACATCAAGGAAGAGGAGCCAAAGAAAAAGGGGCCTTTCAAATACACAAATACCATAGCTGCAAGTTGGAATTTCAAAGACAAGATCAAGGAGTATTGGAATCTCTCAGATGATATTTTTCAATCCACTTCAGCCTTGTTTCGCTTATCAAAGAAGTTAAAAGGATTAAAGCCAATTTTACGAAGCATGGGGAGAGAGATGATGAGCAACCTCACCAAGAGAACAGCTGATGCATATAGTACGCTTTGTGAGAAGCAGAATATAACAATGATCACCCCAAATACCCAGGCAACTGAAGCAGAATAAGCGGCATATGATCAGTGGAACAGACTTGCACAAATAGAAGAAAGATACTTGAGACAAAAAGCTAAAATGTTTTGGCTAAAATCTGGGGATCAGAATAAAAAAGCTTTTTCAATGCGAGTGAAATTGAGAGCAAGCAGAAACAGTATCAGTAAAATAACATGCCCAGATGGTTCGAAAGTAGTAGATGCTATGGGAATCAAAACTGAAGCTGTTATTTTAGTGAATTTCTAAACCAGAAACCAAATGACTACGAAGCTTGGTCAGTTGAGGAGCTGGAGCACATCATTGATTATCGGTGTGACCAAGCTGATGCTCAATTTCTGGCACACGAAGTTACCGAAGCAGAAATAAGACGGGTCCTATTTTCCATGCCCAAGGAAAAATTCTCAGGACCACATGGGTTTACAGTGGAGTTTTATAGAGACACATGGGAGATAGTGGGTAAGGACCTCGTCGAGTCGATCACATCCTTCTTCAGATTTGGTTTCCTCCCGAAGGGGATTAATTCGACTATTCTCGCGCTGATTCCAAAGAAAACAGAGGCACAAACAATGAAGAATTACAGGCCAATATCATGTTGCAATGTGATCTACAATATCATATCTAAGATCCTTGCAAACCGACTGAAAATAATCCTTCCCAAGTTCATTGCTCCCAACCAATCTGCTTTTGTTAAAGACAGATTGCTGATGGAGAACCTCCTTTTAGCTACTACGCTAGTAAATGACTACCACAAAGATAACACAAAGCCTAGGTGTGCTATGAAGATAGATATCTTCAAAGAATTTGACTCATTCCAGTGGGAGTCCTTGATAAACACTCTGAAAGCTATGAAGTTCCCGGAAATTTATGTACATTGGATCTCTCTATGCATATCCTCTGCTTCTTTCTCGGTACAAGTAAATGGAGAGCTGGCAGGTTATTTTGGAAGCGCTAGAGGTTTAAGGCAGGGATGCTCTCTCTCTCTCCTTATTTGTTCGTTATCTGTATGAACATTTTATCAAAGAACTTGGACAAAACAACGAAGGAAGGAAAAATTGGTTTCCACCGGAAGTGTAAGGATCTGAACCTTACCCATTTATGTTTCGCAGACGACCTTATGGTATTTGTTGAGGGAAACAAACGATCTATTGAAGGAGTGCTGGAGGTTTTTGATGATTTTGGAATCCATTCTGGGCTCCATGTAAGTATAGAAAAATCTACTATTTACATGGCCGGAGTAACTGAAGACAGAAGGATGGAGATGATGAACCAATTTCATTTCGATTACGGAACTCCCCTTGTAAGATATTTGGGTCTACCTCTTCTAACCAGGAAGATGACAGCATCAGACTATGCTCCTCGAGCAGATTCGTAAGAAAATTACTTCATGGACCACTCGACATATCTCTTTTGCAGGTCGGCTGCAATTGCTTCAATCGGTTATTTTCAGCTTGACAAATTTCTGGATGGCGGTCTTCTGACTTCCAAAAGCTTGCATCCAAGAAATAGATAAACTATGTGCAGCTTTTTATGGTCTGGACCAGATCTGAACTCAAAAAAGGCAAAATTTTCATGGAAAGTTGTTTGTACTCCCAAGAAAGAAGGAGGTCTTGGACTGAAATGTTTGGAGGAGGTGAACAAAGTCTGCGTATTAAAGCTGATATGGAGACTGCTATCCGCAAGAGATTTGCTGTGGGTAAGCTGGATTCAGAGATATTTAATCAAGAAAAGTTCTTTCTGGGCTGTTTGTGATACTTCTTCTTTGGGTTTTTGGATTTGGAAGAAGATGTTGAAATATAGAGAGATCGCTAAACGCTACTGCAGACTTGAAGTTAAGAATGGTAAATTGGTCTCCTTCTGGTTTGATAATTGGAGCAATCTAGGGTGCCTATATGATGTGTTCAGAGCTTGGGGTTTTATCGACTTTGGTGTCAAGAAGAATGCGTCTCTAGCTGAAGTTATAAGCAAAGAACGAAGGAGAAGACACAGAAATCAGCTCCTCACTCAGGTTGCAGAGGAAATAGCAGAAAAGAGGCAAAACAGAGTCCAAGAGGAAAGGGATATCCAGCTATGGATAGGTAAAAATGGGGAATACAAAGCAGAATTCAGCTCAAAGGAAACTATGGAGAAAATCAGAATCCAAAATACGATATGGGACTATCACCCAAGGATTTGGTATACTCCAAAGTTAACCTTTGTTACTTGGCTTGCAGCCCGAAACCGTCTTTCTACAGGTGACAGAATGTTGGAACACCAATGCACACGCTGGCTGTTCCTTCTGTAATGAGCCAAGAGAGACCCGAGACCATCTTTTTTTCTCATGTCCATTTTCGAGCAAAATATGGAAGAAACTGATGGGAGAAATACTGAAACAGAGATTTTACTGTTGTTTGGGAGGAGATTATGGCCATGGTGATATAACCTCCACACAACAGGATCATGGCATTCTTGGTCTGATACGCTCTCCAAGCAGCGATCTACCACATTTGGCAAGAGAGAAACTGTAGGAGGCACAACGAAATACCGAAGAAGTATTGGAGACTGGAAAAGTCGATTGAAGTGATGGTGAAGAACAGAACCAGCTCGCTAAGAGAGCTGGGGAGACGAAAGTATGAAGAAGGTTTGACAACTTGGTTCGCAACTCGCTCAACATAAAAACCAAAGTTTCAAAGTTTTCTGTTTCGACCCTAAAAAGTCAAAAGATGTAAAAAAACCAGTTGTGTTTCTTTTGAGTATAATTTAACATCATATTCAAAAAAAAAAAGAAGATGGAAAATGAGTTTAATAAAATCAAGAAAATAAGAAAATGAATATGATGAATTAGGTGGTTAAAAAATAAATTCTGCGCAACGCGCGGATGATATATCATGGTTTTTATGGTTTTTAACCATGGTATATGTCTTATTTATAGAGTCTTTCTAGTGTTTCTCGAGTCTTTTGGGGTCTTTACAGGTCATAGGTACGTTTGGAGCTTAACTGGAGACTTTGGAGCACTTTGGAGCTTAATCAGGATCAAATTCGTCAAGGATGAATCATGTGCTTTAGTGTCGCTCGACACCATGAAGAGTGACGCTCGACACTTGTTGCAGAAATAAGGAAAACGTGATTTTGTTTCCTGTTTGAAGAAGGAGTTGGGCCCAAAAGTCTCCAATAATTAGAAGGAAGCCAAAACGTGTTTTTAAGTTATAAATAGGGTTTTTAGCCACCTTATATCGATACCTTAGATTTTCTGAGAGAGAACTTTTGTTTTTGAGAGCTTTTGGGGAGACAAGTCTGAAACTCTGTTCCGGAGAGAGAAGATTTCGAACCCCTGTTTATTAATCTATTTACTGCTTACTGCAATCTATTAATTCATGTTTATTGCTTCAATCTCTATGTCTGAGTAGTTTGCTTGTTAGGTTTAGGGTTCTCATAAAAGTTTTCTCTGGATGTTTGATTAATTGATTTAGTTAGGGTTCATAATCTATTTAGTTCTTCACCATAGGTTGTTCTTAAAGCTAATTATGGACTGGCCACCTAGAACTTAGATCTTAGGTTAATTGAATGACACGGAAGTGTAATTGAATAACTGGAAAGAACCTAGGGTGAGCAAAGTAGCTATTCGCAAAGGAATTTGGTTTAGCTGCTTTGTGAACATATCAAACTTGTGCTTAAAGATAGTTTATGTCTTTAGGATTTGCAAAGAAATTTGGAATTCTGATATTTAAACTTAGATAATTCTCGTAATGGAAGTTTGTTAGTTATAATTTCGTGATTTGAGTTTAAGAACCGTGCTTAAACCTGAGCCCTGATTAATCGATTGTTCTGCATTCATTGATTTCCTGAGAAACATCCTAGACCTAATCTCCACCCATCTGAACTTTACAAACGTTTTTACTGCATTCGTTTATCTTTATTTGCATCGCTATTTGATTCTCATTAATCTGCTTAGCGTAATTCAATTCCTAATATGTTTATTGAGTGAATCTCTCGTCTCTGTGGTTCGACCCCTACATACTACAACTGCACGTCTGTGCTCTTGCAGAGTAGATCTAGGGATTAAACTTTGAGCAGATCAAGTTTTGGCGCCGTTGCCGGGGACTTGATTTTCGCCATTAAACTTTAGTTCTTGAGTTTCGACTAAGTTTTTCTTAGTGTCGAGCGACACCAGTCGTTTTCGTTTAATTTTATTATTACTTTGTTACTTACATTGCTCTTTCTCTTTGTCTCAGAAATTAGCAAAGATGGAGAACAGATTGGTATTGGTTCGTGATGATGCTGGAGTCTGGAGAGACCAAGATGGTCATGTGTGTAATGAGAGAGGCCAGCGACTTGATGGAGAGGGTAACATCATCAGGACGCTGGGTGACTACAACAGGCCTGAGCAATTCTATGCAAATCGGTCCGCGATTCGCGCCCCTGCGTTTCAGACGAATGACTTTGAGCTGAAGCCTGTGTACTACACTCTTGTGGGTCAGCATCCTTTCCATGGTCTTTCTCATGATCACCCGATGGATCATATTGAGAGGTTTGAGGACTTAGTCACCAGCATCAAGTACAATGGAGTGTCCAATGATTTCCCCTTCTGCAAGCTGTTTCCTTACTCTTTTGCTGGAGAAGCAGCTAACTAGTTGAAGCAGTTGGAGCCAGGATCACTAACTACTTGGGAGAAGACCAGGAACGCCTTTCTGCACAATTTCTATGATGATGCGAGGTCTGAGGAACTGAGACTCAAAATCTCAACGTTTTCTCAAGGACTAACTGAAGCATTCAAGGCTGCTTGGGTGAGATTCAAGTCATATCAAAGAGATTGTCCACATCATGGTTTCAGTGATGTTCAGCTGTTGGGTATTTTCTTCAGAGGTGTTGATTGGAGATATCAGATGGGTGTTGATGCAGCAAGCAATGGGAACTTCAACACCAGATACCCTGAAGACGCTGTTGTGCTTATTGAGAACTTGGCATCTAGCAATAGTACCAAGAATGCAGACTATCAGTGAAAGAAGCAGGGTGGAAACATGGATGGATCGCAGATTGCTGAGGTGAAGGCTAAGCTTGACTCTGTGCATAGCCTTCTAGTGGGTAAGAAGTCCGTCCGATATGCTGCAGAGGTTAAGAATTTCGAACCAGATGAAGCACTTGAGGAAGAGGATGTTAACTTCATCAATGGAGCTGGATTTCAGGGTCAGAGATTTGGTACTCAGCCAGGAAACACGAATTACAGTGGAAATAATCAGAGGAGTACCTTCACAGGTAATCAGAACTCTTTTGGTTACAGCTCCAAACCTCAGTACCAGACACCCTTTTCCAACAACAGTTTCTCTAGAAATTACAGCACTCCTTCATCTCAACCTCAAAATCCTGACAATGAGATGAAGTCTATGCTGGAACAAATTTTGGAAGGTCAGCAGAAGCTCACCGTGGACTTTAATGGAAAGATGGATGCTCTCTACCTTGATCTGAATGGAAAAATTGAAGTTCTGAACACTCATGTCAAGAAGCTTGATACTCAGGTTGCTCAAACTGCAGAATCTGTAAAAAGGCAAGAAGGATTCCTTCCTGGGAAGACTGACACCAATCCTAGGCATTACTGCAGTGCCATCTCGTCAAGGAGTGATAAAAAGTTGACTCATGTGCTTAAAAAGGGTGTTTCTAAGGATGAAATCGTGGAGTTGGACGAATCTGCAGAAAATTTCGAAGTTGCAGAGCCGGTGTCGAGCGACACCATAACCAGTGTCGCGCGTCACCAATTGCAGAGCGAAGCTGATATTGCTCAAAGTCCGAAATCTGCTGAGGAAAAGGTTTACAAACCTAAGGTTCCTTACCCAAGGATTCCTAGGAAGTCCAAGTAGGAGATAGATGATGCCAGATGCAAGGCTTTGATGGAGAAACTTGTGATTGAGATTCCTTTGGTTGATGCTGTGAAGATTGCTCCCACTCTCAGACACTATGTGAAGAAGATGGTGACTAATAATCTGAGTCATGAGGAAGGAGTGATGATGATCTCTGAACAGGTCAGTGCTGTAATTCAGAATAAGATTCCAGAGAAGCTCTCAGACCCATGAAGCTTTGTTTTGGACTGCTCTATCTTCTCAGAGAGGTTCAAGAGATCGCTGTGTGATCTTGGTTCAAGTGTTAACCTCATGCCTTATTCAGTAGCTGTTAACCTTGGAATGACTGATTTCAAGCCAACTAAGATCTCTTTGATCCTAGCAGATCGATCTAAAAGAATCCCAAAAGGTGTCTTGGAAGATGTTCCGATTAAAGTTGGTGATTGCATAAATTCTACAGATTTCGTGGTTCTGGAATATGGAGAGGAACCCAAAGATCTTCTTATCCTGGGAAGATCGTTTTTAGCTACAGCTGGAGCGGTAATTGATGTCAAGCATGGTAACCTTGATCTCCACTTGGGAGATACCATCATGACTTTCAAGATGGAGAGGCTGAAGGATTCAACCATAGATGGTCAGACATTCCAAGTCAGTGCAATACCTGAAGTGATAGTTGGAGATCAGAACGTGTTTGATGCTGAGAAGGTGAGAGATCAACCTGAGTTGAAGAAAACGTCTACAGAACCAGTGACTGCTGTTGATCAGGGAGTTCAAAACATCTCACTCTATTCATCTCCACCAAAGCAAAGGTCAAGGCCACACAAACACAGATCCCACCTTGTTGTTATTCCCGTATTCCTTGGACGACCTCATGCGCACAATGCTTACACACCACCATGGATGAGACGACTTTCACAGAGGCATTCTTTGCCACTGTCTGAACCACCAGATGCATAGTCTATCCATAGTCAAACTAATGACTTAAAACAAGCGCTTGGTGGAAGGAAATCCACTGGTAAGTCTGTACATAAGTCTTTTTGTTTCTTTTGATTTTCGTTTTTTGGTTTTGTGTTTTAGGTGTAATAGATACGAAGTGGTTGGTGTCGAGCGACACCACCATCAGTGTCAGTCGACACCAGTCAAAAAAAACAAAAATTAGGAAATCAGGAAACCGGAGTCAAACCAGAAATTCGGATGAATCTGCTGCAATTTGGTACGAAGAGAACAAGTGTCGCACGACACTATCATCAGTGTCGCTCGACACCATCATTGCGGCCAGGTAAATTCTCTGTTTTTCCTGCGTTTCTCTGTTTCATTTCTTTTGTTTCACCAACTTCGGACTAGATAACACTGGGGACAGTGTTGTTTAAGTCTGGGGGAGGTAGTTGCTGACATTGTGTTTGTTTTTCTTAAGAGTCAGTCGTGTCAAAACGTTTTTGAGTCAAAACCTGTTGGAGATTATGATGTTTTTCTTGGAATCATTGTGCTGACCTTTCATCTAAGTGACCACTGCTGCAGATTCAGTTTAGATCCGACTAATGAAAAATCCAAAGGCTGACCAGTTGACTAGAGGCGTCCATGTTTCCAACAGAATCCATTAACCTGAGCTAATTTCTGAACTCTTTCTTTTACCTCGTTGATGTGACTGATGCCTTAGAGCTTGATTCCTCGTTCGTACTTGATCAATGAAAGCCTGTGTGAAATTTAATGTTGGTGTTTCTCTCCCTGTAATGAGCTAAGAAGAAGAAAGGAAAAAAGAAAAGGGCGAAAAGATTGAGATGATTTTCGCTTAGGAGTGAAGGGTTAGGAATGTTTCCAATGATCTCATTATTTCACTTCTAAGTTGGAATGATCACACAAAGGAAGGAAGTGAGGGGTAGGAAAGTTTCTCATGACCCCACTATTCGCTGAAAACCTTTGATACAAGATAAGGGGACAACTCGGGGACTCGATGGCAAACACCATCAGTACTCGCAGCTTTACCCTTATCGAGTATATGCCATTAAAAAAAAGATGATGAGTGTGTGAAAAGAATAAGTCTGGGGGAGAGAAAAGTACCAACGGGTGTATGGCTGATTTGTTTGAGTATAGTACGGGAAAGAATCTAGAAGGTTCTTGGCATCTGAATCATCAGTGAGACCCAGCGATGAGGGTTTATGGACAATGTTGTGAAATTTTGGACTCAATCTGGGAAGCAGTGAATGTCTGCGGAGAAGTACATGGTGGTTCGATTTGGAGTGATGAAGCAGTAGTTGAGTTGCAGGATGATTGGTCAAAAGCGATGTTCCAATGAAAGGTTGAGTCTTTGTGTTTTCAAACCTCTTTCTCTTATTTGGTGTTCTGTTTGCTTGAGGGCAAGCAAATGCTAAGTCTGGGGGAGTTGATATATCATGGTTTTTATGGTTTTTAACCATGGTATATGTCTTATTTATAGAGTCTTTCTAGTGTTTCTCGAGTCTTTTGGAGTCTTTACAGGTCATAAGTACGTTTGGAGCTTAACTGGAGACTTTGGAGCACTTTGGAGCTTAATCAGGATCAAATTCGTCAAGGATGAATCATGTGCTTTAGTGTCGCTTGACACCATGGAGAGTGACGCTCGACACTTGTTGCAGAAATAAGGAAAACGTGATTTTGTTTCCTGTTTGAAGAAGGAGTTGGACCCAAAAGTCTCCAATAGTTACAAGGAAGCCCAAAACGTGTTTTTAAGTTATAAATAGGGTTTTTAGCCACCTTATATCGATACCTTAGATTTTCTGAGAGAGAACTTTTGTTTTTGAGAGCTTTTGGGGAGACAAGTCTGAAACTCTGTTCCGGAGAGAGAAGATTTCGAACCCCTGTTTATTAATCTATTTACTGCTTACTGCAATCTATTCATTCATGTTTATTGCTTCAATCTCCATGTCTGAGTAGTTTGCTTGTTAGGTTTAGGGTTCTCATAAAGATTTTCTCTGGATGTTTGATTAATTGATTTAGTTAGGGTTCATAATCTATTTAGTTCTTCACCATAGGTTGTTCTTAAAGCTAATTCTGGACTGACCACCTAGAACTTAGATCTTAGGTTAATTGATTGATACGGAAGTGTAATTGAATAACTGGAAAGAACCTAGAGTGAGCAAAGTAGCTATTCGCAAAGGAATTTGGTTTAGCTGCTTTGTGAACATATCAAACTTGTGGTTAAAGCTGGTTTATGTCTTTAGGATTTGCAAAGGAATTTGGAATTTGAGATTTAGACTTAGATAATTCTCGCAACGGAAGTTGGTTAGTTATAATTTCGTGATTTGAGTTTAAGAACCGTGCTTAAACCTGAGCCCTGATTAATCGATTGTTCTGCATTCATTGATTTCCTGAGAAACACCCTAGACCTAATCTCCACCCATCTAAACTTTACAAACGTTTTTACTGCATTCGTTTATCTTTATTTGCATCGCTATTTGATTCTCATTAATCTGCTTAGCGTAATTCAATTCATAATAGGTTTATTGAGTGAATCTCTCGTCTCTGTGGTTCGACCCCTGCATACTACAACTACACATCTGTGCTCTTGCAGAGTAGCTCTAGGGATTAAACTTTGAGCAGATCAGCGGATCATAGATCTAGTAAAAAAAAAACAAGCTTCAATGTTTACAAAAATCATATTAGAAAAAAAAGTAGTAGTAAATTAAAGTTAACAAACTTCATGTTTCCTTACACTTAATTTGGGTGTCTTTGTTTTACTCTCTATAGCCATATTGATATCTACTTTATTTAATGACAATAAGTAACTACGTGAAGTTGAAATTTTACAAAGTTATTGTGTTTAATTCTAAGTTTTCAAGATATGCTGATGTCTACATGATCTTTTTACTTTGCTGTTATGTTTAGAAGAGTTTAGTTCATTCTCTTTACACTGATCTTACAATTATATGGGTTTAAACGGAAGAACGAAGGAATAGCAGACAGTCTGTTAATGTGTTAGAAAAATAATAATATACTAGGAATTAACCCGCACATTGTGGAGAGTAATGTTTTTTAAATAATTTTTAAATTTAATATTTTTTGTTAAATTAAAATTAGTGGCCAAAATCCTTTAAAAAATATGTAAATAAATAAAATTGATGGCAATTAGATAACAATATATATATATACATATATATATATATATATATAAATATCACACAACTGATAATCTGATATTTACTTATATACTATATATATCATCGAATAGGACTTTAAACTAGTTTTGTTATGCGGTTTAATTATTCGTAGTTTTTCAATGTGAAAGTGATATAATATTTATATATACTTATATACATACCAACATGGATTAGAATCTATATCTACATATATCCATAAAATAAGAATTTAATTATAAATATTTTATTAAAGATCAAACTATCATTTTTAGTTAATGAATTATATAATATATGTTAATAATGATTATATATACGATTATCAAAGTGGAGACACCCGTCTATTTAATCTATTTTGTAATTTACTAAAATAAGTTTTTGGCCAATCCGTAAAAAATATAATTTAAGATTTGAAAACATATTTCAGTTTTTTTAATAAAAATAATTGAACTAATTTTCGAAAATGATACTAATTAATTATGAAAATACAAATAGATTGATTATTATTTAAAATAATTAGAATATATTTTAATATTTTAATAGGTAATAAAACTAAATACACTTTTAATTTATATTTATACATATTCAAAACAAATCTGTGAGCTCTATATTGAACTATCTCTTACGGAGTAATATTTAATTGAGTTTTTTATATTTGTAAAGTTTATTTATGTAATATCTTCTAAGTAAATGTTTATTTATGGAATATCTTATAAATAAATGTTTATTTATTTAAAATATTTTGAAATATCTTACAAAGAAAATTTCATTTATGTAAATGTCTACTCAAATAATAATATAAAAATATATATTTCATAAAAAAAAATATTAAAAGGTGATTATTTAATTAGTAGAACAAATATATGAATTAAAATAAAAACCACATGTAATAATACGTACCTCCAATTGTGAAAACGGTTTATGATTGCAGATTAATCAGATCAGACATAATAAATGTAGATTAAATGATATAAATGCAGATCAAACGGATCAAACAGCAAATTTATATGGTTTAATTATAAAAATATGGTTAAATCAAGCGTATCAAACAAGGCAGAAAAAGCTAAGCATGATATATATTTGAACTAAAAAATGTCAAAATATTACAGTACGCAAAATTTAGATAAATGTTTTTTATAAAAATAACCAAATAAATTATAATCATTAAATATATTATCAACTCCTTTTTGAGTTGCATAGGAATTCTCGACATGAATGATTGATATACTCATCGTTTACCACCCGAATAAAAGACTGCAAATGTAAAATAATTATTGTCAATTCCAAATTTTGTGACTTGTCAACAATAATTTTTGATTTAATCGAAGCATTAAATAACCATAAACAAAAAAAATGAAATTTTTGTTTGATAAACATAAAATGCATTTTTTATACTTTTAAAATTAAGAAAAGAAACACAAATATGTCATTTTAAAACTTCAGTTTAGAATCTTAGATATGCAAAGTAGACAGCACAGTGAAATCAAAATCGTTAAAACAATATCAAATTTGTACAACATTACATATAAAAATTTTCGACAGACATCAATCCACAAAAACATTTCCATTCCGATTTTAGTTGCAAAATTCTCAACATGATTTACTTGCTTTCCATTTAATTTGCAATATCTATGTAATCTTTTCAAAGCATGAACAATTATGATGATCATAATAGTATATTCCAATGATAAAATCTAAAACCAAGAGCCATAAATATATAGGTGTACCTTTTGTTTCATAAAAATAAAAATTCAATCTTCTAGTTTTGTCTTCTCAAAATACTCAATCTTCTTTCCATAATATAGTTTGATAAACAATAAGTGTCACCCTAAAGTATTTCTCGGTGAAGTCGACCAAATCCTTATTTGTCTAAACTTATTTCAAAACTATTTTGGATTATCCAATAATACATTCCACAATCATCCATTCCAAAACCCAAAATGAGAATAGCATGGTATAGGGATTGTTCATTTTGAGCTGGATAGATGATAAATACAGTGCTTGTCAAACAATAATCAAGGAACCGATTTTGACAAAGCTGCTCTAAAACTTCACACTATGATATTTACATCGACAAAACTGTACTTAAAATTGTAGATATCTCAATGAATTGTACTTAAATGCATTCACATGTCACTATGAACTTAAATTCCATACAAGCTTTGCAAGTCTTACCTCATCAACAGTGGTGTTTTTTTAGTGTTATTGTTCCAGTCTTTCATTAATGTTAAAAGTGCTGTAATAACTCTTATAAAAGCAATTGCCCAACAAATCACTATACATAGTGATCTCTTCTGGTACCTATTGGTACATCAGGATCCGATTGGTAATGAACATCGTAACGTGCTTCTCAAAGAATAACATTATTAAACACAAAAATAATAGTATATATAAATTAATCAATATAGAACATAAACTTGTCTCCTTGTTCGAGTATGTTATTTATAATTCTCATGTATATAGAAGATTTGAAGAAGAAAAAGAAATGAAAATGGAAAAAAAAACTTAGAAAAATTTAACAGGTATATTGTAAACGCTGAGTAAATTTGTCATCGAGAGAAAGAAAGAGAATAGCCAAAATTGAGTGTGGTAGTATCGAATTATAATTGTAACTAGAATACTGGCCCCGTACGCATATGCAGGCTTTGAATATTTTTTTAAAATTTTAATTTTATTGGGTATATTGTTAAGTTTATTGAGTCGAATTTTATAATATTGACAATTCACAGAGTGTATGGATACAGTGTTACTAAATTTGGGCCGAATGATATGCTATTAGTATAAGAATTGGATTGTGTCTTACAATTGGTTCATATTTGCAGTTATAAATTCTAAGTAATTATAATTAGCTATGAATAATGAAGACATTGTAGATAAAGAATACATGTAATTATGAATACATACATTATTTTTATGTTCGTAAGTTATTCATCGAAATGTGACATATATGAACATATTTTATAGATTATATGCGAAAATGTATTCATTTATTTTGAAATGTATCTTATAGAAAGCAGAGGACGTTCCCTAAAGAAATGGAACTGTATGCCAAAACCAGATAATTTCATGGAGTATAACGGCAACCGATTGATTCATGATGAACTCAATTACAATGCTGAGGAGCAAAGAAAAGAGAATGAGAGACTTTTAGCCATGATAAAAGATGAGCAGAAAGGTGTTTATGAAGAGATTTTGGATGCTGTTATGAACTACAAAGGTGGTGTTTTCTTTGTATATAGTTTTGGAGGTACTGGTAAAACATTTCTTTGGAGTTGCCTTTCAATCGCTATTCGATCTAGAGGTAAGATAGTAATCAACACTGCATCGAGTGGAATTGCTGCTCTGTTGTTAGAAGGTGGTAGAACAGCACATTCGAGGTTTGGAATCCCAATAAATCCAGATGATTTTACACAATGCAATATGCCTCCTGGATCAGATCTTGCCAATTTGATGAAAAGGGCTGGCCTTATTGTTTGGGAAGAGGCTCCGATGATGAGCAAGTATTGTTTCGAAAACTTAGATAGAAGTCTAAATGATATCATCAGATTACCTGTGAGAAAACCATTTGGTGGGAAGGTGGTTGTTTTTGGAGGTGACTTCCGTTAGATACTTCCGGTAACTTCTTATGCTGGCCGATCAGAAACAGTTATGGCAACAATCAATTCTTCAGCACTATGAGATGATTGCAAAGTTTTACAAGTTACTAAGAATATGAGGTTGCTTGCTGGACTAAGTGATGCCGCTGAACTTAAGGCATTCTCTAATGGATATTAGCTGTTGGTGATGGTAAAGTCAATACTCCAAATAATGGTGTTGTGGATATTGACATTCCAGAAGATTTATTGATCAAAGATTGTGGCGATCCAACGAAAACTATAGTTAAAGAAGTGTATAGAAACTTAATAAGTAGTCAACATGCTGAAGACTTTTATCAACATCGTGCTATTTTGAGTCCTACAAACGAAGATGTTGATCAAATTAACGATTATATGTTGTCATTGCTGCCATGTAACACATTATTTATACAAATTATGGTTTTAATATATATATATTTATTTATTTATATATTATTGAATCCCACTACATTGCTCAAAGTACTTATTTTCCTATAATGTATATTTACAGGTGAATTACATACCTACCTGAGCGCTGACAGCATTGCACCCAGCGACAAAGACCCATCTAATAAGGTAACATATCCTACAGAGTTTTTGAATGGAATCAAAGTTTATGGATTGCCCAAACATTGTTTGAAACTTAAGATAGGTGCACCAGTTATGTGTTTGCGTAACATTGATCCTAAGGGAGGTCTATGTAACGGCACTAGGTTGATTCCTACACATTTAGCTCGCCATGTTATAGAGGGTAGAATCATAACAGGAACCGATAAGGTTGGAGATAAGGTTCTCATTCCTAGAATGTTTGTTACACCTCCGGAAACGAGTTTTCCTTTTAGAATGCGTCGAAGACAATTTCTTGTGACATTGGCTTTTGCAATCAACAAAAGTCAAGGTCAATCCCTTCAAAATGTTGGTTTATTCCTACCTAGACCAGTATTCTCACATGGACAGCTATATGTTGCATTATCAAGGGTGAAGTCTAGGTCTGATTTGAAGATTTTGATTGCTGATAAGAGTGATAACGTGCAGAAGAAGATAAATAATGTTGTGTAAAAGATGTGTTCAGTAAGATTTTTAGACGCTTTAGGTTTTTATGCGATATCTAAACATTATCAAATTAGCCTGTTTATTGTGGCTCAATGTCATTCTGAACCAGCCTTAACGCTTTCTATTGTTTTATACAGTATTTTTGTAATGTGATTTTTTGAGATATAGTCAAGCATGCTTGAGATAATTAAGAGGTTATAATGGATAATGGAATTTGAAAGTTATATATCCGACATTCTCGAGGACCACGTCTATTGCTAGAAGCGGAGATAGTTCAGTTTATGTAATTATTTCCTTCATCTATTATACTGATCTTGTCAGGAAATTTACGTCAGTTATTAATTAACATATTTTTTTCCTTATTTTATGTTTTGGTGTTAGATTTTCTTCTGCAAAGAACTTCCCTATTGTCACGATGGGTATGAATATGATGGTTGACTTATATCTTATTCAATGTTAAAGCTACAAATATATGAATTTAATTATTATGTCAATTTTTCATTGATATGTATTGTTTATGATTCTATTTTCTTTGTCATGTTACATTTGCCTTATTTATTATGTATACTTGAACTCTGTAATGAAGAACAAATGTCAATAAGTATATATTTATTGATCCTCCCTTTATTTTGTTTCCCATTTATAACGTTCAAGGGTTGGAATCGTATAAACAAGACTGATAACAGTATATTTCGCAGTGAGAAGTTTATATAATTTTCATCTATTTTGGTAATATTAAATATGATAATGTGAATTTGTTTATGTAGAATTTTTCACTCAATATAAATATATTTCCATGCTCATAACTCTGATTGCCTTTCTCAAATACTGGGAGTTCTTGAGTTGACATATATCTCCTCTATTAAATACTGCACCGTAAAACTTTATTCTCATTTATACGACTTACCTCTTTGCTTTTCCAATCAGCATTTATTTCTCACTTACCCAACTAACGCAACAGTTATTTACCCTTTCCTAATTACCAAAAATCGCAATCTTTCAAATTAACAACTCTAAGTTTATTCCACTCTTTCTATCCAACAACAGAGATCTCCTCTTTTTGTCGAACACTAAACTACAAAGCAACAACTGCGAAAACAAATCCCTGTTTCAAAAAATTAATGGCAGCCTTTCTCAAACTTTATAAACTTTCCCTCAATGCTCCTCTCCCAATGATCATCGTTAAAGTTATTCGACAATGGCAGGAATTCAACGTCGTCAAAGGCCGCTTTGAAACACTCTTGATTCTTGGCGATGAGAATGTAAGTATAGTTTACCATAACTTTTATTAATACAAATTATTTTAGTCAGTCTAGGTTTATACTTTTAAAATTATGATATCGTTGGTATCTATTGTTAGGGTTATAAGGTTGAGGCGGCAATCGATTTGGATCTCATGCCCGTCCTCACTCAAAATTTTAAGGAAGGAGAGTGGAATTGTGTTTCTTTATTTCAAATCGTCCATGCGTCTGGCTCATTCAGGAATACTATCAACAACCATTTCATCATCATGCATGAACACACTGTTGTAACCAAAATCTCGGCCCGCAACCCTAAGCATATGATGGATTTCATCCCCTTCGAAAATATCATCAACCAGAAGATATACTCTCTGTACTCTGTCGGTTTGTATTCTGAACCATCATGATTTGTTAGAGTATAATGTTATCCCGTATACTTTATTTAATAGAACGTATTATTGCAGACTTGATAGGTGTTATTATCTTTGTTGGTGACTTGAAGAGTTTAGAAGATGATCCTGATGCTTTGGTACATGGACCATGGAGCAATTTGGAAATTGAAATAAGGGACATGAAGTAGTTAAGTTATTAGCAATATGACCTAAGGAATATCAGTCACTGATGATATGTATATTATATTTTCAAACAGCTTCAGGGAACTTACAGTTGAGCTGACTGGAATAACAGCAGTGGAGTTTTGGAGAAAGTGGGAAGAAATTGGAACATATGAAACGGTGTTGACTCTTAGGATGTTTTGCGTTTTCTATGATTCTCAAGGTTAGTCATATTTACTTTGCTGAATTAACATCAGTGATACCTAATGTTTTAATGATCCTCATATGAAAAAATGATTAATATATAGGATTATATTTTGTTATAAGCGGCTTCTTCATCAGAAATGCTGGTGACCAATCTGAAGTACTTTTAAATCCACATATTAAAGAAGTTTCCGATTTTCTAGATTAGTATAACACTATTCTCAGTATACCTCTATTCATTTTACATTGTATTTGTGGTTTAGGTAATTGTATTGGTTCAATTTTTCAGGTTACCATTTACTGATATCCATAGAGATCCAAGCTGGCCGTGAAATCCTACATCAACTCCGATTTTATTTCATCTTAAACTCTACTATATCTGTTTGATTCACACTGGATGTACTCCTAGTTTCTACTGCAATAGAACAGTGATGTAGTTGTAATATAAATGATTCGGAATCCAGAGGACCAGTGTTACTCTATGACTTTGCGAGGATTGAATTAAAGCTAAGACGAAAGATGGTTTGTTGCGAAAACTAAAAAGTAAACAGAATGGCAAACAACGATTTAAATTCAAATTAAAACAAGCACTAGACCAAAGCAATTCGCAGGAATTTCAGAGATAAGAACCAGATGACTATTCAGGGCACAAGTGTAAAGCAAGTCTCGAACTCAAACAGAAAAGCTTATCGATCCACTGTCGTGATCTCGATAACTTTGTCTAACAACCTAAATCCTAAACTGTCGTTTGAACCTAGAAAATTGCAGACAAGCATTAACTAGCAAGTTCGATCTGTTCACGATTTGCCTTAACTTCAACTGTCGTTGGCTAAGGACAAATCGCTCACCAATGTTTATTCTAGCAACCTATTACACTTTTGATGAATAGATTAACCTAAAATCGCAGATTGAGTGATCAATTCAACCTAAGCATTAAGTCTAACAATGGTGAAGACAATAGATATCAAGCCCTATTTGCATCTAATTCTTTAACTCATGAAATCTTTTGAACGCTTTAATCTAGCTAAGAGATCTACTCAGACATGGAGAAAAGAAACACAGCAACAGATGAAAAGAAATTCATGGATTAAAATCGCAGAAGAGATAATAGGGTTCAGAATTCTTCTCAAAGTGTAGCAGATTTCTTCTCCCAAAAGCTTACAAGTAAAAACTCTATGGTTCAGGAAATTGTAAAAAGAAAGCGTAGAAGCAAAGATAGGCGGCTCTGGACTCTTTTTATTCATTTCACGTGACTTGGAATTAGATAAAGATGTTTTCCTTATTTTTCTCCCGGCTAGAGCAGGTGCTCCACGAAGGGTCCAAACCGGGAGCAGGTGCTCCGCGGATGATTTCTCCAAAAGCGAATGAAATAGCTCCTTATTGCTCAAATTCATCTCCTTTGTTCCAATGCCTCCTAAACACTCCAATCCTCTGATAAGGCCTCTAAGTCACCTGAAACTTTCTGAAAAGACTCCAAAAACTCCTAAAACAATTAGTAAACACAGGTTAGAATGAGTCAAAATATCCACTCATCAACTCCCCCGAACTTGGATCCTTCTTTGTCCTCAAACAAACTCAAATTCAATTCCAAAACAATGACTGGATAAAGTTGGGAACTCGCAAAACTCAAAAGACCGTAAACCTGACCAAGGCATGTGTCAATCTGCTGCAAAATGAATCAAAAATCTAACCTCCATGTACTTCTCCGTAGACGCTGCAGCTTTCCAGATTAGTCCCTCAATTTCATAACATCATCCATGTCCCATCATCGCTGAGTCTCATCGATAAAACCAGTGCTAAGGACCTTCTAGACTCGTTCCCATACTTATACCTTAACAAATTGACCATACTACACAAAAGTACCTTTCCTCTCCCCCGAACTTATTCACTTTTCAAGCTGTTTCGTTTTTTTTTTTAATTTTTCGGCACATATAACAAGGTTCAAAGACGCGAGTATTGATGGTGATTGCCACCGAATCCCCGGTTTGTCCCCTCATTATATATCAAAGGTGTAGGCGAATAATGGGGTCACAGGAAATTTTCCTACCCCTCGCTTCCATCCCTTGTGTGATCATTCCACTTTAGAAGTAAAATAATGGGATCCTTGGAAATTTTCCTAACCCTTTACTTCTAAAAGAAAATCATTTCAATCTTTTCTGCCTTTTATCATTTTTTTTTTAAGAAACAGCCTAAAGCAATGCTTAGAACATGAGAGAAGAATATCAAATCTATCACACAGGTCTTTATTTGTCAGGTAAGAATGAGGAGTCAAGCCCTATGAGCACTAACCTGATCGATGAGGAAAAATGAAGAGCTGAGAAATTATCTCAGGTTCAATGGACTAGTCAAGAATTTTGGGCTCCTCTAGTCTACTGCTTTGTCTTTGGATTTTCCATTAGTCGATCTAGATGATTCTGCAGCAACAATCACTAAAAGAAGATGGTCAAGATTCACAAATGGTCTGAAATCATCATAGAATTGGTCCTCATTCCCACAAGCTTTGACTTGACTCATATAACCAACTGACTCAAAGAAACTAAATGACTCAAACAAACAAACTAAAAACTGACTCAAAGAAAGTACTAAAAGGAAGAAAGCAAAAGAAAGAAGTACAAGGGACACGACCCTCCCTCGGACTTACTTCACACCGTCCCCGGTGTAAAAATAAGCTAGAGAAGTGTCCAGAAAACTTACCTGGTTTGCACATGTAGAGCACCCTGGCGGAGCAGATGCTCCGGAACAGAGCTGGGTGCTCCCTCGTCTTTTGTTCGTCTGGAGCAGGTGCCGGAGCAGGTGCTCCGGTTTCCCTTGGGTTGCTCCTTTGTCACTTTTTATGTGGTGAGCACCCTGTGGAGCAGGTGCTCCGACTGGGGAAGGGGTGCTCTTTCGTCAGTTTTTACGCTTTGAGCAACCAACCCAGCAGATGGAGCAGGTGCTCCGGTTGGGTGCTCTTCCTTCTTTTTCCTCACATCTTCTCTTCCACGTTGAACAACTTCTTACCTGTTTTTTTTTTTTTTTTTGAAAACAAAGAACCTAAAAACAAAGTTAGTAGCTAAGAATTGAAAGACACAAAGTTAGAGACTCTTACCGGTGGGTTGCCTCCCACCAAGCGCTTGTTTTAAGTCATTAGCTTAACTTGGAAAGCCATTTAGGGTTGAGGAAGATCACTTAAGGTGACTGATTCACCCTCTGCGATATTTGGACCAGCAAGGTATGGTTTCAACCTTTGTCCATTGACAACAAACTCGCCTCCTTTAGTGTCCAGCAACACTACAGCTCCATATGGTCAAATCTCCTTGATGGTGAATGGTCCAGACCATCTCGATCTCAGCTTCCCTGGAAACAATTTCAATCTAGAGTTAAAGAGCAATACCTGATCATTTGGTGCAAAGCTTCTGTTGAGGATCCTCTTGTCATGGAAAGCTTTTGTCCTCTCTTTGTAAATCCTCGAGTTTTCATAGGCCAGGTGCCTAAGTTCCTCCAGCTCATGCAACTGCATTACTCCCCTCTCCTGAACACTCTTTGCATCGAAATTCAGCAGCTTCACTGCCCAAGCAGCTTTGTACTCAAGTTCAACTGGAAGATGACATGTTTTTCCATACACCAAGTGGAATGGTGTAGTCCCCAAAGGTGTTTTGTAAGCTGTTATGTATGCCCAAAGAGCATCATCAATCTTCATTGTCCAATCCTTCCTTGTGGTGCTCACAGTCTTCTGCAGAATGTTCTTGATTTCCCTGTTGGAAACCTCAACTTGCCCACTGGTCTGAGGATGGTATGGGGTCGCCACCTTATGCTTTACACCATTCTTCTTCAACAAGTTTTCAAAGACTTTGTTGATGAAGTGAGAGCCTCCATCGCTAATCACCACTCGCGGCACACCAAACTTAGGAAAAATGACAGATTTGAACATTTTTACAACCACCTTTGCGTCATTCGTGGGACTAGCCAGAGCTTCCACCCACTTTGACACATAGTCAACTGCCACCAGGATATACTTATTCCCATAAGATGATGGAAAAGGTCCCATGAAGTCTATACCCCACACATCGAAAATCTCCACTTCCAAGATGAAATTCTGAGGCATCTCATTCCTCCTGCTAATGTTTCGCTGTCTCTGACATGTGTCACATCTGGAGATAAAACTCGCTGCATTTCGGAACATCGTTGGCCACCAATATCCAGCTTGGAGAATTTTCGACACAGTCTTGAAAGTGGCGAAGTGGCCTGCATAAGAGGATCCATGGCAATGAAACAACACTCCTGGTATCTCCTCATCAGCTAGACATCTTCTGAAGATTCCATCAGAGCAATGCCTGTATAAATAAGGCTCATCCCAAAAGTAGTGTCTCACATCCTTCAGAAACTTCTTCTTTTTGTTTCCCATAAAACCTGCAGGTTCCTGCTCTGCAGCAAGGTAATTTGCAATCTCTCCAAACCATGGGAAACCAGAATGCCGATCTATGTCAACTTGGTTGCAAAAACTCGTCGGAGCAGGTGCTCCGGTGGGGAGCAGGTGCTCGTCGAACCCAGAAACATCTATGGCATAAACTTGTTCATCAGGAAGGCTGTCATCTAGTGGAATGTCATCATCAATCTTCAGCCTCGACAAGTGGTCTGCAACACCATTATCAATCCCTTTTTGTCTTTAATCTCCAAATCAAACTCCTGCAGCAAAAGGATCCATCTAAGGAGCCTTGGCTTGGCATCCTTCTTCGTCAACAGGTATTTCAGCGCTGCATGGTCTGTGTGAACAACAACTTTCGACCCAACAAGGTAAGACCTGAACTTCTCAAAGGCATAAACCACTGCAAGAAGCTCCTTTTCAGTTGTGGCATATATGCACTGAGCTTCGTCGAGTGTTTGGCTGGCATAATAGATGACATGGAGCCTCTTTTCTTTCCTCTGTCCCAGCACTGCTCCCACTGCATAATCACTAGCATCGGTCATCACCTCAAAAGGAAGTTCCCAATCTGGTGGCTGGACAATAGGAGCGCTGACTAGAGCTCCTTTGATAGTATGAAATGCCTCCAAACATGCATCATCAAACTCAAATTTCACATCCTTGCACAGCAGCTGCGTCAGAGGTCTGGCAATCTTCGAGAAATCTTTGATGAAGCGTCTGTAAAAACCTGCATGATCCAGAAAACTGCGAAGCCCCTTGACTGATGTTGGTGGCTGCAGACTCATCATCACCTCGATCTTTGCCCTGTCCACCTCGATCTCTTTCTCTGAGATTTTGTGTCCCAGCACGATCCCATCTCTCACCATGAAATGGCATTTCTTCCAGTTAAGCACCAGATGCTTCTCCTCACACCGCTGCAAGACCCTGCACAGATTAGACAAACAGACAGAAAATGAGCTTCCATAGACAGAAAAATCGTCCATGAAAACTTCCATTATGTCTTCAATCAGGTCAGTGAAAATCGACATCATGCAGCGTTGGAATGTTCCTGGAGCATTACACAAGCCGAATGGCATTCTGCGATACGCAAAGGTGCCATAAGGACATGTGAATGTCGTCTTCTCCTGGTCGTCCGAGTGGATTGGGATCTGAAAGAAACCTGAATAACCATCTAAGAAACAGTAGTAAGGATGGTTAGCCAAACGTTCAAGCATCTGATCGATAAATGGTAAAGGAAAATGATCTTTGCGAGTTGCAGCATTCAATTTCCTGTAATCTATGCACATTCGATGCCCAGTAACAGTTCTAGTTGGTATCAATTCATTCCTATCATTTTTTATCACAGTGATGTCACCTTTCTTAGGAACTACATGAACCGGACTAACCCAATTACTGTCTGAAATCGCATAGATTACACCAGCTTCTAGAAGTTTCATTATCTCTTTCTTAACAACATCTTGTAGATTCGGGTTTAACCTCCTCTGATGTTCTACAGAAGTCATCGATTCATCTTCTAGATGTATTCTATGCATGCAAAGATCAGGGGAAATCCCTGGAATGTCATCTAGTGAATATCCTAAAGCTTTCCTATACTTTCTAAGTTCACAAAGAAGCAAGGCAATCTCTACATTGTTCAATTCAGAGTTCACTATCATAGGGTATGTCGAATTGGGTCCTAGAAACGCGTACCTGAGCCCCACAGGAAGGGGTTTGAGCTCAAGCTTTGGAGCTCTCAATTCGCTCCAAGGTCCATCAATCAAGCCGTTGGGAGCAGGTGCTCCAGGGTTCGGAGCAGGTGCTCCGTCGGCTTTTTCTGCAGGTGAGCTCTCCTTGCCTTCTAAGCTCATGTACACCACCAGCCTTTGCATCCTTGTGCTTGCATTCAACATCCTTGCAAACCCATCAGCTTCCTCACTCAAATACCCATGTTCTCCTTCGGCTTTTGTGAGTGCAACTTCCAAAGGATCGATGGCCAAAACCTCTTCAGCAACCTCTTCAGCAATGCCTGAACCATCATCTATGACAAATGTCTGTCCGTCCAGCATTGGTTTCTTAAGGAGCTAATTCATCTCAAATCGCACCGACATATCTCCCAGCTGGAGATCTATCACTCCTCCTTTCACATCTATGATTGCACCAGCTGTGCATAAGAAGGATCGACCCAATATCAAAGGATCCTTGGGTTCTTCATCGACCTCCAGAACCACAAAATCTGCTGGAATGAGTGTATCGCCTATCTGAACATGCAGATCCTCAAGTATACCAACAGAGAATTTGGTTGATCTATCAGCGAGCACCAATGAGATTTTCGTCGATTTGAATCTGGTGTAACCCAATCGCTTGCCTACAGAATAAGGCATCAGATTCACACTTGAACCCAGATCGCATAGAGACCTTGCAAACAGCACATTCCCAATCCTGACTGAGAAAACAAACCTTCCTGGATCACTTCTCTTCTTCAGCACTTTGTTCTGAAGCACAGCACTGCACTCCTTCGAAACCATCATGACACTTTCTTCCTCAACAGCTTTCCCAGACACTAACCCCTTCATGTATCTTTTAAGGGCTGGTATCATCTGAACAGCATCAGCTAGAGGGAGTTTTACAGTCAAGTCCTTCAGCATCTCCCTGCACTTTGCCTCCTTTAAATCCTTGCGAGACTTCTTTGGTGGTACTGGGTAAGGTACCTTAGGCGTGTAAACTCTTGCAGGAATGTTTGCTGGAGCAGGTGGCTGAAGCAGGTGCTCCCTCGTTGGCTCAGGGTGCTCCATCGTCAAATCTACGTCTGGAGCAGGTGCTCCCAAATTTGGAGCAGGTGCTCCGATGGGGGAAGAGTGCTCCTTTGTCTTTTTTACGTCATGAGCTGGTTCCTTTTCTTGGAGCAGGTGCTCCACGTCCTTTTCCATCCTCTTTTCTGAGACAGAGCTTGTTGGTGCAGAATGTAGAGTCTGCCCACTTCTAAGCTCAATAGCATTCACAAACTCATTCCTGGGGTTTTCACCTTTTCCAGGGAGAGTTCCAGGTGATCTCTTCACAGCTTATGCAGTCTGAGCTACCTGAACATCCAGCTTCTTCACATGAGTCCACACTGCTTCATACTTGCCATTCAAGTCGTTGTACATGGTGTCCATTTTGGCATTCATCTCCATGGAAGACTTTTGCTGATTAACCAGCAGCTGTTGCATCAAGTTTTTCAGCTCATCCTGCGAGTTATTTAAGGAACTCGAAGAAGGCTGTAGACTTGTGAAAGGCAACTTCTGCTGATTTCCACCATGAAATCGATTTTGATTGGTGATGAACTGCTTTCCTTGGAAGTTGCTGGAGAAGTTCTTCTGAAATCCTGACTGATTCTGCACTCCTTGCTGCGGATAGACCTGATCTTGAGGGTTCTCAACATTGTTGCTTCTGTAGGATAAATTTGGGTGGTTTTTGGAAGTTGTTGAAGCTTCGATTCTGCACATACCCTTGTCCATTCACGAAATTTACCTCCATCTGATCATCATTCTCTGCATCTACAAACTATCGAGCAAGAGGTGCATCACCAACCTCATCAGCAAAATGCACAGATCTCTGGTTCTCTCTCAACAGCAGATTCACCTTTGCTGTAAGCTCATCTATCCAGACTATGAACTGCTTTGCTAGATCTGTCATACTCTTGGGATTTGTTGCTGGAGCTTGCAGCTAAGTTCTCAATCAACTCATAAGCAGCTTCTTTGGACTTAGTCATGAAATCACCATTGCTAGCTGCATTCAAAGCATTCCTGTAATCCCAGTTGACACCATCATATAAGGTTGACAGAATCTGCTCATCAGAGAACCCATGGTGAGGGCACTCTCTTTGGTACTCCTTGTACCTCTCCCAAGCTTCGCAGAAAGCTTCACCAGGTTGCTGTTTAAACGACGAGATCTTGTTCTTCAGAGCTGCAGTTTTGGCCTTAGTGTAGAAATGGTCCAAAAATGCTGATCTGCACTCTTCCCATGTAGTCAATGACCCAGGTGGTAATGACTTCAGCCAGCGCAAAGCTTTGTCCGCAAGTGAGAATGGAAAAAGCTTGCACTTCAAGAAATCGGCTGGTATCCCATTTGATCCAGTCGTGCTGCAAATCTC
Source organism: Eutrema salsugineum (assembly GCF_000478725.1). Lineage (NCBI taxonomy): Eukaryota > Viridiplantae > Streptophyta > Magnoliopsida > Brassicales > Brassicaceae > Eutrema > Eutrema salsugineum. The sequence goes on along the minus strand of NW_006256909.1, from coordinate 11,432,826 downwards.
CTCAAAATTCTCGATGTGGTCCATCGGAATCTCAGCAGGAAGCCCATGAAAGAGGTGCTGCTTCACCAATGAGATCAGCTAAGGTTTGATCTCAAAGTCTTGCCTTTGAATGGTTGGAGGAGCAATCGCAGCCCTGTTGTGATAGTAAGCATGCGGACTGTCCTTGTCTCCAATAGCAGGTTGTGGCTGCTCCCTGTCTTGCTGCGCCTTTTGCAGCTGCTCCAATTGCTGTCGAAACTGTTGTAGCTCGACAGCCATGTTGTCATTGTTGCCTTGATCGCCCATGTTGGCTTGAATAGGCCTTTGACGTCTGTTTTCTCGTTCGACTCTTGCTAGCTCGGTGTTCGACAAAGAAACAAGATCGGTGCAGTTGCTCTTTGTGGATATGTTTGACATACACCTGAAACACACGCAAACAAGAGAACAAGAGAGAAAGATTAGTAAATTCTTAGTCTGAATTTCAAACCAAAAATCAAAGGTAACGAATTGGTCCCCCGGCAACGGCGCCAAAATTTTGATTCACACTGGATGTACTCCTAGTTTCTACTGCAATAGAACAATGATGTAGTTGTAATATAATGGATTCGGAATCCAGAGGACCAGTGTTACTCTATGACTTTGCGAGGATTGAATTAAAGCTAAGACGAAAGATGGTTTGTTGCGAAAACTAAAAAGTAAACAGAATGGCAAACAACGATTTAAATTCAAATTAAAACAAGCACTAGACCAAAGCAATTCGCAGGAATTTCAGAGATAAGAACCATATGACTATTCAGGGCACAAGTGTAAAGAAAGTTTCGAACTAAAACAGAAAAGCTTATCGATCCACTGTCGTGATCTCGATAACTTTGTCTAACAACCTAAATCCTAAACTGTCGTTTGAATCTAGAAAATTGCAGACAAGCATTAGCTTGCAGGTTCGATCTGTTCACGATTTGCCTTAACTTCAACTGTCGTTGGCTAAGGACAAATCGCTCACCAATGTTTATTCTAGCAACCTATTACACTTTTGATGAATAGATTAACCTAAAATCGCAGATTGAGTGATCAATTCAACCTAAGCATTAAGTCTAACAATGGTGAAGACAATAGATATCAAGCCCTATTTGCATCTAATTCTTTAACTCATGAAATCCTTAAAAACCCTTTAATCTAGCTAAGAGATCTACTCAGACATGGAGAAAAGAAACACAGCAACAGATGAAAAGAAATTCATGGATTAAAATCGCAGAAGAGATAATAGGGTTCAAAATTCTTCTCAAAGTGTAGCAGATTTCTTCTCCCAAAAGCTTACAAGTAAAAACTCTATGGTTCAGGAAATTGTAAAAAGAAAGCGTAGAAGCAAAGATAGGCGGCTCTGGACTCTTTTTATTCATTTCACGTGACTTGGAATTAGGTAAAGGTGTTTTCCTTATTTTTCTCCCGGCTGGAGCAGGTGCTCCACGAAGGGTCCAAACCGGGAGCAGGTGCTCCGCGGATGATTTCTCCAAAAGCGAATGAAATAGCTCCTTATTGCTCAAATTCATCTCTTTTTGTTCCAATGCCTCCTAAACACTCCAATCCTCTGATAAGACCCTAAGTCACCTGAAACTTCCTGAAAAGACTCCAAAAACTCCTAAAACAATTAGTAAACACAGGTTAGAAGGAGTCAAAATATCTACTCATCACTGTTTCAATTCCCATATATTTGGGGATAATGTTGAACCTTTTACTTTTTTTTGCTGAATCTTCAGAGGTTTGGTCGGTTTATGGTTTTTATCTTATTTTTATGAACATTGCTTATAATTATGCTTTTTAAACTTCTCCTAATATTTATTAACATACGCTGACTATTTGTTATTAATGGTGTTATATCAATTTCTAAAATTTGTGTAAACATGTACTTTTAATTTAGGTTCTTAATTTTTGGTTTAGAAAGATAATAATAGTATAAATTATAATGAGTGTTAAATGGAAGATTACTATATCTTATATCAAACCTATTGTTATCATGAACAGAAATGCAATTATAGAAGTTGATATATTGTATATATTATGCCCATTGTAATTTACCGAACCCGATATTTGATGATATAATAACCCAATATATGTTTTATTTAGTATTTATGGCTGGAAATCTTTGAAACCCTAAATTATTGCCCTCTTGATAAGTTTCCAATATATATACAAACACTAACAACTTATTTAGTTTTCACATCTTATCGGAAAATGGAACCATTTGATTACATTGAAGACTTGAAAAACAGCTCAACTGAATGGTGCATCCGTGTGAAACTCGTGAGAAAGTGGTTTGAATATATACCACATCAGGGCGTAACATTAGAATTGTCAATTCCAAATTTTGTGATTTGTCAACAATAATTTTTGATTTAATCGAAGCATTAAATAACCATAAACAAAAAAATGAAATTTTTGTTTGATAAACATAAAATGCATTTTTTATACTTTTAAAATTAAGAAAAGAAACACAAATATGTCATTTTAAAACTTCAGTTTAGAATCTTAGATATGCAAAGTAGACAGCACAGTGAAATCAAAATCGTTAAAACAATATCAAATTTGTACAACATTACATATAAAAATTTTCGACAGACAACAATCCACAAACATTTCCATTCCGATTTTAGTTGCAAAATTCTCAACATGATTTACTTGCTTTCCATTTAATTTGCAATATCTATGTAATCTTTTCAAAGCATGAACAATTATGATGATCATAATAGTATATTCCAATGATAAAATCTAAAACCAAGAGCCATAAACATATAGGTGTACCTTTTGTTTCATAAAAATAAAAATTCAATCTTTTAGTTTTGTCTTCTCAGAATACTCAATCTTCTTTCCATAATATAGTTTGATAAACAATAAGTGTCACCCTAAAGTATTTCTCGGTGAAGTCGACCAAATCCTTATTTGTCTAAACTTATTTCAAAACTATTTTGGATTATCCAATAATACATTCCACAATCATCCATTCCAAAACCCAAAATGAGAATAGCATGGTATAGGGATTGTTCATTTTGAGCTGGATAGATGATAAATACAGTGCTTGTCAAACAATAATCAAGGAACCGATTTTAACAAAGCTGCTCTAAAACTTCACACTATGATATTTACATCGACAAAACTGTACTTAAAATTGTAGATATCTCAATGAATTGTACTTAAATGCATTCACATGTCACTATGAACTTAAATTCCAGACAAGCTTTGCAAGTCTTACCTCATCAACAGTGGTGTTTTTTTAGTGTTATTGTTCCAGTCTTTCATTAATGTTAAAAGTGCTGTAATAACTCTTATAAAAGCAATTGCCCAAAAAATCACTATACATAGTGATCTCTTCTGGTACCTATTGGTACATCAGGATCCGATTGGTAATGAACATCGTAACGTGCTGCTCAAAGAATAACATTATTAAACAAAAAAATAATAGTATATATAAATTAATCAATATAGAACATAAACTTGTCTCCTTGTTCGAGTATGTTATTTATAATTCTCATGTATATAGAAGATTTGAAGAAGAAAAAGAAATGAAAATGGAAAAAAAAACTTAGAAAAATTTAACAGGTATATTGTAAACGCTGAGTAAATTTGTCATCGAGAGAAAGAAAGAGAATAGCCAAAATTGAGTGTGGTAGTATCGAATTATAATTGTAACTAGGATACTGGCCCTACACGCATATGTAGGCTTTGAATATTTTTTAAAATTTTAATTTTATTGGGTATATTGTTAAGTTTATTGGGTCGAATTTTATAATATTGATAATTCACTACAAGAAAACAATCGTTTTCCAACGGTCCATTACGACGGTTTTAAAATCATCGCAAACTTATAACGATTTTACGACGATGTTACGTCTAATTTAAAAACCGTCGTAACACCGTCGTATAATAAAATCGTCGTAAACTCGACGTACAATTTACGACGAATATACATCGATAACGAGAGATTTGCTAGTAAATGTAAAATCGTCGTAAGTTCGATGCAAAATTACGACGAATATACGACGACTGCATTTCGATGTACATATTACGACGATCTTACGTCGAAAAAGAAGTTAGGTGAAAAACATTTAAAACATGTTTACCTAACAATTGTAGATGAAAGATTTTATCGCATAATCGTCGTAAACTCGTCGTAATATTATTGTTGAATGTAAAACCGTCGTAAAAAGTCATCGTAAAAGCGTTGTAAAGCCTGAAATTTTCCTATAAACAGATCTTCATTCCTTCTTTCAATCACAACACATCATCATTCATACATAAGAGCATCTTCATCTTGGAGACCCATTGTAGGTCTCTTAAATTTTAGTATAGTGTTGTAAATCTTTATATATTGGGTTGTCCATTGCTGGAAACCCGAATTAGGAGTTATATTACTTTGAAAAAAAGAAGTAATAATATTATAAGGTTACCATTCACGTGGCTAGACGTGACACAAGAGACCACCTCTTTTATTGTATAATCAATAAAAAGAGATAGTATTTTGAGTTTATTTTCAAGATGTCTATATACGAGCTAAGAAGTTGAATGTATATGCGTAAAGATTCAGATGGGGCGTTAACTGAAGAGTTCAAGAACGGGTTAGAAATATTTATGTTTCAGGCTACAAATATGGAGAGAACGAAAGATAGTGGGAAGATGTTTTGTCCTTGTTTGAAATGCAAGAATACGAGGTATACACTAACCAAAACCGTGTGGACGCATTTATTAAATAGAGGGTTTATGCCGCAATATTTTGTTTGGTATCTACATGAAGAAGGATATGGCAGTAATACTCATGGGAATGCTGGTAGTAGTAGTAATTATCAAATTCATGTTGATATTGATGAATCGAATTATGGTCATCAGCCTAATCAGTATCAATATGATCAAAGTGTAGATCATGATAGGATGCACGAAATGGTGACTGATGCATTTCATGAAACGTATACTGGTAATGCTGTTGAGGAACCTAATGTAGATGCCAAACGATTTTATGATTTGTTAGACAATGCTAATCAGCCAATCTACGAAGGATGTAGAGAAGGCTTGTCTAAATTATCGTTGGCAGCTAGGATGATGTCAATTAAAACAGATCATAACCTGGCTGAGGTTTGCATGGATGATTGGGCTGATCTTCTGAAAGAGTATCTACCAAAGGATAACTTGGCAGCGGGAACATACTATGAAATTCAGAAGTTGATTTTTAGTCTTGGTCTACCTTCTGAGATGATAGATGTATGTGTTGACAACTGTATGATTTTTTGGAAAGATGATAATCAGCTGGAGGAATGTCGATTTTGCCAAAAACCAAGATACAGGCCGCAAACTGGTGGGCGTAAAAGGATACCGTACCAACGTATGTGGTATCTCCCTATAACTGATAGGTTAAAACGGCTTTATCAATCTGAAAGGACAGCTGCATCAATGAGATGGCATGCGGAACATACACAAGTAGATGGAGAAGTTGTTCATCCATCAGATGCAAAGGCATGGAAACACTTCAATATGGTATACCCAGATTTTGCTAAGTTCAAACGGAATGTCTATCTTGGTCTGTGCACTGATAGTTTCAGTCCATTTGGTATGTCTGGTAGACAATATTCATTATGGCCAGTAATCCTAACTCCTTATAACCTTCTTCCATATTTGTGCATGCAAAGGGAATTTCTTTTCCTAAGTATTTTGGTTCCAGGTCCAAATCATCCGAAGCGAGCTCTCGATGTATTTCTGCAGCCACTCATACATGAGTTGAATCAGTTATGGTATACTGGCGTTCGTACATATGACTGTTCTACGAGGAAAAATTTTACTATGCGGGCTGTGCTTATGTGGACAATAAGCGATTTCCCCGCTTATGGTATGCTATCAGGATGGACTACACATGGGAGGCTATCTTGTCCTTATTGTCTTCATCGAACTGATGCGTTTCAGCTAAAACATGGAAGAAAAACTTGTTAGTTTGATTGTCACCGGAGGTTTTTACCAGATAACCATCCATATCGGAGGAACAAGAGGTTATTTATGAAGAACAAAAGTGTACATGTCCCTCCACCCGTTAATTTAATAGGAGCTGATATACAGGCGCAAATCGATCATTGGAGGGTAGAGGAAACAGTAATGCGTGGGAGAAACTGGCACACTCCTGCAAATATGCCTGAAGGTTATGGAGTTCATCATAATTGGCACAAGAAAAGTATCTTTTTGGCAACTATCTTATTGGAAAGATCATCTGCTCAGACACAATCTTGATGTCATGCACATTGAAAAAAACTTTTTTGATAACATCATGCATACTGTTATGAACGTAGCGGGAAGAACAAAAGACAATGGTAAGTCAAGATTATACTTGCCTGATTTATGCAACAGAAGTGAGTTGCATCTACTGAGAAACGGGAAAGCACCAGTTCCTGTATTTCGGTTGAGTGCAGATCAAAAGTCAGCATTGTTCCGATGGGTTTCTTCTGACGTTAAATTTCTTGATGGGTATGTCTCTTATCTTTCCAAATCTGTTGAGAAGGGGGTAAACTTTGCTGGGATGAAAAGCCATGACTGCCATGTGTTTATGCAACGATTATTTCCATTTGCATTTGCTGAACTCTTGCCCAAAAATGTCCATGAAGCTATTGGAGGCATTGGTGCTTTTTTTCGGGATCTTAGTACACGAACATTATCAGTTGATGTAATATCACAACTGGCATTGAATATTCCAATCTTGTTGTGCAATTTGGAAAAGATCTTCCCACCATCATATTTTGATGTTATGGAACATCTTCCTGTTCATCTCCCACACGAAGCAGAGCTCGGTGGACCCGTTCAGTACAGGTGGATGTATCCGTTCGAGCGTTTCATGAAGCATCTTAAGGGTAAAGCCAAAAACCTAGCTAAAGTGGAAGGCTCAATTGTGGCGGGAAGCTTATCGCAAGAGACTTCACACTTCACTTCATACTATTTTGCACCGAAAGTACGAACACGCAAAAGAGCTACTCGTCGATATGATGATGGAGGAGTTGGCCATACATATGCCGTTGAAGGTGTACCTGACATATTCTCGGCGATCGGACGTCATAGTGGAAAACTAAAAGAAGTTTGGTGGTTCAATGAAAAAGATTATCACAGTGCACATACGTATATCCTGTTAAATTATGAAGAGATGTCATCGTATGAAAGGTATTTTTTAATTAATAATATCTTTATATGAGTTGTCAGTATTAATAACTATTTGTTGTTTTTCTCAGCACATTTGTTGATGAGGTTAAAGAATGCATATCTGGAGTTTCTGAAACTGAAATCAATAATCGTAAAGATCAACACTATGCCCAGTGGTTAAAAGGGCAAGTACGTATAAAATTTTAATTAAAAGACTACTTTAATTTGCTATATATCCAAATCAAGAAATTAAAACGGAATTTTTTTCTTATTAGGTGGACCCGAATGATCCGGATGAATTTCCAACATGGTTCCATGAGTTACTACTAGGTCCGATGGCAAAAATAACTACAGCCTCCATATATTTCACTCGGGGCTATGTTCTTCCCACATACCGTCACGGTGCAAAGCGGGCGACAACTAACTATGGAGTTTGTGTGAGGGGTGAAATAGATTTTTATGGAGTTCTGCAAGAAATAATTGAAGTAGAGTATCCTGGATTGTTAAGGCTGAAAACTGTTCTCTTCAAATGTGATTGGTTTGATCCAACTATTGGAAAGGGGTACGTCTAAACAAGTTTGGAGTTGTTGACGTGAACAAATCACGACGGTACAACAGGTTTGAGCCATTTACATTAGCTTCTCAAGCAGAACACATAACGTTTCTGACATACCCTCGAGTTCGATCAACAGGAATTTCATAGTTAGCTGTAGTTAAAGTGGCTCCGAGGGGCAAGATTGTAGGGGTTGAGGATGTTCCACTTCAACAGGACACTTGCGTAGGATCTGTCTGAACCAGATGTTGATGAGGAGATTTTCTTAATAGACCCTCGGAACAGGCAAGTTGAAGATCTTCCCGATGATACAGAAGAAGAAGGTGATGATGAGTTTGCTGAAACCGATGATAACGATTTGGCGGAAGACGACGGTGATGGTGATGAAGTAATAGAGGAAGATGAATCTGATTGAGTTTCATGCATTGTATTTAGTGAATGTTTGTTATTATGTAATTTGTAACTTTGTTTGTTTGAATTTTACGGCGGTTTTTCTAAACCCTAAACCCTAAGTCTAGCTTTTAAGCCCTGAATGAATAGGGTTTAAGCATTACGACGTCTTTACGACGATCAGTCGTAATATCGTCGTAATATTACGACGATTTTACGACGAGTACACTATTTCGTTGTAAAATCGTCGTAATGTTGAAATCCAAGAATTTGAATCTTTTATATCTTATTGGTTGTAAGGTATTCACAAATGTTTTTGATTGGTTATCTTATTTTATATGAAATGCTATCAATCTGATCAAAATCAAAAATTTGAAAAAAACATACATATTTACAAGTTCATGCATGTTTTCGTAAATGTTAAGTGAAAGGTTATATATTAGATTATGGAATTTCAATATTTACTATCTCATGTCATAAATCCATCATACATGCAAAGTTGTAAACCTTTTGTTATATGTTAGGATACAATAACCTTTGCATTGTTCTTTATGCAATATCCCTTTTCTAAGATTTAGGGTTTAATAACTTTTTAAAAACACATCGTAAAACCGTCGTAATATAATCGTAACTTTACGACGGTTTTACGACTAAGTTCTCTAAAACCGTCGTGGAACCGTCGTAACGTTTGCACCGGATAGGCTCTTGATCTGAGGTACGAGGTTATAAATGTTTAGACGTTACGACGGGTTTACGACGGTTTTGGGTAAAATCATCGTAAAACCGTCGTAACGGTCAAACGCTCTCATCATGACACGTGTCATGTCATGCAGTGGACCGACTGATATACAACCGAATCGTCGTAAAATCGTCGTAACTTTACAACGATTTTACGACGATCACAAAATCTATATAAGGGACGCGTGTTTTCTCCCTTTCGTCGCTCATTCCTCTCTTCTCCCTTCTCTCTCTAGTAAACTTTCTCTCTCTAACTCCCTACTCTCCTAAACCTCTCCCTCCATCCCAGCCAAATACTCTTGTAAGTTTTTTTTAAAAAAATAATTTCATTACATATTCTTTTAGATTTAGGTTCGGAATTTAGATTTAGGTACGAAATTTAGATTTAGGTTTCGGAATTTAGATAGGCTCAGATTTTATAAATAAATATTTGAAAAATTAGTAACAAATGTTTTTAAATTTTGTAGATTACGTTGGTATGGCTCCTCGGGCTAAGAGGTTTCACTACCGACAGCTGGTAGATTCTGACGGTTACGGCCCCATCTATCACGGCGACCGGATCAGTCATCTCGGAGTCCTTGGGAACACAACGGACGGTTTCCCAACCGGTCGTTGTTCCACAGCCGGCACCGCCTCCACCACCACCAGCCGAACCAGCGGCTCCCGCACCGGCCGATCCTGCAGCTGATCCGATCCAGCCTGTACCGTATGCCCAGTTTACGGTACAGGATCTTCTGGCACAGCCGGGTCGTGAGAGTATGAACAAACTCGATCCGGATCGAGCCCAACATTTTGGTACGAAAATTTTTTTCTAAAATATTTTTAAAATAATTAATATTTATTCTTATTTGAAATTAATTTACTTTTCTCTTTGTATAACGACAATGCAGTCGGTCGTAACGTTGCGGATATCATCAAGGGGTTTTTCGTACAACCCCATACCAGCTGGAAGAAGCTGGATCAGGCCACACTTGACACTTGGTTCAAGTGTTTTGCGGTAAGTAATTTACAATTTCGTTTTATTTTAATTTTAATTTTTAACTTTTTACAATAATTACTAACATTTTTGTTCCTAGCAAAACTGGCATTGGGAAACATCCGCACGCGGACGTGTAGAGACGGCCTTCAAGGAGAAGGTCAAATTTCGCCTCAACAACACCGTTTCCGACTGGAAACGGAAGTGGGAGGTTGACGGCGACAAGGCCAAGCCGGCGCCTATGGCCAATTCAGTCTGGGGGTCCTTGTCCAGTACTGGTTGGATCCGCACAACCAGACTACTGCCGCCAAGTGTTCCGGATCTAGGTAAGTTAATTCCCTTAATAATTACATTATCTGTTTTCATTCTTATAATATATTCTAATGAAAATATTTTTCAGGAACGCTACTGACGATGCGGGAAATCGGAAGAACGTCCTGCACACTTCCGGCCAGATTCCTTTTGCCGGAAGACGCCTTATGATGGTAAGTAAATTAAAATTATTGATTTTTTTTGTTTTTAAATAATTAACCCTTATTTGTCTTATAAATTTGCTCATTTTGATTTTGTAGGTCGAAGAAAACGGAGGAGAACTTCCTCCGATGACGAAGGTTTTCGCCGAGACGCATAAGAAGCGGAACGGCGAATTCACGGATCCTCGGGCGGAGGAAATCTACAACGCCGCCTGTGCGGCGATCGAGGAGCGGCAGACGCAACTGACTCAGCAGGCGCGTCCAACGTCTCCCGGAGATCTTCGGTCCAATCGACCCCGGCGCTGACGGTGGCGGAGATGGACCAGATTTTCGAAGAGGTAATTTCAATTAATATATTTAATTAATGTAATTTTAATTTTAAATTGAATTTCTAACCTTAATGTTTTTAATAATTTTTAGGTTGCCCCAAAGAAAAAGGGGCGGGTATTAGGGATGGGATCCATCCGTGATACCCCGAGAGCTACGGCGACAGGTCACGTCCGGGCCCCGGATCCGGTTATCCGCCAGGAGATCGACCAGATGCGGACCCACTACGAGACGAAGATCGACCAGCTGTACGGTCTCTTCGAGATCATGGGAGCCGACAACCCGGTGTTGATGGCGCAGTTGGACAGGCTGCGGGATGATGGGGTTGTCGGATCGTCTATCGGGTCATCTTCTAGGAGGCAACCACCGGTGCAGACGGACTAGGAGATGTTCCGGTCTCTCGGGGTTGATCCTCCTAGAACCGGAGATCTTGCGCCGGCGGAAGCATTTAACCGAAGACCCGGCAAAGAACACGTTGAGGACGATGGGGAGCAGGCCGGTGACGGGATCGACGATATTGATGTAGATTTAGATTTAGAGCTGTAGGGTTTTTTTGTAAATACTACAATTAATTTTAATTTTAATTTTAATTAAATTTTAAATTGTAAATTATTTTTTTAATTTAAATTTTAATTCGAATTAATTTTTTTTTTTAATTTTCAATTATATTAAACGTCGTATAATCGTCGTAATATAATTATTATTATTTTATAAAAGCGTCGTACATTTGTCGTAAATAGTACGACGAAGTTACGACCAAAATGTATGACCACAAATACGACGATTATACGTCCGTGTTTTACGACGTTTTTACGACGAAATGATTAAATAATTTACGATTGATTTACGACGATTTTTGCGTCGTATATTTTACGACGATCTTACGTCGATTATTAACGACCACTTAACGACGGTCCAGGCGAAGACCAAGTCGACGCAATTCGATATAAAATCGTCGTAAATTGTACGACGCATTTACGACGATATTTTTCCCTCGATGTTACGACGAAACGTAACCGTCGTAAATTATACGACGATTTTACGACGATTTGTCTATTACGAAGATGAGTTTACGATAATTTTGAAATCGTCGGTAGTCCGTCGTAATAGGGCTATTACGACGAAATAACGACCATTTTGCCCGTTGTAAAATGATGTTTTTCTTGTAGTGATTGACAGAGTGTATGGATACAGTGTTACTAAATTTGGGCCGAATGATATGCTATTAGTATAAGAATTAGATTGTGTCTTACAATTGGCTCATATTTGCAGTTATAAATTCTAAGTAATTATAATTAGGTATGTATAATGAAGAAAGTGTAGATAAAGAATACATGTAATTATGAATACATACATTAATTTTATGTTCGTAAGTTATTCATCGAAATGTGACATATATGAACATATTTTATAGATTATATGCGAAAATGTATTCATTTATTTTGAAATGTATCTTATAGAAAGCAGAGGACGTTCCCTAAAGAAATGGAACTGTATGCCAAAACCAGATAATTTCATGGAGTAAAACGGCAACCGATTGATTCATGATGAACTCAATTACAATGCTGAGGAGCAAAGAAAAGAGAATGAGAGACTTTTAGCCATGATAAAAGATGAGCAGAAATGTGTTTATGAAGAGATTTTGGATGCTGTTATGAACTAAAAAGGTGGTGTTTTCTTTGTATATGGTTTTGGAGGTACTAGTAAAACATTTCTTTGGAGTTGCCTTTCAATCGCTATTTGATCTAGAGGTAAGATAGTAATCAACACTGCATCGAGTGAGATTGCTGCTCTGTTGTTAGAAGGTGGTAGAACAGCACATTCGAGGTTCGGAATCCCAATAAATCCAGATGATTTTACACAATGCAATATGCCTCCTGGATCAGATCTTGCCAATTTGATGAAAAGGGCTGGCCTTATTGTTTGGGAAGAGGCTCCGATGATGAGCAAGTATTGTTTCGAAAACTTAGATAGAAGTCTAAATGATATCATCAGATTACCTGTGAGAAAACCATTTGGTGGGAATGTGGTTGTTTTTGGAGGTGACTTCCGTCAGATACTTCCGGTAACTTCTTATGCTGGCCGATCAGAAACAGTTATGGAAACAACCAATTCTTCAGCACTATGGGATGATTGCAAAGTTTTACAACTTACAAAGAATATGAGGTTGCTTGCTGGACTAAGTGATGTCGCTGCCGCTGAACTTAAGGCATTCTCTAATGGATATTAGATGTTGGTGATGGTAAAGTCAATACTTCAAATAATGGCGTTGTGGATATTGACATTCCAGAAGATTTATTGATCAAAGATTGTGGCGATCCAACGAAAACTATAGTTAAAGAAGTGTATAGAAACTTAATAAGTAGTCAACATGCTGAAGACTTTTATCAACATCGTGCTATTTTGAGTCCTACAAACGAAGATGTTGATCAAATTAACGATTATATGTTGTCATTGCTGCCATGTAACACATTATTTATACAAATTATGGTTTTAATATATATATATTTATTTATTTATATATTATTGAATCCCACTACATTGCTCAAAGTACTTATTTTCCTATAATGTATATTTACAGGTGAATTACATACCTACCTGAGCGCTGACAGCATTGCACCCAGCGACAAAGACCCATCTAATAAGGTAACATATCCTACAGAGTTTTTGAATGGAATCAAAGTTTATGGATTGCCCAAACATTGTTTGAAACTTAAGATAGGTGCACCAGTTATGTGTTTGCGTAACATTGATCCTAAGGGAGGTCTATGTAACGGCACTAGGTCTATTCCTACACATTTAGCTCGCCATGTTATAGAGGGTAGAATCATAACAGGAACCGATAAGGTTGGAGATAAGGTTCTCATTCCTAGAATGTTCGTTACACCTCCGGAAACGAGTTTTCCTTTTAGAATGCGTCGAAGACAATTTCTTGTGACATTGGCTTTTGCAATCAACAAAAGTCAAGCTCAATCCCTTCAAAATGTTGATTTATTCCTACCTAGACCAGTATTCTCACATGGACAGCTATATGTTGCATTATCAAGGGTGAAGTCTAGGTCTGATTTGAAGATTTTGATTGTTGATAAGAGTGATAACGTGCAGAAGAAGACAACTAATGTTGTGTAAGAGATGTGTTCAGTAAGATTTTTAGACGCTTTAGGTTTTTATGCAATATCTAAACATTATCAAATTAGCATGTTTATTGTGGCCCAATGTCATTCTGAACCAGCCTTAACGCTTTCTATTGTTTTATACAGTATTTTTGTAATGTGATTTTTTGAGATATAGTCAAGCATGCTTTGAGATAATTAAGAGGTTATAATGGATAGTGGAATTTGAAAGTTATATATCCGACATTCTCGAGGACCACGTCTATTGCTAGAAGCGGAGATAGTTCAGTTTATGTAATTATTTCCTTCATCTATTATACTGTTCTTATTAGGGAATTTACGTCAGTTATTAATTAACATATTTTTTTCCCTGTTTTATGTTTCGGTGTTAGACTTTCTTCTGCAAAGAACTTCCCTATTTTCACGATGGGTATGAATATGATGGTTGACTTATATCTTATTCAATGTTAAAGCTACAAATACATGAATTTAATTATTATGTCAATTTTTCATTGATATGTATTGTTTATGATTCTATTTTCTTTGTCATGTTACATTTGCCTTATTTATTATGTATATTTGAACTCTGTAATGAAGAACAAATGTCAATAAGTATATATTTATTGATCCTCCCTTTATTTTGTTTCCCATTTATAACGTTCAAGGGTTGGAATCGTATAAACAAGACTGATAACAATATATTTCGCAGTGAGAAGTTTATATAATTTTCATCTATTTGGGTAATATTAAATATGATAATGTGAATTTGTTTATGTAGAATTTTTCACTCAATATAAATATATTTCCATGCTCATAACTCTGATTGCCTTTCTCAAAACTGGGAGTTCTTGAGTTGACATATATATCCTCTATTAAATACTGCACCGTAAAACTTTATTCTCATTTATACGACTTACCTCTTTGCTTTTCCAATCAGCATTTATTTCTCACTTACCCAACTAACGCAACAGTTATTTACCCTTTACTAATTACCAAAAATCGCAATCTTTCAAATTAACAACTCTAAGTTTATTCCACTCTTTCTATCCAACAACAGAGATCTCCTCTTTTTGTCGAACACTAAACTACAAAGCAACAACTGCGAAAACAAATCCCTGTTTCAAAAAATTAATGGCAGCCTTTCTCAAAATTTATAAACTTTCCCTCAATGCTCCTCTCCCAATGATCATAGTTAAATTTATTCGACGATGGCAGGAATTCAACGTCGTCAAAGGCCGCTTTGAAACACACTTGATTCTTGGCGATGAGAATGTAAGTATAGTTTACCATAACTTTTATTAATACAAATTATTTTAGTCAGTCTAGGTTTATACTTTTAAAATTATGATATCGTTGGTATCTATTGTTAGGGTTATAAGGTTGAGGCGGCAATCGATTTGGATCTCATGCCCGTCCTCACTCAAAATTTTAAGGAAGGAGAGTGGAATTGTGTTTCCTTATTTCAAATCGTCCATGCGTCTGGCTCATTCAGGAATACTATCAACAACCATTTCATCATCATGCATGAACACACCGTTGTAACCAAAATCTCGGCCCGCAACCCTAAGCATATGATGGATTTCATCCCCTTCGAAAATATCATCAACCAGAAGATATACTCTCTGTACTCTGTCGGTTTGTATTCTGAACCATCATGATTTGTTAGAGTATAATGTTATCCCATGTACTTTATGTAATAGAACGTATTATTGCAGACTTGATAGGTGTTATTATCTTTGTTGGTGACTTGAAGAGTTTAGAAGATGATCCTGATGCTTTGGTACATGGACCATGGAGCAATTTGGAAATTGAAATAAGGGACGTGAAGTAAGTAGTTAAGTTATTAGCAATATGACCTAAGGAATATCAGTCACTGATGATATGTATATTATATTTTCAAACAGCTTTACGGAACTTACAGTTGAGCTGACTGGAAAAACAGCAGTGGAGTTTTGGAGAAAGTGGGAAGAAATTGGAACATATGAAACGGTGTTGACTCTTAGTATGTTTTGCGTTTTCTATGATTCTCAAGGTTAGTCATATTTACTTTGCTGAATTAACATCAATGATACCTAATGTTTTAATGATCCTCATATGAAAAAATGATTAATATATAGGATTATATTTTGTTATAGGCGGCTTCTTCATCAGAAATGCTGGTGACCAGTCTGAAGTACTTTTTAATCCACATATTAAAGAAGTTTTCCGATTTTCTAGATTAGTATAACACTATTCTCAGTATACCTCTATTCATTTTACATTGTATTTGTGGTTTAGTTAATTGTATTGGTTCAATTTTTCAGGTTACAATTTACTGATATCCATAGAGATCCAAGCTGGCCGTGAAATCCTACATCAACTCCGATTTTATTTCATCTTAAACTCTACTATATCTGTTTCAATTCTCATATATTTGGGGATAATGTTGAACCTTTTACTTTTTTTTTGCTGAATCTTCAGAGGTTTGGTCGGTTTATGGTTTTTATCTTATTTTTGTGAACATTACTTATAATTATGCTTTTTAAACTTCTCCTAATATTTATTAACATACGCTGACTATTTGCTATTAATGGTGTTATATCAATTTCTAAAATTTGTGTAAACATGTACTTTTAATTTAGGTTCTTAATTTTTGGTTTAGAAAGATAATAATAGTATAAATTATAATGAGTGTTAAAGGAAGATTACTATATCTTATATCAAACCTATTGTTACCATGAACAGAAATGCAATTATAGAAGTTGATATATTGTATATATTATGCCCATTGTAATCACCAGGTAAACACCAGGCAACACCAAAAAGCGGCAGACGTTTTATTTAGTATTTATGGCTGGAAATCTTTGAAACCCTAAATTATTGCCCTCTTGATATGTTTCCAATATATATACAAACACTAACAACTTATTTAGTTTTCACATTTTATCGGAAAATGGAACCATTTGATTACATTGAAGACTTGAAGAACAGCTCAACTGAATGGTGCATCCGTGTGAAACTCGTGAGAAAGTGGTTTGAATATATACCACATCAGGGCGTAACATTAGAATTGGTTCTTGCTGATGCGAAGGTAAAATTTATCTTTTATGGTATCACTAATAAACTACATTAATTCACATATATTCTGACGTCTACCAAAATATTCAAATTCTTTCATTTGTAAAGGACCATACAATACATGCTCGGGTTAGACGACAATATCATGATTTATTTGAACCTCTGCTAACCGAAGGTTCATGGTTTGATATTGAAGATTTTGTTGTCAAGAGGTTATGCAGAAATGAAAGCAGAGATTCAAAATGTTTTTTTAATCCAATTTATAATATCCACATCCGTCAAGAAAATTCCATCTGTTGAAGGTTTGTTATTTGTATTATTTATATCGATTATAAAGAAATACATATTTGGTATTAAATTTTATTATACATTTTTTTGCAGTTACCAGAACAGCAATTAATGGATTACGATGCTCATACGAATAATTCATGTTATTATACATAATAATTTCGTGTTTTAAATTTATTTGCATCTTTGATTTTTCCTTTCTAAACCAACAATAAATTTCTTTATTAATGTCATTTCTCGATTCTCAGTTAATTGACTTAATGATTACAAGAACTACGACATGTTCTTTATACCGAATTATCACAATTTCTCAAACAAGATACATCGTCACAATTATGGGTTCTTTCGGTAGTATATGCGATCTTCATTTTTTCTTTCTGTATAAAACAGAAATAGGATATATACAACACTGAGCATAAAATTTAGGCCCATCATACCACACACTATAAACTATCAATATTGTACAATTCAACCCAATACAATTAACACTATATCCAATAACATTAAAATTTTATAAAACGTTCAAGCCCGCAAATGCATGCTGAATCTTTATTTCAATAACTTATTTTTATTTTGTTGTTTTTAATCGTCTTCATTTTTTACAATACTTTTTATGTTGAATATATGAAATACTAAGGTAAATCATCTACTAAATACTACATTTGCAACCGTTACATATTACATAATTAATACAACAGTCAACCAATTAATATTTCATTAAATATACTGTAACTTATAATTTATAATTTAGTGAATAAACTATTATCATTGTAAGTGTAAAGTATTGTTGATGCGGATTAATCGTAACTTAGTTGTTAATATGATAAATTATATCTCAAATTTTGGAGCTCTGATAAAATTGAACAACTTTTTAAATTTCAAATTTAACTAAAGTACATCTTATATTTATCTGCGATTTTTGGTTATTTTAGATAATTGCTGCGATGAGAAATAATAAATCTAACAATCCTACAAATTTGGAAAATCTTTATAGTTGAAATTAAAAAATCCCAATTAAAAGGTTTGTATTTTTTACACAATTTTCGATCTCATTCGAGGTAAATAACAAATATCTACATAATTAGACTTTTTTCTAAAAATTCCAGTGAATAATACAAAATCAACAATAGCAAAAACTTATGGAAAACGATATACATTTCTCATTACCTACTGAGCAAAATTACTTGTATCTCACTCTACAAGAAGTATACTATCAATACTCTATCCAGAATTTGGTATAAAGTACTAACAGTATACTTCCTGTCGAAAGTGAGCATTCATAAGTAATATAATTACAATAACTCTATGTCGACACAATGAATAAAACAACTTATTCTGATGTGATTCTCCACATATGCACAAGAAATATTATATTGGAAAACGTGTATTTTTCTTTCATGTAAACATATTTTTTGTACGTCTGTCTGAGGATCACATCAGAAGAATAATTGTAGTATGGCTTGTGTTTGAGTGAGTAATTATTTGCTTGGTTAATTGATCAAAATTCTCTTATGGTGTGTATTTATAGAATTCTTAGAGAGTGACTCCTTATTTTTATTTCCTGTGTTTCATATTCCCCAAAAGTTGTTTATAATTAAAACATATTAAATAACATTTGACTGATTTATCACAATTTCCAAATGAAATCATGAATCTCTTGCAATGCTATATTTTTAATCTACTCGGTCAATAGATTCAAACCTAAAACAATAACAACACACAAATATATAGTTAAGCATGATGACCAAGTTGGCAATTGTATCTTGTATAGCAAGTTTCATGTATTCAATAATTACAACTGTTGAATACCTTCATATCCGCTTTTAAGACGATGTCTGTAAAGTATATCATCCGTCAAATGCTCCCAAGTTGCTTCCCAAACTACGCCAAGTTGTGTTAAACAATCACCTAGAACATTATACTGAAAAAATCCTGAGATACCATCCTGAAGCCCAGATGCTAGCTTCTTTGATGCCTTCAATATATTCTTTGTCATCATCCAACAATCCTAACGCATCACACGCTTCTTTGAAATTTTTAAAGACAACGCCGTCAACTGTTTTAATATCATCATAACATGTTGGACCTTTGACTATATTAATTAACATTCTGAGATAATACGTCTCGTCGCCGTTTGGATGGATATGAGCAATCCTTCCAATATAGCAAAGCTTCGTTTTCAAGGTTTCCACTCTTTATCTTTTAGATGCCAAACAAATTGTGTTGGTAGCTCTGCATAAGTTAGCTTACACTCATCTGGATATTTTTTACATGCTTCAAACCAACCTAGAAACATTGAAACACTAACACCAACCCGTTTCAGAATAGATTCAAGAGGTTCATCTTCATCATGGACATAAACTTCACGGTTCGGGAGATGGAAGCAAAGTTTTTCCACCGAAACACTCCTATAATGAATTGGAAAACCTAAAATTCTCCATGTTGCTTCGCAAGCAGAGACGTATCTACATTTTAGGGAGAAAAAAGTTTAAAATGTCTCAAAAATATTATAATCATATAGGACATATAATATATAAAATTATTTCAAATATACCTGCAGTTATAATAATTCTTAAATTCATCCACAACTCCATCCTCATCTTTGTCTAAAGCCGTAGAGACATAGTCAGGACCCTTATGAATATATTTCACAGCTCGCATTTGAGTGCACCACTCAACATTTATATGTGCACGATAACGTAGCATAAGATCCCTGTTGTATGGCACAACATATCCATTGTCAAGATTTATACCATTTTTGGTGAAAAACCTATTATCCCTGCGCCGTCGGTATGATGGAAAGCCGTAGGGATCCATCAAAGTTTCATCATTGAAAGGTCTTGGAAAACTCTTTGAACACTTCCCACTCACCATGCAAACATTGTCAGGTTTAGCGGCTCCACATGGTCCATGCATCATATTTTCCCCAACAATATTATAAAGGTCTAAATCTGTTGTCTTGTCAGGAATCTCAGCGCTGATGTACTTGTCAATATCATCGGTAGTTCGTAATTTATTCTTATCTTTCAAGAATAACAAAATATGAGCGTGTGGCAAACCCCTATTCTGGAACTCTATCGTGTACATAGCTGAAAGACATTATAGTAAAGTTAAAACATGGTAATACTGTTTGAAGACATTAAATAACATAATTTCACCAATGGATTACTATAACAATAAAACATGCTGGCAGCTGTTGGACCAAATATAGCGCATTTTTTCTTCGTTAGATCAGTCATCAGATTATCCAGCTTCATCTTGAAAACACGGCACATAATGTCTGGCCTATCCTCTGTTATTAGATTATATTTCTGTAGATACCGTGTAATATCGGGCCATTTTGGATTGCACGTAAATGTTATGAACAAATCCGGAAAACCAAAAATATTTGCATATGGCCATAGCGTCTAGGAAGTGCTGATTCATATACCGTGGTCCATTGATAAAACTCGCCGGCATATAAATTCTTGGATCTTCTGAACTAAGATTTTCTGCACCCGCTTCAAATGCGTTCTTTATAGTTGTATAGTTGTTACAACGAATCTTTTTCTGGTTGAGCCACAGATAACGTAGTCTACTGGATTCTATCATGGTATACGCATCCACAAGAAACTGTTGAAAAATTCTACCTGATCGATTGATTGTAGGAGCCTCACCACGTCTCTCACAAATTCGGAATGCAAAAAACTCTCGCATTGTTACTGATTTATGTTTCCTAGCCTTGGATTCGTCATACGCAATTGGAATCTTTAGGTGGAAACCATCCTCTCCATATAAGAACAATAACAGATATTGGAAAGGAAGGTATGCAGGATGTAATTCACTAATTCTTTGAAATCCTCCGTCAGTACTGGACTCAATAATGATGTCTCTAGTTTCCATATTAAAAACAAAGTCACCTGGTATCAAAGCTGCAACTTCCTCCGAAGTAGGAATATTATGAGTTCTTCCATCAGCAGATCTTCCTTCTATCAACCTCAATTTTAATGTCACCCCTCCATCAGCCTAATATCTATCTCTAGCTTGTCTAAATACCCTGACGTATGGATTGACTTTGTCAAGCATCTTCTTCAATATTTCCAAGACAGTATACTTGAAATTATCTGTCTCCGCGCCCATAGTCCTAAGAATATTACAAATATATGTAAAAAAAAAGTGTATGCACTTATTATGTCTTTAATTAGATAATAAAAAAGTATTGGGAAATGAATATAAGACGTACCCATAAGCAGCTGTTCTATTGTATAGCTCATTAAGAGTGTCATGGATGTAAAGTTGCAAAAATTTGGGCATCTCGCCGACGTCTGGCACCATATCACCAATTTGATGATAATTCTCCCCATTCATTTTGAAGACATACGGACCACGACCATTGTTAATGGTAATCTATTATTCCGCCTAATGACGTGAAAGAAAACATCATATTGTATGCTCTAATAAACTCACAAAAATGTTTACTCAATGTATCCCCTTTGCATAACAATTCTATTAACTCCATCGAAGGATTTCTAAGTTTAGGAAGGACAATTTTCCCCTGCTTACAGTAAAGCGTGAATATGGGTATCAATTGTCTTCTGGATTTACAAATCCGCTCTCCATACCAAAAATAAGCTCCACAGTGTCCACATTCGAATGAGGGATCTCCATCATCATAATATTCTACCAACAAATAATTCACATTATAGTGTTATATATGAAAATAAGTTAATAAGAAAATATACATTATTGGTACTTACTATTTGGTTTATCTCCAAATTGAAATCTTGAGGTTGATCCAACGTTATCAACTTCCATTCCAATTCCTGAAGTTTCGCCTTCGTCATAATTAGGATTAATATTTTCATCATAGTCATCATTTTCATCATCGCTGTGAGCCTCATATCTATTTTGATAAGCTATAAGATAGAAACAATAACGGTCAGTTTTATGTAGTGGATATGTTCAAGAATTTCTAAAAAGTACACAACATCATACTAATACCTTGAGGATGCTCTTAAATAACATTCGATCTAAAGTTATGTGGTCGTAATCTGGAATTATTAGGCTCATTTCCATACGTTTGTAAACCCTTATTTTTTTGAGTTGTTGTTTGAGGTCTTGTTCGGCTTCTTGTAACTGTTAATGAAAAAGATAAGAAAAGTATAATATTAGCTAACTTGTGCTGAAAGCTTTTGTAATGTACATAGAGTTGATAATAAACCTTGAGAATTTGTGACGTCAGACAAAGGATTTCTAGAATCATCTAAGTTATCTAAAACAACAGAAATTATGAACACACGCTTAGAAATTGATATTCATATGAGATCACACATACAAATTAACAAAAAACCATTACGACATCTACCTGATTGGTTTGTTATATCGAATAATGTATCGGTATTTTGTTGATTTGTGTGGGTGATCGTAGATGAGTTATCAGCAGATGATGAGTCTTGAAATTGCCTTCGTCTACCGCCTGAACAATATATACGGTAAATCATGGTTTTAATATGTTCAAAATAATTTTAGAAATGAGTAAATATTGGTTATATATG
The DNA here is from genome assembly GCF_000478725.1 of Eutrema salsugineum. NCBI lineage: Eukaryota > Viridiplantae > Streptophyta > Magnoliopsida > Brassicales > Brassicaceae > Eutrema > Eutrema salsugineum. Next base: position 11,410,243 of record NW_006256909.1, on the reverse strand, counting down.
TAGAAAACTACTCAGCTTGATAACACATTACACTTTTGTAAGGGTGGTGAGGTTTGAGAAATCTTAGGTCGGCCACCTACAGAACAAGATACGTAATAAGTATATTTATTTTCCAAAAAATGATTAAGTATTAAACATTAGAGGTTTTGTTAATATGTATACAAAAAGTTTAGTACCAGGCATAGTACTTACGTTTTCGGAGGGGTGGGAAATCATTTTCATGTTGAACGCATTGACTTTTTCCATTGTCACTTTGCGTTTCATTAGGAAATTGTCCAATACTTGAACACCTACGTCTCCCACCTGATTGGACATGCAATAGTTAAGATCTAACGATCATATAAACAGCCATATGATTAAATGTTAACTAACGTTTCAAGAGTGGAGGTTAGTTCTCCTTATTAGATGAATTATGTCCAGAAGCCATTTTTAAACTTCACCTGCGTATGACTATTTGAATTTTGAAAACAGTCACCTAGAAATCTATGTAATTATTTTTCAATAAAAAAGATCTTGTTTACATTAATTGGTTTCCTAAGATTATGTATTGTTAATTCAAATTACGGTTGTGTAAAATTATTTAATATTTCAAAACGAATCTACCTTCCTTTTATGGAGAAAAATAAAATATTCTGTGAATTTAGGAATAAATGTATATTTCTAGAAAAAGTCATTAAATCAAAATATTTATTGTTATCCCCATTTTACTACCTTGGTATAATAAATACTTATTTGCTAATAATATGAGATATCTCATACAGACGTACATATCTTAATAAAATACATATATTTCCTTATTCAAATATATTAATGAATATGACTGAGCCAGATTAAATTTCCATTTGACATACTTTTCTCCAATAGTTACGAAACTTATAAATTTACATTTAATATTAATAGCTCTGCGTTTCGCTGTACATGATTTGTTGATTCAAAATCTACATTACATTGTTAGGTTCGTATTGGCAATAAAAGGGGATTATCAAGAAAAGTTGCAACTTTGAGCATCATGTAGAAGATAACATATGAGGATAATTATTTGAAGCAGAAATACAAATATTCATGAACATCATGTAGAAGATAATAAGATATTTCTAAACCAAACTACAGGCAGAGACATGTTGTTCGATCTTTCAGAAATTTTAAGTTCTAATGGAATTACTTCCTAGGACGCTTGTTATTCATGCATTTCTCGGAGGCGTCTTCACAAATGCCGTGACTATTCAGCTGATTGTTTGCATGGTGTGACGATCCAAAGGAAGTATTACAAATGTTCTGAAAACATCAAAGATTAATTGAAAAACAATTTTAAATTTAGCACAACTTCAAAATTGTTGTTAACGAAGCCGTACAATTACGGAGGACATATTACCTCTGATCTAGAATCCCACTCGGTAATGGTTAAATCCGAATAACTCTGATCAGCGTGAACAACTACTTGGTTGTTTTTAGGCAACCTATAATTAAAAAAAATATATGGTTAATACAATATTGTTTCACGATTTGATAAGTGTATATATTACCGAAAACATACTTATCTTTGAAGTCTTTGACGTTCTTGTTGTCAGTATCAAACATAATTTTTGTGGAGTTGAAAGAGTTTGATATTGAAATAACACCTAAAAACAATCAAATTAAAAGATTTCGCATAACTTGTTAAGAGTTACTGACAACTTTGTGGACTATAAGATATTGAGAACTCACGTTTGAACTCTTGAATACGGACAAAGCGCATCAGACAGACAACGACAGACTCCATATGCTGTTTAATGTACTCAACGGTCATCAATGCATATTCTCCCCATAGTGTACACTTAAGGTGAACATCGCTTGAGCATTAAGAAAATCAGTGACGCATGTTAAAAAAATTTTTAAAATATAAGAAAAATATTAAAACTTACTTGGTATCACGTAGTGTAATCCACAATTTGCCGGTTCTTTTGCCTTTAATTTGAACAAATTCAATACTCCCCACCGTGACAATTTGTCCAATAACATCTTCAATAACAACATCAAGAAATTAATAATAAAGTAAAACATGAACGTTTAACAGAATTAACCAATAAAAAAACATATCGAAAAGAAGATTTATGTCCACCTTGCCGTCCTTGATACGCTTGAAATCAGTCAAATATTTTTCAGGCACTATTGCTGACAAATCATAAATCTCATACGCATGCAACGATTGTCCGGCAGAAATAAATCTTCAATGGCAAAAAAGTAGTCCTAAAAACACCGTGGTACTTTCTTAATAAAAAGCAAGTAAAAGAAATAGTTTTCCCTTCAATAAGAAGGCCCTTGTGTTTTTCGAACATTTCTTCATCGCTGACAGCGTGAATCCTTGATCCATGTTATGTCGAAGTTTTTATCACTATGTAGTTCAAATATAAAATCAAGATGACATAAAAATTCAAGAGTTAATAAATGACATACCTCCTCATCAATTAAAATCATTTCGACTCTAAAACGTGAATGTTTGTTAATCACTTTCCAAATGTAACATATCTTAGCCCTAACTTGCTGAATGGTAGTAGGATCTAATTTAGCAAAAGGAACAGTAGGAGCTCCATATAGGCGTACTATAGACATTTTGAGAAGAGGATAGTATTGTTTCGGCCTTTTGGTATGATGCTATATATATGGAAAACAATTGAGCTGAAGAAACCCTAAACTATTAAATTCAAATTAGAGAATATTCGTATTGTAGTTAGAAGAAGTACCTATATTTCGGGGAATGTTTTTAAATTCAAATATTCAAATGAAATGAATTGCCATAGATGAGCGGTAATTTATCCACAAAATCTTACTGAATCAATTGAATTTAATATCGAAATATTCTATATAAGCGATAAATAGTTTTTTAAAACCACAATATCAAAAATTTTATAAATGGGCTTGTATGACGTATAGGGCCAAATGGTGTTTTTAAAATACAGATAATTGGGCCGGATCGGGTATAAAGATCCACGTGTTTATCCGTTTATGATTTTTTTTTTGTTTTTTTTATTAAATCAGAAAACTTGGACAGAAATTATACATCAGCATCAACATCCAATGAAATTGCACAGAGCTAGCTCTTTTGCCATGTCACATTTGACGTGGAATAAATGTCATCATTGACGTTGGCAAGGAAGCTTTTCTAAGCCAATCAAATTATAACAAATCAATTTTTTTCATTAAACTATATTCTCATTTAATATATAGGATTATAAAAAGTATTGTATTTCAATATATATAAAAAAAAACATGAAATATACATATGAATATATGATACAATATAAATTTTAGAATTTGAAATTTGGTTTTTTGTTCAAAGCTTGGAGAAGGCCTCAAGAAGAAGAAAAAAAAGAAATTTTTTTTAGTTCATGTTTAATTTTGTCGAAGAAAATTTCATTTCATATTTGTTATGCATATATCTCTCAACTTATAAGTTTTTTATGCATATATCTCTCAACTTATAAGTATAACAAATATGAAATAAATAAAAAATTTCACCTGGTTAATTTTGTCGAATAAAATAAGAAAATTTCATTTCATATTTGTTATTTTATGAAAATTTTAGAGTAGACGTTGGTCCTTTTGGATTTCATCTCCGACTGTGTTCGGATTTTTTCTAGTTAGTTTAGTTTAGTTTGTATCAATCCTTTTGCAGCTCTTTCATCTTCTTCCATCGGAGGAGATAAACGCCATGTGTTGCTCGGAGACTCTGCTTTCGCCGATCTGCTCGATTCTTAGTATCAGGAGAGTAAATTCCTTCATACCCCCTATTAGGGCCGTAAAATCGGCTTTGGATGAAGGTTTCTTCGCATGCAAAAGAATCGTATTTATGAAGATCGTTGATGGGTTTAGAACAGAACAGGAGAGCAAAGTTCTGCGACTGCTCTAATCTCTAGCCTTGCCGTGACTTCTCGTACTTCAAAAATCGGATAGCTTGCGAGTCTTTGTTCTAAACACTTGGTAATTTACGCAGAAGGATGAGGTGGTGTGATCGTGAATCAAGCGCTGTCTTTGCTGGATGTTGTTGCCGGCGGATAATGAATTTCCCAGATTCCGGTGAAGCTTGCTGTGCTTGAGTCGGATGTATTTCCAACCCAACTTGTTTGCAAACACGTGTTTATACACGTGTCTCTTTATTGCCTTGCTTATAACACGTAGTTATCTTTATGGGCTTAAGTTTGTATCTCTTGGGTTTAACTCCACTCCTTGTAATTGCTCTTTTGGGCTTATAATGCAAAAGTCGACCAAAAAATAAAAGACGTTGATCCGGTAACTCCTTAGCCCGCGTCCATTTGGCCCAGATAGTGACATATATAACTTTTTAGACCGCAATGGGCCAACCATTAAAACCGTGGTCCGTGTAACTATATCAAAGCCCGTACAAACCTTATTGGTCCTGGTCTGTAGATTTCTGGCTCGTTTGATGACAAAGATGGCTTGCCACTTGTCTCTATGATGCTCTCCGGCAACTTTTAAAATTATTCAAATCGTTCATCATAATTTCTTTTCTTAGTATATAAAACAATAAACATTGGATCGGAGCTTATTTGTATTTGGTGATTTGTATCACGGTGGATTGTTAAACCCATGCATTTGAAAAGTAGTGCTTGAAGCGATGTCTATAAACTTAAGGAGTAAACTACCTAAAAAGTATGATTGCAGTCCGTTGTAGTGATAGATATAACTGGATAGACCGGCTCTATTACTTGTAACAACTCTATGCTTTTCAAAAGAAAATATATATTCAAAATGGTTATGTTGTAGCCTTGTAGGCTTGTAAGCTGTAAGTTGTACATTTGAGATTTTTTCGAACCGATCCATTTGTGTTTCTGTAGAGAATAGTAAATTTTAAAATCAGTAAATTTTACAAGAATATATAAACCTTTTATAGATTTCCAAACCAATTCGTTAAAGAAATAAAGAATAACACCCTCTTCCATCTTTTCTTGCTTCTTAGAATTTAATTGTTCGATATCTTCTATTATTCTATCTATTTATGGGACGTGGCTTTCATTATCAACTTGACGATGGGGACTTTTTGGTCATTAACAAAATATGAAAATCATGAAATATGGAAACTTTGGAATACGACGATTTAAGTCTCTTTTGTTGACAAACTAAGATTTGACTCTTGCATTTTTTGTTTCTCTTAATTATTAATTAAACTAGGTATTTATTCCGCTTTTCGCGCGGAGTTATATGTTGATGTTAAATCTAACAAAAAAAAATGAAGTAACAGCTATTATTATGAATTGTTGAACAACTATTTATCTTTTTTGATTAATTTTCTATTCTCTTAATTCATTTTCATATTCTCATAGTTTGTTATCTTCATCTTCCTCTCTTTTTTCATCTTCAATATCTTAGTCTTTGTATTTTCTAAAATTTTTATTTAATAGTTTTGTGTACTTTTTTTTTTTGTTTTTATCCCTTTTTTCATCTTCTTTTTTATCGTCTTCGACTTCTCCTTTTTCTTCTTCTTTTTTTCAATTTTTCTTTATCTTCTTTATCTATTTTCATCTTTATATATATTTTAATTTTTCTTATTCCTCCTATTTTTTATTTTTCATTATTTTTTGATTTTTTGTCATTGTTGTTTTTCTAACTTCTTTTTATATTTATCATTTTTCAATAATATATCGTCAATAAAAAAATATAATTTTTAATCTTGTTTACATCAAAACATTTATTATATTCATTAATTCAATCACATTATATTCTAAATTTATGGGATTAGTATTAAATTTTACTTTATTTAAACTTAAAATATAGTAATAAATATAATTACGTATTAAATAAATAAACATTTAATATATGTTTATTTTTAATGGTGTTGATGTGGATACCCTAAGAGGAGAGAAAACTCTCCCGACTCTCATCCTCTATACATTAAACAGGAAGAATTTGGAGGTCATTTTGCTGAGGTGTCGCTCCCACAATTTTTCTCAGCATTTTTCATTTAAATAATTTATTATATTTCACCTATTATTATTTCCTTATTTACCTCCCTCCGCCAATTAGAATTTAATTTATTATTTACTAATTTTTTATTCGTTTTCCTTATTTAGTTCAACTGACTTCTTTTAAAAAAAATTATTTATACAAGCATCATTTTCATCTCATCTACCTTATTTTCAACACAAAATAAGTATATACTAATTTAAATTGTCAAAGCAATCGATTGATTAAAAAAAAAATCAGTCAAATTATTACTATCTTTATTTTCTTTATTTTCTTTATTCCTATCATAAATCAACATTCTGAGAAGTACAAATTTTATTATTCTACATAATTGCTATTATAAAAATGAGGTATGTATTTATACAATTGATAATTCCTATCATAAATCAACATTCTGAGAAGTACAAATTTTATTATTCTACATAATTACTATTATAAAAATGAGGTATGTATTTATACAATTTATAATTATAATTATATTCAGTCCAATATATATGATTCCATATTCCCGCTTCATAAGTTTCAAATCTTAGCTACAATATTGTTTACATTAATGTGTCAATATACGTGATCCCATAATCTCGGTTCATTTAGTTTTAAAATTTAATTACCGTAATATTCAAGAAATCATAACTCCACCTTAAACTTTCCTCCGAATTTCTCGACACAATTAAATGATTAAGCATAAATGGAATCAATGTATGCATATTCCAAATTTATCAGTTAATGATTATATTACCTTCCTATATTATCGTAACCGTATCAATCTGAAATTATATAACCGAATTTTAAATCATTGTTTGGATAGTCTAAACAATTCCTATATTTTTGATATATTTTAGATGCACTTTACCTACCTAAATCAAAATATTCCGTATTCCGTATTTGTAGGAGTAATTAAAAAAAATAGACCCTTTATGGACAACGAACAATATTGCAAATTAAATATATCAAAATTGCCTAAATCTATCATATTCCAAAGTCATTTCAAATTCAAATTCATAATTTACCGCCTACAATATTTTCCCTCTTCTAAAGATTGCATCGAAGATTTACCCTGGACTCACCACATTCGTTATTTCGCTATATATAGTTACCACTGTTGATATCGAATTCATCACTCCAGCTAACCAATATTTAGCTTACATACTCCCTCTTGCAAAGTTTGCGATGTCGACCTTCACATCCCTCACTGCCCTAAAGCCATTCAAAACCCAATCGAGGATCCGTGTCAAGATACTGAAGTTGTGGAAACAGTATTTGAATGGGATCGAGACGATGGAGATGGTCGTTGTCGATGAACTGGTATTGTTTTGTACTTTGTTTGTTCGTTATTCATACTGATCCATTTTCATCATATATATATTTTTTAACGTTTTGCTTATTATTATATTGCCATGCAGAATCAAACTATGCATGTTAGTATGAAGAAGCAATTCATCAAAAAATTTGAAAATCTTCTAGAGGAAGGAACTACTAAGATCATCACTAATTTTCAAGTCACTCACAACGGTGGTAAGTTCAGAACTACCTCTCATGTTTACAAGATCCAGTTTGCTGCCACAACGTCTGTCAGACCTTCTGAAGATCTGGATGCCACAATTCTTGGGTTGAAGTTTGTGAACTTCACTGATATTCACGATGGCAAGTTGAATCCTTATTTTCTAATAGGTAAATGGTATATTTATATTTCGCATACATTATTAATATGAACCAAAGCATATTACATCTAATTATTGGTTTATGTTTTTATTTTGCAGATATTGTTGGACAAATTGTTAGTATTGGTGAGGTTGAGATTCTCAACGTTAACAAAAAACAGACCAAACGTCTAACAATGACACTTCGTGACACAAGGTTTTTTAATTCCCTTTGACACCTAAATATTGTTAATAAGACGTCTAATGTATTTTGTTTTTTAGTGATGTGCGCCTGAATTGTGTTCTATGGGGGAATTACGCCGAAAGTTTGGAGAGTGTTGCTACACATGCAACCAATGCTACCATTTGCTTCGTGTTAAGATTTGGAAAGTTAAAATTGTATCAAGGTACGAAACAAATGTTTTTTGATAAAAAACAAAATATCGTTTTTAAAAAATATATATAACTTTCAAGACATTTCATTATTTAGGTGTATGGAGCATTGGCAATTGTTACAGTTCTTCCATTGTGATGACAGATCCTGATCTCCCTGAAATAAAATCTTTTAGAAACCGGTATATTTATATCTATAACTTTTATCAATTTTCCATTTAGTTAACTTTCATGTCACTAAAATAACCGATTTTTTTTTCCTTTACAGCTTACCAAAAGATGATGTGACTTTGTCATACACACACCCTAACCAATTGACCATTGTCAATTCTGTTTCTGTAAGAGATGGTTTCTTCTTACATACCCCTCGCCGGACAATAAGTGAAATACTTGGTGCATCTGAGGTATTTAGTTTGCGTGGTACACATATTTCTTAAACAATATATGGCGATTGGGTTTTTAAAAGAAAGTAATGCTTCAATTATTAGGTTGAAAAATGTGTGACTATGGCTACCATCATGTCTATTGACACTGAGTTTGGATGGTACTATATGTCATGCAAAGTGTGCTCTAAAAAGGTGCTTCCTCTTGATATGGATTTGTTGAAGGAGCAATATCCTGGTAGGCCATTTCGTAAACAGTTATGGAAATGTGGCAAATGTAAGGATGATGTTGAAAGTGTCGTACCAGCGTAAGTCTTGGATGCAATTTTTAGAGCAAAAATAATATTAGTAATTTTTATTTATAATATTTATATTCATATATTGTTCTATGCTAACATAGGTTTATGCTGACTTTCCGTGTAATGGACAACACTGGCGAAACAAAGTTCTTAATCTTTGATAAGCTTGCCATGAAAGTTGTAAATCAAACAGCTGCACAATTGACTGAATCTGTGGAAGAGGTAGTTATGCAGTTTACTATCAACTCTATTATAGTCAATCTTACTATATATATTAGAAAACTTATATGTTTGCTAAACTGCTTGCAGATCCAAGATCCTGATGTACTACCTCTTCCAATTAGTAACATTTGTGGGAAAACTTATCTCTTCAAGCTATCTTTTGAGAGTTCAAACATCGTTTTCAACAGTGATGTTTACAAAGTTACAAAGATTGTGACCCAAAGTGACATGGTCAAAGAATTCTCAGAAATATCCGGATTTTTGGTTTGATCCCTAAACTATTTATTCGTATTAATATTTATTCATATTTCATTGTCTTTTGATCATTGTTAATGTATTGTTTTATTTATAGACTACCCCTGATGTCAAGTCTGAAGAAATGGGATTTATAACTCCCGATGAACAGGTATGCTATTTATGAATTAGATGCCTCTCATTAAGATTATAAGACTGTACATAAACGTATTTGTTCACATTTGTCATTTTAGGTTCCTAAGATTTACTTGACAGTGGCGACGATGATAATTCACCACAGTCAAAAAGGAAAAGCGAGGAGATAATTGACTTTGATGATCATAATGGAGAACAGTCTACTTCTAAGAAAGCTTTCAATGGGGACATGAAGACTGGATTGAGTGAAGAAAAGATTTCTCTGAAGCCTGTTAAGAAGGAGAAAGTTGATGACTGAAGTCTTCGTTTCTTTAACAATATGCATTCTCCTGCTTGCTTTGTTTCTTAGGATTTACTACAATATCTCATTGTTTAAGTTTCGGTTATTTTTTTCCTTGCCCGTAGGATTTGTTTTTTTCTGTTTACAGATTTTCTGTGGTTTGTTATTTAAAGTTTAATAAAAGCAGGAATTTTTAACTATATTATGTTTTGCTATTTAATTAGTAACTGAGGAGTTTTAATTTATTAGTATATATAACAAAGAAAAATAACTGCATGTACGGATGGTTTTGCCAAACTCAAGCCTAATATGAAAAGAAATTATGCATGGCAATTAAACATTTACAACATTCATGCAAAATATTTGGAGTCATTATTACTTTGGCAATACATAAATTTTTTTAGCACTTACAATTAGAGTTGTATCCTATAACAACTCTGTATTTAAATATAAAATTAGAAATATATGTACATTTTACAAAATTAGAAAAATGATCGTAACTACTATATTCTGTCGTATATATATGCTAATTCGTGAATATTAACACAACCAATCATAATTAAAAGAACTTAAACTAATTCCTAAAGTTTCCATGTTTAGATAAATTCTCAATTTATTTGTAATCTTAACCAATCTTTAGAATATTGTAACTATCCTATTAAGATGCCTACTACTTTTCAATTCTTAATATTAAATATATCTTACGCATATATCGATTCTCTACATTCTCACAAATCTGTAGAATAATGAAAAAGAACAAAAAATCGTCTTCTGCAATGGATAAAGATCATGACATCTTAACCAAAAGACCTAAATTGGATTTCATCAACCCAGGTATAAAAGTTATGGTTCATTCGCTAATAAACTCAATTTTATACTCGGGTTTGTATATTCTTAAGAAAGTACAATAAATTACTTAAGAATCCGATTTATAAATGGTCTATCTAAAAGTTCCACATATATTTTTGTATTATTTACAGAACACAATGGAAATATTCAAGTTACCCCTGCACGAGTACCATTACCAGTACCTATCTCAAATCCTGATGATTTCGAAAATACCTTTGGAGATATCATTAATATTCAGAACCCCCCGACAACTTCAAGTACTCGAAAAAGGAATCAATGTAGTTAGAGTACGTATTATATTTATTTCCTATGGGCCAAGATGAAACATCATTGAACAACTTATATTGCTCAACTATTTATGATTGTTTGGTACTTAGATAATAAATATGGAGTGAAACCTCGAAGTTTTTATTATATACAGATGCCAATGGACAGAATGAAGTTACCCCTAAACGAAAAGCATTGCCAGTTCCAATTTCAATTCCTGGTGTTTTCCGAAATATATTAGGAGATATCAGTAATACCCGAACTGGTCCCAGTGCTTCAAGTTATCTTAAAAGGAACCAACTTAGCCCAAGTATGTAGTTTATTTATTTTCATTGTAATCAATTTATTCATAGACAACTGCATTATCTTTAAATTTTGTTGTTCTCCTGTAACATCAGTAACAGGAAAAGAAAATTACACAGGTACACAAACAAGTATTTTTTAACCCTTCTTCTTTATGTTTGTGTTGTCCTGAATGAAACCTCTTTTATAACTAAAGTATTTTCTTTATAATATCTACCAAGTCCAGTCACTCCATGTTATGGCTCAAATCAAATTCTGCCAACTATACCAACAGCAAATATTTGTGATAGTCGATATTCTATATCAGGATACTCAAATATCTCATATAACCAAAATCCTGATAAGACCAGAAGAAAAAAAACTCAATCAAGTAAGCTTACTTTTATATATTTAGTTTAATATATTCTTTATTATTTTAAAACATGTTAAATAATTATGACTACTTTGTTTCATATTCATTTTCAGGAAAATTAGATCAACCCATCGTTGGAAATCATGTTTTACCTGATAGAAACATAACAGACGTCAAAAGAAATCTCAAATTCAACGATGGACCTTCAAATTCACGAAATGAAAATATAGAATTGAGTCATCCATCTAAAAGTTCTAGAAGTGCACGTACGTTTATATTTCTTTCAATTCAATCTCTATTATACCGTTTACATTTGATATAATGAGTTTTTCATTTCTTGATTTACTTCAACTAGCAAAACTAAGAGATGATCCATCAAGATAAATCACATGTGAAAAGATAGAGTCTGTCCGTATCCTTAATAACTTAGTTGTTATATCCTGATTGTTTATATACTTTCTTAATTAAAGAGATTGCTTAATCACAATTGTGTCCTTCATATTATCAATTAATAGTTGTTTCGTTTTGGAACTCTGCTATGGAGAAAGCAACGCAACCATGTAATATATCACCCAAAACTACTTCGCAATCAGGTATCATGTATTAAATATGTTCAAATCTTTGTGTATAATTATGATGTATATGACATAGAAATTATATTTTATCTTATCTAACATTTTGATAAGTTGGTTTATGAAAAATAGGCTATGTTACTTCATCGACTTCTACTTTATCTAACAACCATGGAAAAAAATCAGGAAGGAAAAGGAAAGGTATAATCATGTATAAGTTGATAGGGTAATTGTTAAATACTTTAATTTAATTTTGGACGTATTTTAATTGTTAATATTTCTTCAATATTTGTATAGATACATCCAATGTTCCTATTCCTCAATCACAAAGTAATCCACTAAGTAACATTACCAATTCCATTTTAGAAAATCAAAGATTGTCAAGGATTAATAGGAGACAGGTTATCTTGAAAAAGAGACATGCAAACATTCAAGCTTCAGGTATGTATATTCATGTTACTTTCCACAATATTATTAATTATGGTCGTGTATTGTAAGGTATTCTATTGGCTATCGTAATTATGATTAAATTTTTCTATATTAGTTACTTCCATAAACATTACTGTGTTGTCAGGAATTTCGACAATCTATGATCCAAGTGGTTTACAATCTACACTATCTTTGGAAGGTGTAGAAAGGAATTATACACCTGCAAATGATCATGACATCCCTGTATGTAGTACTGTTCAATCTCAAGTAGATATTGGACCTGTAATTCAGCCTAATGGTAACGTAGTTGACTTTGGATGTATCAGCTTACTGTTTACTGATGTATAATAAATTGGAATTCGTCATGTTATAGGTTACCACGATGATGGCGACCCTATTTATCATTGTACACACTGCTCTACCTGTATGTGGTTTAACGAGAGGATCAGCAAGAAAAAAAAATTGAAGACATACATTTTCACGCTTTGTTGTATGCAAGGAAAAGTAAAGCTCCCAATGTTACAACAACCTCCTCCTCTACTGTTATATCTCTTCACAAGTGACGATGAGATTTGTCGTCATTTCCGTGAAAATATTAGAGCATATAACATGATGTTTTCTTTTACCTCTATAGGAGGCAAAATAAATCATGATATAAACAAAGGTAAAGGACCACAGGTTTTTCAGCTACATGGTGAAAACTACCATCTTATTGGTAGTTTGATGCCTAATGCAAATGAAAAACCCAAGTTCTTACAGCTTTATATTCACGATACAATTAATGAGATTCGTAATAGAGAACTTTCATTAAGGTACATAATTATTTATTCATTGTTTAATTCTGACTGTGTTTACGTAGACTAATTTTCACCATGCTTTAACATTTTCATTTACAGCAAGAATGGTAAAATTGACAACAAGCTACGGCCTGAGCTAATTGAAGCTTTAATGAAGATGTTAAATCATTGCAATCCGTTGGTTAAAGCTTTTCGTTCTTACAAGGACAGGTACCAAAATTCAGATATTGAGGAACTGTTCGAATGGTTCTAATAGCCAAGAGAGACAAAGATGCTAGAACACATAACTTGCCAACTGCAACGGAAGTTGCTGCATTAATTCCTGGTGATTTTGAAGAAGGGTTAGACAATAGAGACATTATGTTAGAAGCAAAGGATGGTAGTCTTCGAAGAATCAGTGAATTATACGTTGGTTATCGAGCTCTGCAATATCCTCTATTATTTCCTTACGCTGAAGATGGCTATCAAGTTGGTATTGAAGATGGTTTTTCACATAAAGAGGACAGAAAACGGAAGACTATCAGTATGAGAGAATATTATTCATATCGAATTCAGGATATGTTGATGGAATCTCAGACAATAATTCGGTATAAACGACTATACCAGCAATTTTTGGTCGACGTATTTACAATGATTGAAGCTAATAGATTACGATACTTCAGGAACAACCAAGTCAAACTTAGGTCTGAGAAGTTTGTAAATTTAGTTGAAGCGCATAATGAAGGCCAAAGTGATCTATCCAATACTGGAAAACGTATTTTGATTCCTGCATCATTCACTGGTGGTTCTAGGTACATGAATAACAATTACTTGGATGCAATGGCTATTTGTAAATACTTCGGATTTCCCGATTTATTTATCACTTTCACTTGCAATCCAAACTGGCCAGAGATTGTTAGGTATTGTCAAAAACAAAATCTCAAACCTGAAGACAGGCCTGATATTTGTTGTCGTATATTCAAGATGAAGCTGGAATCCCTAATGACAGATTTGACTGAAAAAAAAGTTGTTTGGTGAAACTGTTTGTGGTATGTTTTAGTAAATCAAATTTATGTCATTTCATATACTAATATCATATATTTTACGATACTGATTATGTATTATACTATTTTACAGGAATCTATACAATTGAATTTCAGAAGAGAGGACTTCCTCATGCTCATATTTTGATTTGGATGGCATCGAAATACAAATTTCCTACACCTGAATCAATAGATAAAGTAATATCAGCTGAGATTCCTAATAAAGAAACCGATCCTGAGTTATATGAAGTTGTGAAGCAGAACATGATACATGGTCCATGTGGTAATATAAATAAGAGTTCTCCATGCATGGTAAATGGACGGTGTTCCAAGATGTTTCCAAATAAATACTGTGACCGGACTGTTGTTGATAACATTGGTTTTCCACATTATATGAGGAGACAAACTGATGATTTTGTTGAGAAAAATGGTATCAGACTTGATAACAGTTGGGTTGTTCCATATAACAGAAAGTTATTTTTGCGTTATAGAGCACATATCAATGTTGAGTGGTGTACAAAAGCTAGGTCAATCAAGTATTTATTCAAATACATCCACAAAGGTCCTGATAGAGTTTTAGCTACTATCGAGAATAATGCCAAAGACATTGGTGAGTTTGCGAACGAGGATGGTGACGACGCATCTGAAGTTACTAAAGATGAGATTAGAGAGTATTTTGAATGCAGGTATTTATTGTTTATCGAACTTACAATTATAAGTATTCAACACTTATATTGTCGTTTTCCTCATATGTTTAACTATCTATAATTTGCTTAATATATCAACATATATGTATCTGCTTGCGAAGCATCTTGGCGTATACTTGCTTTTGCAATACATTATAGAAGTTTGCATGTGGAAAAATTATATTTCCATCTCCCTGGAGAACAACCATGTGTGTATGGTGATGATGACCCGGTAGAAACAGTTCTTAATCGCAGATCAGTTCAGAGTTCAATGCTACTTGCTTTCTTTGAAGCTTGGGACAAATATCCTGAATTATCGAAGAATCTCACCTATGCCGAATTCCCAATAGTGTTTATATACGACAGAAAAGAGGTTGAGTAGAGGCCAAGACAAAATGGTATGGCTATAAGGAGACTAACATATGTTCCTCTAGCATGTGGTCAGCTTTACTATTTACGTGTATTGCTAAACAGGGTCCAATGTCCAACCAGTTTTGATTTTTTTAAAACGGTTGACAAAGTTCTATATCCTACATTCAAGGATGCATGTTATGCTTTGGGTTTGCTAGATGATGACACTGAATACATAGAAGCTTTGAAAGAAGCAAACATTTGGGGATCCGGATCTTTCCTAAGGAAACTTTTTGCTGTTATGCTCATTACGGATAGTATTCTTAATCCATGTGGAGTTTGGAATGAGACTTGGCAACTTCTTTCAGATGATATCATATATCGACGAAGGAGATTAGAAAACAGAGAAGGTATTTTCCTTAAATGTTTGGAACAAAATATATCTATGACATAACCATCATATTATATTTTATTAATTGTTTCCATCGTTTGTTGTAGATTTAACCCTTTCTGAAGACCAGCTCAAAAATTATACATCGGATGCAATTGAGATAATTATGCGTAGCAATGAAAGTTCTTTGGCTTATTTTGATGGTATGCCTCTTCCATCTGATGGTTATCATAATGCTTCCATTAATCGATTGTTATTCGATGAAAAGAATTATGATAAGGATGAGATGTCTGCTCTCCATAATAAGATGCTTCCTGGTTTAACTGAAGAGCAGATGAAAGTATACTCAGAGATAATGGAAGCTGTTACATTAGACCAAGGTGGTGTTTTTTTCCTATATGGGTTTGGTGGAACAGGAAAAACACATTTATGGAAAATTTTATCTGCTGCCATTCGTTCTAAAGGACAAATTGTATTAAACGTGGCCAGTAGTGGTATGGCTGCTCTTTTATTGCCTGGTGGAAGAACAGCTCATTCACGATTTGGAATTCCTTTAAATCCATATGAGCTATCTACTTGCAATATGCATCCAGGATCAGATTTAGCTGCATTAGTGGCTGAAGCCTCATTAATCATTTGGGATAAAGCTCCTATGATGAGTAAATTTTGTTTTGAGAGTTTAGATCGGAGTATGCGTGATGTTATTCCTATGCATAAAGATAAACCTTTTGGTGGAAAGGTTGTTGTCTTTGGTGGTGATTTCCGACAAGTCTTGCCTGTTATAACTGGTGGTGGAAGAGAAGATATCACAAGGACATCTCTATGTTCTTCTTATCTATGGGACGCATGTAAAGTTTTGAAACTAACCAAAAACATGCGTTTATTGGCAGACATTGATGCAAGTGTTGCAGAAGAAATCAAATCCTTTTCTGAATGGATTCTTTGGGTAGGCGATGGTAAGGTTAATCTACCAAATACAGGGGAAGTCATGATTGATATGCCCGAGGAACTTTTGATAACAGAGTGAAATGAGCCGATCAAGGCTATTGTTGAATCTGTTTATGGATTAGGATTTGAAGACCAAACCAATCCTAACTTTTTCCAGGAAAGAGCAATTTTATGTCCAACTAATGATGATGTATGCACGATTAATGATTACATGATGTCTGCTCTTCGAGGTATAATCTATATACATAATCGTTATTTGTATTTTGTTGGATTATTATATGTAGTACTATGATTTTAATAATTTCTTATTAACTGACCATTTTTGTAAACAGGTGAAGAGAGAGTCTATCTAAGTTCGGATTCTATAGATCCATCAGATACTTCGAATCATGACAGTAGTGTTTATACTCCAGACTTTTTGAATAACATAAAGATTTCTGGTTTGCCTAATCATTGTATAAAGTTGAGGGTAGGAGCACCTGTTATGTTGCTAAGGAATATTGATCCCAATAGTGGGTTATGCAATGGAACCAGGCTTCAAGTGACTCAACTAGCTGATCATATCATTGAAGCAATTGTGTTAACAGGGCATACACTCGGTCAGAAAGTCTATATACCTAGATTGTCTGTTTCACCTCCTGAAGGCAAATTCCCTTTCAGAATGAGATGGAGACAATTCCCATTGATGGTCTCATTTGCTATGACCATCAATAAAAGTCAGGGACAAACACTCTCAAGTGTTGGTTTATATTTGCCTAGACCTGTTTTTTCACATGGTCAGTTGTATGTTGCTCTATCCAGAGTTAAGTCTAAAGCAGGGTTAAAGGTTCTCATTGTTGACAAAAAAGGCAACCCACAGAAACAGACCATGAATGTCGTCTTCAAAGAAATATTCCAGAAGCTTATCAAGTAGAACTATTTTGTAAGTTACTATTTTTTATCTTCTTTATATATTTGATTTATATATGATGAATTGTTAAAAAATTTCATTATTATTTTTTCATTTTCAGGAAAATTTATATAAAACTCTTCTTTGGAGCCATGGATCATTCCACATTTTTTACCCTTTAAGTTTTTCTAGCTTCTTTCACACAATTGTAATTCGTATACAATGATATTTTTTTGTTATATATTTTTTCCAAATTATTGAAATGGCCTTTTATGTATTACATGATAAAATTATTCAGCACTTAGTGATTTTATATATATACTGAATGAAAGAAGTTGTCTGAGATTTTAAATAAAATATTATATGAATGTTTGTATAGATACTGAATGATTGATATAGTAGCCATACATATTTATGATCTTTATTATTATAGTTTCCGAGATTAGTACATGACGTTTTATTATGACCATGTATTTAATTTAATCAAGATTTACGAATATTTGGTTGATTCATAATCTTTCTGTTACCTAATATATTTCTTATTAGTAAGGTAATATCAATAAAACCCTAACACGTGAAATCCTTTCCAATTCATATATATGTTTATCTTTTACATATATAATCTCATTCTCTAAATCAGACTTCAAGAGAAAACAAAATGTCTCTTCTTATTGACAAAATTTCTGATATTGATCAGTTTACAACACAATGGACTGTGCGTCTTAAACTAATTAAGAAGTGGAAGCAGTACACTCGACATAAAGGGACTACTCTTGATATGAATATGATTGATATCGAGGTAAAAATATGATATCTATATTAGAATCTACTTATATATTTTGTTAAACTAATGCCTAATAACTGATTTTTGTTTTCTCTGACAGGGTAATAAGATCCAGGCTAGAGTTACAAAGAAATGGATTGAGAAGTATGATTGTTTACTGATTGAGGGATCATGGTTTGAAATCGATGAATTTGCTGTAATCCAAATACCATCGTGTAACACTATTCGATCATACAACAAAATGATTCAATTTATAATCTCTACCACGGTTAAACCTCTTAATCATTTCGAGGGTACGTATGTTACATATCATCATATTTTTATATCTAATTATGAAAAACTATTGAACTGTATGATCGTTCTTTATGTCAAAAATGTATAGTCAGAAGGACATGTTTCAATGGTAGGAGGTGCACCCTATACTATTGATTTAAATAGGTAATCCTGATTATGTAGACATTTCATTTATATTTGAACTGATGAATGCACATACTATTAAGAATTTTATGTTTTTTGATATTAACAATATATGTTTTTTGAACTATGCAGGTATAGAGGATAAGCACATGGATGCGGCATGAATAAGCATTTAATTCAAAATAATCTAGCAGATACATATCGAATTATATTATCTGTTAGGCTTTTATTTTATTTGTATTATTTTAATTTTTTGGTCTATTGACCTTTATGATATTCTTTATTTTGTCTACCTCAATAATACTTGGTTTAATTCAGTACAATTTATCATAGATAAAATTTTAAAGTGAATAATTATTTAGACAAACAATATGTAAATTTTCCAAGTTGATGCTTCCCAATTAACAAAGTAATGAATTAGAAGACAAAACATATATAAATTACAAGGATTTCATATTAAAACACCATACTATAAATAGTTTAATGTAACCGACAATTATCAAAGACATCATATATGAAAAACACATTATGGTAAAAAAATATTTACCTAAATATATGTATGAATCAACTGAATATATTTTTTATGGAAATATTTGTATGAATCAACATGACAGGGTACTTAAATGTATTTTTATGGGAATATATGTATGATTTTATTTTTAGATATATTTTATATCCTTATTCACTATGAAAAACATATTTCACTATATTCAATACATCTCATAATAATTAGTTTGACTAATATGAGTTTGCCTAAATATATTCAATTTCAGAAAAGCTGCATATTTAGCAGAAAGATTTCAGTTGATTGACCGATGCATATACCCTTTTCCAAAATGAATGAATCTTTCAATAAAGTAAATTGTATTACCGTATTGGTTACATAATCGGTTTCCAATCCCTTTAACGTGTAGGGTTTTATTTAAAGAATTTAATTATTATATATCCTGACAAATAAGATATCCTTATCGTTAAACTTTTGTAACATCCATTTTATTAAATTGCTTTACTCTCTTTCAAACATAAATCTACACACTAGGGTAATGGCTTCTTATGACTACATCAACGATTTGCATCTCGATAGAACAAATTGGAGCCTCCGAGTTAAGGTACTGAAGAAATGGATCGACCAAGGAACTCCTAATCGTGATTCGTTACAGATGATGCTCATGGACGAAGAGGTTTGTTAACTATAATTAATCCTAATTTCTTATATTGGTTATTTTGGAACATAACTTTTTCTATACAGGGTGATATGGTTCAAGCATATATGTATCATGCCGGTTTGATTAAGTTATATGATAGAGAAATTAACGAGGGTGATTGGAAGACTATCACAGATTTTGTGGTCTTTGAAGATCCATTACCAGAACCAAATTCTCCAATCGGTTGGGCTATACAGTTATTGGAAAATACGACTATAACTGATACTGAACCAAGGGAAGTGGAATCTAGAAAGGGCTTCTATTCTTTCTCAGAAATTCTTAAAGGCAAAGCTGATACTGAATTCCCTGTTGGTAAACATTCTAACTTTATATTCAATTTCAATATTTATTGAAATAGGTGTATAATATTTAGGTTGATAAGAATGATTAGGTCCTTATATATATATATATATATATATATGTATACAGATCTTTTGGGTTTTGTTATTAGTACTGAAGAACTAAAGGTTATAAAAGATCAAACTTGCCCAAATAGGCCTAACAAAATGACTCCTTCTATCACTTTCACAATGAAGAATCACAAGTAAGCATTGCTCATTATGTTGTTTTTTATAGTTTAAGTTTTTTCTAAAAGGGTAATTAAATACTTCATATTTTTCGTGTACTGATATGCAGATTCAGTGCAATGCCGTAGGACAATTAGCTGTTGATTTTAATAACAAAATATGGGATGTTAGACAAATCCCTTCTTTGTGTCTTCTAACTGATTGGAGTATCAAAAATTATGGAGGTTTGTGTTACAGTATAACTCTTTATATCTTTTTTTATAAATATGGTGACATGTTTTTAAAATACACTCATTTATTTACAGGTAATATATATCTCAAAAGCAGAGGTGGAATAACAAGATTTGAATTTCACCCTGAGTTAGAAGTAGCGGAATCCTTTTGTAAAATGTAATAATTTTTATTTTGTCAATATTACTTTTTCACTAATTTGTTTACATAAATCATAAATATTTTTATATATGTCATTTGTCTAACTAGGTTTTGGAATAATGAGAAGAAATCAAACAAGTCAAAAGGAGCGATGAAGAATGATGCCGAGGCTACATCATCGAAGAAGCAGAAGAAATGAAATATTGATTATTTTTTGAACTTTCGTGTGGGATGATATATAAGAGATACATTATGTTCTTATCTTTTGTTAAGTTTAAATATTTGGACCTTATATTTTGCTTTATCTATATAAATTGTCTGCTTCTTAGTATTATCAAATTTCTCTCATAATACATACATCGCATAGTATTGATATGTATGTATATGTTTGAAATTTGTATTATGAGATAGCTAATATATATATTCAGTTGTCTCCAAAAATTAGTTCATATGAAAATGTAAACATAGTTTAGTTTTCTTATTTTATTTCCTTATATGTTTTCCATATTGTCTCCTAAATCTGTGAATTAATTGTATATACTCATTATTTTAATCAGTAAACAGAATATGACTATATGATACAAATATTAAAATTTACTATTCATTCAATCATTATCATTGCACTATTGAATTCTATATTTGCGATGCACTTGATCTGATACATATCCTTATAACCTTCTTACTAAAATATCATAATTGCATAAAACAATGTTATATCCAACTATCAAATCTGAACTAACCATTCCATGCATAGACATTCATAATATTGAAAATAAATTTATCTTTGAAGATTCAGTAAAACATTTTCAACGTTATTGTCAGTATATTCATTATTTAGAGAATCTATGTTCATGTAAATTTATGCCCTAAATAACTTTGACTTAATATATACCAACTTCCTACTTCCCTATATTATATCGTCTATCAATGCATACATTGTCTTTGTAAATCTGAAAAAATCAGAAACAGTTACTCTCATATTAATAACTGCTTTCTGATATCTATATACCAAATCTTCTCAAACGTTGCAACTCTCCAAAAATGTTTTAACTTTCCAATAAATAACAACCATCGCATCTGTTCAATATTTTTTCTATATATACTACATTTTCTCTACTAAACTTTTATCTTCCCATTCATACGTCTAGAAAAAACCCTATCTCTTCTGTCTTCCAAAAACTCCATCTTTTACCGAAAGAAGAAGAATCTAATGGGTGAGTACGCAGATGTTAACGAACTTCATGCATGGAAAGATGATTGGATCACTAAGGTCAAGGTTTACAAGCGCTGGTCCGTTAAAGACGACGAAGGCTTACCGGCAACGAACTTCATTTTTGTTTACGAGAATGTAAGTTATATATTTGTCATTAGTTATCCATTGTTTGATTGATATGTTTACATAGTTTTATTAATATTTTTGTATATTTTTACAGGGTAACAGGATCAATGGATTTGCTACAAACAGAGCACTATCCTATTTTGAATATGTATGTACCGAAGGAAAATGGGTGAGGCTAACTAATTTTCGGATAGCCAATTCTGAATGGGAACTGAAGGGAAGAACTACAAACCACAGTCACCAAATTATCCTGACACACGAGGCAAAGGCTGGATCTCTCAGGCCACAGACAGAAGATCCATTCATCAACTTGGTTGAATTCAGTGCTATCTACCGAAAACCATTTGCGCAGTATTATCCAGTTGGTATATTATGATTACACACTATATTTTTCATTGCATGTTCTGTTTACATAATTAAGTTTTGTTAGTAATACAAAACCTATTATGCTTTAAGATTTTGGTTTAAGTAACTGAAATATCTGATTATGTATTTAGATTTTATGGGAAGTCTTGAAAATATTGGCGAGGTCTACACCCAGTGTTTTCCAGATGGAGAAACAAAGCGAGTTCTTGAGTTCACACTTAAGGATGCAGAGTATGATAGTAGTTTAAGCTTTATATTAAATTTCGTTACTGCTTTTTTTTCCTCACCCTTTGTTTGTAATCAACTTAGGGATTATTCCTTCCAATGCTTTGCATATGGTGACTTTTCTGTGGACATCAAAGAAAGATGTAAAGGATTCACAGGTCCCTTCGCTATTTGTGTTTTAACTGACTGGACAGTTAAGAAGAATATCGGTATGTATATATTTGTACTATATCATTT
This sequence comes from Eutrema salsugineum, assembly GCF_000478725.1. Classification (NCBI taxonomy): domain Eukaryota; kingdom Viridiplantae; phylum Streptophyta; class Magnoliopsida; order Brassicales; family Brassicaceae; genus Eutrema; species Eutrema salsugineum. Next base: position 11,387,350 of record NW_006256909.1, on the reverse strand, counting down.
TATCAAATTATATGTAATTTGGAGATACATGCAATTTCTCATATAATTTATGTGATCTGTTTAGATGAACTGACTATCCATGAACATGAAAACACTGGCTTCTCTCGCTTCTTACTTGCTCCACCCATCGATCAAGTTTCAAAGTTCAGGAACAAGTAAGCATTCAAATATCTTTCCTTTTACTTTACTAAAACTCAAACTTTATATAATTAAGTCGTCATTCATATTTTGCAGGATTACCAAAAAAATGATGGCTGCGTCTTCAACTTAAAGAACTTGCGCAACTAATGTGGACTAGAGATGGATCATCATCTGTTGCGTTGAACTTTTCTATTTCTGTTGGTGTGATGTTGTGATGTTGAACTTTTCTATGGTGTGATGTTGTGATGTTGAACTTTTCTATGTCTATGGTGTGATGTTTTTATTTTTATTTTCTATGTCTATGGTGTGATGTTGAACTTTTCTATTTCTGTTAAAACTTTAAACTTATCGTATGTTTTGTTGTGGATCCTTTTGGATATTTGCTGCTTAATTCCTACTTATTAAGAACGTATTTTTATTTTCGAATTACTGTTTATTCTGTTATTTCTAAAGTTGTGGTAGTTTAGATAATAGAAAATTATATTCAGTAATCTAAATGTTTTTAAAAACATTTGGTTAGCTAAAAACCAGGGAAATTAGATTATAGAATAGAACCTCAGTTTTTATCTCCGATATCTAGAATATATGAATCAGCTTTAAGATACTAAAAGAGAAAGATAGGTCGAATAAGTTTAAGTATATTCAACTAAAAACTATGCTCAAACCAAATAAATTCTGAATATAATTAATACAACTTCAACAGTAGGAAAACTACAACAAAACTCTATGAATATATTATATAGTATCATATCTTCACTTCTGACAGCTTCTGCAAACAGCAACAATGATTCCCATAATTGAAAGAGAAAGCTAAAACTTCGAGAAGACCATTATTCTCTATCACATCACTAGATCTTCGATGTCATCGATGCTTCACTCTGTTATTATAATTTTTTTTCCTTTTAAACTTGGATATTATTCTTTCTAATGGTTGTAAATAATATACCAAAATATAATATTAACATTAATAGTCGAACATATTAATTCTGTCTTCCTTTACATAATACACTTTAATTTATTTGGTAATTGTTTCTTATTATTAGCATAATATAGATATTTATGAATATTAGTAATCGGTTAATTTCATTCATTTCTGTATATTACAAAAAGGAAAACTATCAAAAACAAAAAAATACAAAACAAATCAATAAATAGTTAGTCAACTATAAAAAGTCCATTTATCTTATATCAATATGGTACTAACATAAATAAACACTTAAAATAAATTCTGTTTCAAATACTACAAAATGTGCAATTAATCAAATATCATTCAACATCCTGTATACATACATTATAGTACTTCATGATTTCTGTATAAAAGATAACATTCATCCCGTGCACAGCACGGGTACTATCCTAGTTATATAATAAATTGATTGATTTAACATTTGAATGTTATAACAAGTACATATGTATGTATGGGGAAAAGAATATCGACAGTATTTGATTGAGCCATATAATATTATATATGCATAACAAATATATCCTTTTACCATAAACACACCAGATTTTCAGGAATTTATCATCACAAAATATAGCAAAACTTATGCATTTACTGTTCTTATATATATATATATATATATATATATAATTAATCTCTTGTAAACTCACAGCACACACAAAGAAGCAGAAACAAAAGAAGAAGACGAAGGCAAAGATGAAAGGCGTTGCCATCTTATTATTGGTTTTATGCCTTCTTTTCTCCCTTCTCTCAACCAACCTTGCCAAAGGTATGGTCCTCAGATTTTCAGATGAAACTAATTTATTAATACCAGTTCCACCAAATATCGGTTCAAAATGTGCCGCATGCAGCACAATCTAATTAACACATAATTTAAATGTCAGCAGAGTTAGAGTGGTACCCATCAAAGGATGTGTTCAATGGGTCGTGCACAGACAGAGGAAGACCAACTTACACATGTTTTCTAGATTATTTGGGATCAAAGAGTGCAAGTGCTATGCCTAAGAATTGCAAATGCACTCCTCTTCCTCAAAACCACCGTCGATGCGACTGTTTTGTTGTTTGCAACAATTAATTTATTGTTTCGATTTGTTGATTATAATTAGGCTTTGGACTTTCTCCATTTAAATTTTCACAATGTCTTTTCTACTTTTTAGCGAGTTTTCTCTTCATCATCCACGATTCTAATCATTAAAAGGCCTCAATTGAGAAAAAAACTGTTACCATGTACGTACTTTGATTGTTATCTATATCAATAAGCATGATCTTAATTTTTCTCTTTATCAATATCAAATTCCTGTTATATAAAAGTTGTCACGTACGCGTGTCCTCGTAAAAGCTTATTATCAATTCAAATCAATCTAACAAAGAAAAAAACGAGATGAATCATGCATGAAATCAAGAAGGAATGGTTTGTGTATTTTATATATTATAACTGATATTGAAGTAAAGGGGACATTTTAAACTATACTTTTAAGAAGTGTGTTTATTTTTAAATAATATTATACTTTTAAGAAATGTGTTTATTTTTAAATTTAAATAACACTACATTATTTTTCTACTACAAAATAAAATCATAGTTTTAACCTTTTTGTAAGGATATCACTTATGAAACTTTCATTTATCATTTTAAAAACTATTTCCTAATTCTACGCATTTCATTTTTATAGCAATATAGTTAATCTAAATAATATAAAAACAATAAATGTTATACCGTAAAACAGAGGTGTTTCCATGACTTTTTCAATACAGAATTCACAAAAATGACTTAAACTAAATATGGTAAACGTTAACATTGTATTTCCAAAAAAATTGAGGTGCACCCAAGTTGCATTATAAAAACCAATTTACAGGCTGAATCTATAACATATAATCATTCCAAAGATAAAAAATAAAATAAAAAATAAAATAAAGAGAAACAAAAGATGAAGGTTGCTGCAATCTTTTTGGTTTCTTGTGTCCTTTCTCTTCTCCCCGCCCACTTATCACAAGGTAATAATATTTAAATAGGGTTTCTTTTTTAGATCGCCAAATTTTACTTCAAAATTGGTAAAAAGTAATTGGATAAAACCATAACCAAAAGAGATTATGAATTTGTGTGTTTCTTTGTATGTTGCCAAATTTTACTTCAAAATTGGTAAAAAGTAATATGGTAAAACCATAACCAAAAGAGATTATGAATTTGTGTGTAAATTCTGTGTATGTTAAAAAAATGGCGTATCATCTAGTATTAAAGGTAACATACTAAACAAAAAATATTGCGTATCACCGAAAAAATAGCATGAAATTCGGAAGAAAAAGACTACAGAAGAGATAATTTGCAGATAAATAAATAAATCTTTTGGGTATAACCGTATAATAAATTCAGTTAGTGGTATTCCTCTTATATATAGTATATATACATATCATAAAATATATATATATAATGTATGTTTTGGTTCACCAGAAAAACTGTTTGTATTAAAAATAAATATTTTGAATTACTAAGTCTATTCGTCTGTTTTTTTTTCTGACATGTATAACAAAACAGAAGAACCAAGTGTTGCAGCAACACAGGAACCAGTTTACTGTCGTTCGAGACAAGTGTTCAGTGGATCATGCACAGACAAAGGGAGTCCACGCACCACTTGTTTGCTTGACTTCTTGGCTGCACGAAGTGCAAGTGAGATGCCTAAGAATTGCAATTGCACTCCTCAGCCTAAAAATATGCGTCTTTGCGAATGTCAAGTTGTTTGCGACGATTGTTGTATTTAATGTCTACTTATATGATGATATTTACTTATTTTTCAGCATAATTTCAAATATAATTAAATCTTAGTTACCTATAATACCCGAGATTTCATATAAACATGTATTGAATTATTTCAAGTGGTTCGAGTTCTTATTAGCGTGATTGCATCTATTGCTTTTACTAATTAATTAACCTGACAAGTGACAATTGAAATTTGTTTTGCTTGTCAAATTGACTTTAATTAAAGGCTGTAAGGATTTCAAAATAGATTAACTTTTTCAAGTTATATTTTAATCAATAATTTTAAAGTTAAAAAATCCTAAACTATTCTTAAAAATCATCATTGCCATTTCTTGTCTTCATGACCGACACGATTTAAAAAATCCAAAAATTATGGAGAACCGTGTAGTAAGAAATCAATGTTTTCATCATCGCCTTTTCTTGTCACGCACATATCTCACCTAAGCTGGGTCAAGAGAAACAAGGGCAAACAAGCGGAAAAAAAAAACAAACAAAAGAATCCACAAACCCAAAAAATATCAAATAACTGATATTGAAGTAAAGGGGACATTTTAAACTATACTTTGAAGAAATATGTTTATTTTTAAATAATATTATACTTTTAAGAAATGTGTTTATTATTACATTTGAATGACACAACATTATATTTCTACCAAAAAAGAAAATCATAGTTTTTACCTTTTTGTAAGGATATCACGTATGGAACTTTCACTTATCATTTAAAAAAAATGTTTCCTAATTCTACGCATTTCATTTTTATAGCAATATAGTTAATCTAAATAATGTAAAAACAATAAATGTTATACCATAAAACAGAAGTGTTCACATGACTTTTTCAATACAGAATTCACTAAAATGACTTAAACTAAATATGGTAAACGTTAACATTGTATTTCCATAAAAAAATTGAGGTGCACCCAAGTTGCATTATAAAAACCAATTTACAGGCTGAATCTCCATAAAAAAATTGAGGTGCACCCAAGTTGCATTATAAAAACCAATTTACAGGCTGAATCTATAACATACAATCATTCCAACAATAAAAATTAAAAAATAAAATAAAGAGAAACAAAAGATGAAGGTTGCTGCAATCTTTTTGGTTTCTTGTGTCATTTCTCTTCTCCCCGCCCACTTATCACAAGGTAATAATATTTAAATAGGGCTTTTTTTTTAGATCGCCAAATTTTACTTCAAACTAGTAAAAAATAGTAATAGGGTAAAACCGTAATCAAAAGAGATTATAAATTTGTGTGTAAATTCTTTGCATGTTAAAAAATAGCGTATCATCTAGTATTAAAAATAACGTACTAAACAAAAAATATTGCGTATTACCGAAAAAATAGCATGAAAAAGACTACAGAAGAGGTAATTTGCAGATAAATAAATAAAAATTTTGGGTATAATAAATTCAGTTAGTGATATTCCTCTTATATATACATATCATAAATAAATATATATAAATGCATATATATATGTATATTTTGGTTCACCAGGAAAAAGGTTTGTGTTAAAAATAAATATTTTGAATTAGTAAGTCTATTCGTCTGTTTTTTTTCTGACATGTATAACAAAACAGAAGAACCAAGTGTTGCAACAACACAGGTACCAGTTTACTGTCGTTCGAGACAAGTGTTCAGTGGATCATGCACAGACAAGGGGAGTCCACGCACCACTTGTTTGCTTGATTTCTTGGCTGCCCGAAGTGCAAGTGAGATGCCTAAGAATTGCAATTGCACTCCTCAGCCTAAAAATATGCGTCTTTGCGAATGTCAAGTTGTTTGCGACGATTGTTGTATTTAATGTCTACTTATATGATGATGTTTACTTATATTTCAGCATAATTTTAAATATAATTAAATCTTAATTACCTATAATACTCGAGATCTCATATAAACATGTATTGAATTATTTCAGGTGGTTCCAGTCTATTACTTTTACTAATTAATTAATCTGACAAGTGACAATTGAAATTTGTTTTACTTGTCAAATTTACTTTAAAGGCTGTAAGGATTTCAAAATAGATTAACTTTTTCAAGTTATATTTTAACCAATATGGCTCTAGTAATTTTAAAGTTAAAAATCCTGAAACTATTCTTAAAGATCATCATCACCATTTTTTGTCTTCATGACCGACACGATTTGTAAAAGCCAAAAATTATGGTGGACCGTGTAGTAAGAAATCAATGTTTTCATATCAATGCTCTTTTAAAAAAAATACTGAATTTACACATTTTATGTATTTGATCTGAGCTTCTTCTTTTTTGGGTGAGCTTTTTGTTGAATTATATGAAGGTTAGAGTTAACCTGAACATATGCACTCACTAGTTTTGGACATCAGATCGACCAGTTATACACTTATACTCTAAAAATATACCACGTTGGAGCAAATAATTAAGTAGAAGCCTTCTTTTTAATTTTGTGAGAAAATTCTTGTTCAAAATTATATTAACTTACAAAACAAAAGTCCTTGACGATATAATTCATCGTATACCCATTAGGAATCAACAAATAATCGAATAAATGTCACGCACGTCTCTCACTTAAGCTGGGTCAATAGAAACAAGGGCAAACAAGCGAGAAAAAAAAAACAAGCAAAAGAATCCACAAACCCCAAAAAATATCAAATAGGACAACGAAATTAGAATTTAAAAAAGTACAAAACTCCATTGAATTAAACTAAGCCATCAGGCCTCAGCCTCATATACGTTTCATTCATCGGACATCATTTCACCCATTAAAGCTCCACCTACCACTCGTCCCACGATCGCCGCCCCTAACCCCAAGGCTGCAATAGTCCCTCCTTGCGGCTTTGTTGTCGATCGTGCAGCTTGTGCTTGTGACTCTGATTGTGTTGGCTGTTGTATTCGTGGAAGTTGTTGTGGTGACGAATATTGTTGCCTTGTTGGTATGGCTGTGATTGTGATTGTGTATGCGCTAGTGGTTGGAGTTGAGACTGCTGCTTCTGTGGTTGCGGTTGTAAATATTGTTGGTATCCATGAAACTGATATGGTTGTGCTTGTGATTGTGTATGCAATAGTGGCTTGTGGAGCGGTTGTGGTTGAGGCTGATGTGGCTTATGTGGTTCAAGTTCCAATTCTTGTGATGAATATTGTTGGTATCCATGTGACTGATGATATTGTGGTGGCATATAAAGTGGCAGTTGACCGTTGCTTGGGCCAGCATTTGCTCCCGGGTGAACAATTGCGCAACCCGAGGTTCCATGAACCGGATACATAATAAACGGTTGTGGAGCTTGCTCCACAAGAAACCTATACGTGAAGGTCAATGTTCCTTTTGCTCCGTGCGGACCCGTCACATCCCTCGTCATTGAACTCACACCAAGATCATCATTACCGTTAGTTAACGGAGAGATGGCGGGTTTAATTCAAATAGCTCCTGAATGGAGATTACAACTTCACCAACGTTTTTATCTCCAAGTAGCGGCCGGACGCCGATTATTTTCACAACGAGGGTCAAACGGCCCTCTTGAACTAACTTCTGGTCGAGCGAAAACTCAACTTCGTGATCCCATCTCGGGTTTCTATAGGCACAATAGGCGATAGGGGTATTAGCGGTATCTTTAATTGTTGTCTTACACTCACGGATCAAAACCGAAGCGTATACGTTCATCTCATTACGGATGCTGACGCCTTTTATGTCTTTAGCGGATTTGATCACAAGCTCTTTTAAAAATTTAGGTAGTTTACTCCTTAAATTTATAGACATCGCTTAAAAAGAATATCTTGCAATCATACTTTTTAGGTAGTTTACTCCTTTAAACGATGTCTATAAACTTAAGGAGTAAACTACCTAAAAGTATAATTGCAGTCCGTTGTAGTGACAGATATAACTGGATAGACCGGCTCTATTACTTGTAACAACTTTATGCGTATCAAAAGAAAAAATATATTCAAAATGGTTATGTTGTAGGGTTGTAGGCTGTAAGTTGTACATTTGAGATTTTTTCGAACCGATCTATTTGTATTCCTATAGAGAATAGTAAATTTTAAAATCAGTAAATTTTACAAGAATATAGAAACCTTTTATAGATTTCCAAACCAATTACGATTACATAAAAAGAATAACACCCTCTTCCATCTTTCCTTGCTTCTTAGAATTTAATTGTTCGATTTCTTCTATTATTCTATCTATTTATGGGACGTGGCTTTCATTATCAACTTGACGATGGGAGGACTTTGGTCATTAACAGAAGATGAAAATCATGAAATATGGAAACTTTGGATTACGACGATTTGAGTCTCTTTTGTTGGCAAACTAAGATTTGAATCTTGCATTTTTTTGTTTCTATTAATTATTATTTAAATTGATTGATTTAACATTTGAGTGTTATACAGTATGTATGTATAGAAAAGAATATCGACAATATTTGACTGAGCCATATATATTATATATGCATGACAAATATACCCTTTTACCATAAACACACCAGATTTTCAGGAATTTATCATCACAAAATATAGCAAAATTTATGCATTTACTGTTCCTTTATATATTTGTAGAAATAATAAATCTCTTGTAAACTCACAGCACACACAAAGAAGCAGAAACAAAAGAAGAAGACGAAGGCAAAGATGAAAGGCGTTGCCATCTTATTATTGATTTTATGCTTTCTTTTCTCCCTTCTCTCAACCAACCTTGCCAAAGGTATGATGCTCAGATTTTCAGATGAAACCAATTTATTAATACCAGTTCCACCAAATATCGGTTCAAAATGTGCCGCATGCAGCACAATCTAATTAACAAATAATTTAAATATCAGCAGAGTTAGAGTGGTGCCCATCAAAGGATGTGTTCAATGGGTCGTGCACAGACAGAGGAAGACCAAGTTACACATGTTTTTTAGATTTTTTGGGATCAAAGAGTGCAAGTGCTATGCCTAAGAATTGCAAATGCACTCCTCTTCCTCAAAACCGCCGTCGATGCGACTGTTTTGTTGTTTGCAACAATTAAATTATTATTTCGATTTGTTGATTATAATTAGGCTTTGGACTTTCTCCATTTAATTTTCACAATGTCTTCTACTTTTTAGTGAGTTTTCTCTTCGTCATCCACGATTCTAATCATTAAGGCCTCAATTGAGAAAAAAAAAATTGTACCATGTACGTACTTTGATTGTTATCTATATCAATAAGCATGATCTTAATTTTTCTCTTTATCAATATCAAATTCCTGTTATATATACATAGATGTTGTCACGTGTCCTCGTAAAAGCTTATAATCAAGTCAAATCAATCTAACAAAGAAAAAAACGAGATGAATCATGCATGAAATCAAGAAGGAAATGGTTTTTGTATTTTATATAATAACTGATATTGAAGTAAAGTGGACATTTTAAGCTATACTTTTAAGAAATGTGTTTATTTTTAAATTTAAATGACACAACATTATTTTTCTGCCAAAAGAGAAAATCATAGTTTTTACCTTTTTGTAAGGATATCACTCATGGAACTTTCATTTATCATTTTAATAAGTATTTCCTAATTCTACGCATTTCCTTTTTACAGCAATATAGTTATTCTAAATAATATAAAAACAATAAATGTTATACCATAACACAGAGGTGTTCCGATGACTTTTTCAATACAGAATTGACTAAAATGACGTAAACTAAATATGGTAAACGTTAACATTTTCTTTCCATAAAAAAAAATTGAGGTGCACCCAAGTTGCATTATAAAAACCAATTACAGGCTGAATCTATAACATACAATCAATCCAAAGATAACAATTAAAAAAAAATAAATAAATAAAGAGAAACAAAAGATGAAGGTTGCTGCAATTTTTTTGGTTTTTTGTGTCCTTTCTCTTCTCCCCGCCCACTTATCACAAGGTAATACGAAATATATAAATAGGGCTTCTTTTTTAGATTGCCAAATTTTACTTCAAATTGGTAAAAAGTAATAGGGTAAAACCATAACCAAAAGAGATTATGAATTTGTGTGTAAATTCTTTGTATGTTAAAAAATAGTGTATCATCTAGTATTAAAGATAACGTACTAAACAAAAAATATTCAGTATTACCCAAAAAATAGCATTAAATTCGGATGAAAAAGACTACAGAAGAGATAATTTGCAGATAAATAAATAAATCTTTTGGATATATAATAAATTCAGTTAGTGGTATTCCTCTTATATATACATATCATATATAAATATATATATATATAGAAATATATAAATGCATATTTTGGTTCACCAGAAAAACTGTTTGGGTTAAAAATAAATATTTTGAATTACTAAGTCTATTCGTCTGTTTTTTTTCTGACATGTATAACAAAATAGAAGAACCAAGTGTTGCAGCAACACATGAACCAGTTTACTGTCGTTCGAGACAAGTGTTCAATGGATCATGCACAGATAAAGGGAGTCCATGCACCACTTGTTTACTTGACTTTTTGGCTGCACGAAGTGCAAGTGAGATGCCTAAGAACTGTAATTGCACTCCTCAGCCTAAAAATATGCGTCTTTTGCGAATGTCAAGTTGTTTGCGACGATTGTTGTATTTAATGTCTACTTATATGATGATATTTACTAATTTTTCAGCATAATTTCAAATATAATTAAATCTTAGTTACCTATAATACCCGAGATCTCATATAAACATGTATTGAATTATTTCAAGTGGTTCGAGTTCTTATTGGCTTGATTGCATCTATTGCTTTTACTAATTAATTAACCTGACAAGTGAAGATTGAAATTTGTTTTGCTTGTCAAATTGACTTTAAAGGCTGTAAGGATTTCAAAATAGATTATCTTTTTCAAGTTATATTTTAACCAATAAGGCTCTAGTAATTTTAAAGTTAAAAAAAGCCTTAAACTATTCTTAAAAATCATCATCGCCATTTTTGTCTTTATAACCGACACGATTTGTAAAAGCCAAAAATTATAGAGAACCGTGTAGTAAGAAATCAATGTTTTCATATCAATGCTCTTTTAAAAGATACTGAATTTACACATTTTGTGTGTTTGATCTGGGCCTTTTTTTTTTTTTGGATTCGAGCTTTTTGTTGAATTGTATGAAGTTTAGATTTAACCTGAACATATGCACTCACTAGTTCTGGATATCAAATTCGACCAGTTATACACTGATGAATTGTCTCACAAAATTAATTTTGGACTTCAAATTCGACCAGTTATACTATACACTCACTAGTTTTGGACATCAAATTCGACCATGTTGGAGCAAATAATTAAGTAGAAGCCTTCTTTTTAATTTTGTGAGACAATTCTTGTTCAAAATTATATCTCTATATTATTATTTGAGTACACATTTTTAAAAATGAACTTAAATATGTAAGTTATTACATGAAATGTCATTACAAATAACAAAAATAACTAAAATAGGAAAGGATATAATTGTCTTTCAAATCTATTTAAAACAATATAGAAAGTTTTTGTTTCTCATATATTTGAGTATATTTACATTTCTAAATTAAAAAATATGACAATTTCTTATGTTATTTATTTAAAAATTCAAGATTAAAATTATGTTATTGAAAAATGGTGAAATTTTGTATAAGTATAATTTGTTATGTTACTTGATTATAGATAAAAATTATTTTTACCAAAAAATTTGACACGATTTTTTTTTTTTTTTGGAGTGTGAATCATTAAAGAACATATATTAAAATTGTTTTTTAAGTTATATTCTAATAAAATACAAATAAGTTATATAGACGGATTACTTTGATATGAAAAGATTATGATTCTAATTTTTTAATATCCAAAACAAATCTTGCGATTCCAAATATTAATTTTTAAAATAGGTGGTATATATTCAATCTACTAAATAATATAACTTATTTTTTTATTTTTATTTTTTATATATCAAACCTAAGTTTTACAAAAATTATACTATTTTAAAGAAGATAAATTTAATTTTTATAGTTTGCGAACAGACTACAAAACTCAATTATTAATAAACAGTTTATTTTGCTTTATTTATACTATTTATTATTATTATTTAAAAATATGATAAAATTCATCAGTCAACAATAAATTAAATTTCTATTTGATGAATGTAAAATTTTTGCATGATATAACTATAGGCATATTTATATATACCGATAAAATTTATGAACTAAAATTTAAAACTAATTATTAAAATATTATTTAAGATATTATAATCCCGCGTATATATTACGCGGGTTAATTTCTAATTAACATACAAAACAAAAGTCTTTGATGATATAATTCATCTTATACCCATTAGGAACAAACAAATAATCGAATAAATGTCACGCACGTATCTCACTTAAGCTGGTCAATAGAAACAAGGGCAAACAATGGGGAAAAAAACAAACAAAAGAATCCACAAACCCCAAAAAATATAAAATAGAACAACGAAATTAGAATAAACAAAAGTACAAAACTCATGGAATTAAACTAAGCCATCAGGCCTCAGCCTCATACACGTTTCCTTCATCGGACATCATTTCACCCATTAAAGCTCCACCTATCACTCGTCCCATTATCGCCGTCCCTAACCCTAAGGCTGCAATAGTCCCTTCTTGCGGCTTTGTTGTCGGTCGTGCAGCTTGTGCTTGTGACTCTGATTGTGTTGGCTGTTGCATTGGTGGAAGTTGTTGTGGTAGTAGTTGCTGTTGTGGTTGCGGTGACGAATATTGTTGGTATGGCTGTGATTGTGATTGTGTATGCGCTAGTGGTTGATGGAGCGGTTGGAGTTGAGACTGCTGCTTCTGTGTTTGCGGTTGTGAATATTGTTGGTATCCATGTGACTGATATGGTTGTGCTTGTGATTGTGTATGCAGTAGTGGCTTGTGGAGCGGTTGTGGTTGAGGCTGATGTGGCTTATGTGGTTCAAGTTCCAATTCTTGTGATGAATATTGTTGGTAGCCATGTGACTGATGATATTGCTGTGGCATATAAAGTGGCAGTTGACCGTTGCTTGGGCCAGCATTTGCTCCCGGGTGAACAATTGCGTAACCCGAGGTTCCATGAACCGGATACATAATAAACGGTTGTGGAGCTTCCTCCACAAAAAACCTATACGTGAAGGTCAATGTTCCTTTTGCTCCGTGCGGACCCGTCACATCCCTAGTTATTGAACTCACACCAAGATCATCATTACCGTTAGTTAACGGAGGAAACGGCGGGTTTAATTCAAATAGCTCCTGAATGGAGACTACAACTTCACCAACGTTTTTATCGCCAAGTAATGGCCGGACGCCGATTATTTTCACAACGAGGGTCAAACGGCCTTCTCGAACTAACTTCTTCTCGAGCGAAAACTCAACTTCGTGGTCCCATCTTGGGTTTCTATAGGCACAATAGACGATAGGGGTATTGGCCGTATCTTTAATTGTTGTCTTACCCTCGCGGATCATAACCGAAGCGTATACGTTCATCTCATTACGGATGCTGACGCCTTTTATGTCTTTAGCGGATTTGATCACAAGCTCTAGGGTTAGTTTGGTTTGAAACTGAGGAGAATACATGACAGGCTGACCAAAACTCGCTGGATCCGGATTTGGGTACACTGGTTGACCAAACGATAGCGAGTAATCCGGGGCCGAAGGAGACATATCATGGACCGGGGCAGCCGGTTTAAACTGATACGAGAGACTCAGCGTTCCTTTGGTTCTCTCCGTGATTTTAACAGGGTAAGTCACCAACTTGAGTTTACCTTCGTTACCGTTAGTTAACGGTGGAAACGGATTTGAGGCAAGAAGCTCTTGAACCGAGACATTGACTTCTCCCAAATAAAGGTCATTCTCACCTTCTAGCCAATAGCTAAATAACTTGACCTTGAGGGTCATTCGGGCTGCTTCCTGGTTGACGGAAAACTTAACGGTGTGATTCCATGTTGGATTAGACCCACCGTAAAAGTCAATGGGTGTTTTGGCCGCTTGTTTCTTTTGATTATTGTCTCCGGAGATTGAAACGACGGCGTATACGTCCATCTTGTCTGTTGCATTTATATGGCTGACTTCACTGGCTGATAATATTTTAAGCTCGAGGATTGGATTGCTCTCTCTGGCTCTTTGCAACTCCGGGGGAGACATTGCCGGGAAGAGAATCGAGTCTTGTCTAGGGAAATTTGGCAAAAGTGGAATTTTGATATATGTAATTTATCCAGAATTCGTTTTGACATTTTTGTGATGTTACAATAATATACAAAGATATCACAGTATTTTATTATACATATATTATATACATAATATGGTAGCTATCATAAAGTCTTATAAGAACACAGCTGGATAGAAAGTCCATTTATGAACTGCTTAGATTAGCAAAAAGAATATACGGACGGAAGGGAAAAAAATTGACAGAAAATATTATAACTAGTGATTTTCCAACAAAAAAATGTTATTTAAGGAAAAATGTTAATGACCAAGTATATATTAATATGTTATGGAAACTCGTCTTATTTTTCAATTTGTCATTTCTCAAATCAAACGTTGTAGTCTTTAGATCCGTTAAGTTGTTGAATAGTTCTCCCTCTATTGTACGTATTTTATATTGTATATGGAAACATTATCACAACTAGGGTCAACCATACAGAAATGACCCGTAAACGCACTCATTTTTAACTGCTATACTAATCGTATAAATTGGATAATAACACTCGAAAATGTTCGTTTTCACAAACTCTCCACTACTGGAAAAACAGGTTTTAGTAGCGGGTGAAAACTGCTATCTAACTATAGCATAGCGTTTAGTTAAGTGCTCTGTCATCGCCCGTGATAATAGGTCGAGCATTTTAGATAGCAGATTTTGGTGTTGCTATTAAATCGGTTAATGTGATAGTGATTTTTGGTTTGCAATAAAAGTATTATTAATAACGTTGTTCAAATGTTATTAATACATATTTCACAGCGTTATTATGCTGTCATATTTTATTATATTATAGCGTGTTATTTGTGTTACATTTTTTTTTAGATGAATATTTAAATTTTATTATTCTATATTGTTTCTATAAAGAAAGACAGTCCTCCTGAGGCATGGCCCGTCGAGACAGCTATTGTCATATTTTATGTTTGACATATTGAAGACAATAGCATAATGCTCTACTATCTTCGTATATAATAGCGTTTTGGTTATTTGTTATGCTATTTAACGATAGCGGTTTTTAGTATTATAAATTACATATATGATAACATTTTTTTGTATTATCAGTTATGTAAATAATAGCGTTTTTTTGTATTACCATTACCTATATAATAGCGTTAAGCACATGTCGTCAAATTAAATTTTTTTATATTTCAAATGTGGTGAAATCGGAAATATTTTTTTGTTTTTACCATTTTTTTGGTTATTTCGAATGGTATTTTTCTGTAAATATCAAAATATAAATAAATTTAATTTAAAAAGAGAAACCTAATTAATTTATTAAAATGAAAATACAAAAGTTAAAGGTTACAAAAGACCAACAAATTTGAAATCACTTTTTTCTGCTTCTTCTCCTTATAGCTGTCTCGACGAGCCATGCCTCGGGAGGACTGTCCTTCTTCTTGTTTGGGGTGTCTTTGCATAGCGGATTTACGTTCTTCCTTTATGATTCTTTTGATAGCTAGACGGTACTCTGGTGCAATGTCTTCTTCGAGTTCCTCAAGGCGGACTAAGCTGGTTCCTAAAGCTCTCCGGAACTGTTCTCTTGTGATTTCCTCGACATCACTTCCTCTTTCACCATCTGCATCTTGTCGTGGATGTTGGCGGATCTGTGGTATGATTCCTTTTGCCGGGAGTCCGCAGATTATTACTTTCCTTGCTTCCATTTCTGAATCAGATTGTAAGCAACACAGGAATTAACAATAACAGTATCAAACAAAATGAAGGAGGGAAATATTTACAGTATCAAACACAATGAAAGCGTATCAAACACTACTAACTACTAGCAGAACAAATAAGTCAACTAAATTTCGCTACAAAAAACAACTTTATTAAGCAGACAAGAAACGACCAAACGCAATGGAAATGCTTCAACTTTACACCATAAAAGAGAACGATATCATATACAAATGCCAATTAAAGATACAAAAAGCAGATGTGTATACTTACTTAAAATGATGTTGTAATATATCGAAGATATCAAAGATACAAAAAAGTTGATGTCAAAATACGAAACAAATTTAGGGTTTGACCCGCAATTTATTTAAACCAAACAACTGAGAGAAACCAAACGACTGAGAGAATAAGGAGAAACGGTGAAGAAAGCCCTAAACTATAACAATCATAGGATTTATACAAAACCATATGGTCGAGGTAAGAAGAAGAAACGGCAATTAAACAATATAACTATACGAATCGGTCACAAATGTATCAGCATCTATAACATTGAGAGAAGATGGAATGAGAGAGATGTAAAGAATAACGTACCCGATTAACTCTGAGATACAGATTTTCGAGTGAGATGAATATACGGCGACGAAGAAGAAGACATTGTATTTAGGGGTTCTGGTTTTAATATCATCGATCCTACGGTGGAGAAAGAGAGTACTATTATATCATCGTACGGTTGAGATTGATTATAAATCAAGATTATTGATCCAACGGTTATTATCCCAGCGTTAGAGTATTGATCGTACGGTCGAGCTGGTGCCACATAATGAATCTTAGTACTCATTAACTATTGGTCATTTTGTTCAAAATAAGAATTTTACATTTCCAAATTATAAATAAGGTATTTAATTTTTTTAAAAAATTACAATTATGTAAATATTATAGACTTAGTAATTCCAATAATGGAGAACTTTATTTTTAAATTTCATGACAAAAGAAAATTATAAATCGAATTCAACATATATTTAATTTCTAATCAACCCTAAACCTAAGCCCTAAACCTCTAATCCCTTAACCCTAAAGGCTAAATCTTCAAAATGTGAAATAAAATACTATTTTAAATTTATTACTACATATATTGATATATTGTATGAAAAGCATTGTAATTTTATAGTTATAAAGTTCGAGTGAGAAATTGTAATGCTTCATAATAAAAAACTAAACATTAATCTTAAACCCTTAAACTCTAAACTCTTACCCCTAAAGACTAAATCTTTGAAATGTGAAATACCATACTAATTTTAATTTAGTACATAAAATGATATATTTTATGAAAAGTATTCTAACTTTATTTTAATAACATTATAGATAGAAATTATAATGATTCATAATAGAACCTGAAATATTAACTCTAAACCCTAAACATTAACCCTAAACCCTAAATGTGAATTAAAAAACGAAATTTTTCTTTATGAATATATATTAGTCTTATTTTCAAAAATTTTGAATATGTATTTTATATTTAAGTAATAAATTCTAATGTTAACTTTAATTAAATTATTCTGGATATGTTTTCAGTCATTAAAAATTTGAATTCATTCAAATTTAATCAAACCATAGTACAATATTTGAAGATATGTGTTTTTACCATTTAAAGCTTATAAATCCAAAGTACAAGCAGATTAGATTAAATTTATAGCATAAAATTCAAACATGTCACAGCATTTTTATTTTGTCGTTAGGCCAAGCTACAGTTGTTCCCACTGCATCGGTGATGAATTCAACTTCGGAATTTGGTCTCCACACTCTTGCATTATCAACCTTTGACAATTCTACCATACTTTGCTCGCATTTGGGCCTAGAGGAACGAAATGAACCTTCTCTGCTGGATCAGTTGAAGACACTCGACCTTGTGCAACAGTTTCTCCAGATCCATCGCAGTCTAACAACAAACATTTTTGTTTCCCTCCTTTGCTACTATTGGCACTGTTACTTGTACTCTACAAATCAGAATTCCAAAACACAAATTAAAAAAAGCATAACCACATCAATCATTATTTAGAACACAAACTTATGTGGAGAAGAAAGGTATCGAAGGTATTGTCTCAGGTTCGACAACTAACTGTATCTTATGAATTGGCCATGCGATGTCCTCATTACGTGCATCACCTAAGACTGACATTTCAGCACTTGGTCTCCACAGAAAAGCACTGTCTTTACTAACTACGTCAACTTTCACAATTACAGCATTTGGTCCAAGAGGTATATTGTTAACCAAGTCTTTTGGGTCAGTAGAACACAATATGCCCTCACCAATTATCTCATCTTCCTCATTCCAATCAAAAATGTAAACCCTTCCATCAGAAGACCTTTCAGCCTAAGTAGTTTAGAAAAAAACAACATATTAAGCATTACTGAATAAGAAATGTTTTCAGTTATAATACTAGGAAGGAATAGTTACCGAGGATCCAGCAATATACCTCCATCTTTGGATTTACAGTTATGCATCATCGAAGACAGCAAAGCATCACACACATTCTTCTCCACATGCATCACATCAATGTTGTGACGCACCGGCATATCCTACAACCAGTGACATAAGTAATTATTTATATATGAATGCATCAGATACATAACAAAAGAATTATAATGAAGTTTTACCTTCCAATATGGTAAGTCAAAGAAGACAGACCGCTTTTTCCACCTCCAGAGATCAGATTTTTCGTCAGTCTCTTCATGTGCAGGCACTTCGTCTTCTGTTATATCTGTTCTTTTCCTCTTGCTTCTCTTATCCACCGGCTTGCCAAAATCATTTCTAAAATCTCTGAGTGTCTCAAATATCTGACCTCCACTTTGAATTCTATTTGCAGTCCCATTCTCAATAGTATTGTCAAACCAAACTTTTTTCTTTTTGAAAGGATGACCAGGTCTGAGTCATTTCCTGTTGCCCATATACACATACTTTCTACTGAACTTTAGCCACCGATTTGGTGTATCTTTTCCACAGTCTTTACATGCTTGTTTCCATTTCACCTTGCATCCAGCCAATGTTCCCAATGCAGGGTAGTCAGTAATTGTCCACAACAATATAGCTTTAAGAGTAAACGTCTCTTTAGAAAGTGCATCATACACTTCCATACCTTCACTCCATAAATCTCTAAGATCATCTATCAAAGGTTGTAGATAGACGTCAATGTTATTGCTTGGTGCAGTTGGACCAGGAATAAGCATTGTGAGCATGATATTCTCAGCTTTCATGCACTTGGTTGGAGCCATATTGTAGTTTACTAACAACACCGGCCAGGTATTGTACTTGGTGTTCTGTATTGAGAATGGATTCATCCCATCAGTCGAGAGTCCTAATCTGATATTTCTAGCTTCAGCTGCAAACTCCGGCCAATTGTCATTCACCTGAACCCAAGTTAATGAGTCAACAGGATGCCTCATTGTACCATCTTCACTAGCATTTGAAAAATGCCAAGTCAACTCCTCAGCCAACCTTTTCGATCTAAACATCCTTTTGAGTCTATCTTTGATAGGAAAATACCGTAGCACCTTCGCAGGAATCCATTTCTTCTCCTCACCAGTGTGTTTGTCCCTTTCCCATCTCGAATCTTTACATCTGGGACAATTAACCATATTGATTCACACTGGATGTACTCCTAGTTTCTACTGCAATAGAACAGTGATGTAGTTGTAATATAAAGGATTCGGAATCCAGAGGACCAGTGTTACTCTATGACTTTGCGAGGATTGAATTAAAGCTAAGACGAAAGATGGTTTGTTGCGAAAACTAAAAAGTAAACAGAATGGCAAACAATGATTTGAATTCAGATTAAAACAAGCACTAGATTAAGGTAATTCGCAGGAGTTTCAGAGATGAGAATCAAATGACTATTCAGGGCACAACTTAAATGCAGGTCTCGAACTCAAACATAAAAGCTTATCGATCCACTGTCGTGATCTCGATAACTTTATCTAACAACCTAAATTCTAAACTGTCGTTTGAACTTAGAAAATTGCAGACAAGCATTAACAAGCAGGTTTGATCTGTTCACGATTTGCCTTAACTTCAACTGTCGTTGGCTAAGGACAATTCGCTCACCAGTGTTTGTTCTAGCAACCTATTACACTTTTGATGAATAGATTAACCTATGAACGTAAATTGAATGGCCAGTTCAACCTAAGCGTTAAGTCTAACAAAGGTGAAGACAATCGATTATAGACCCTATTTGCATCCAATTCTCTAACTCATGAAATCCTTTGAAACCCTTAATCTAGCTAAGAGATCTACTCAGACATGGAGGAAAGAAACACAGCAACAGATGAAAAGGAATTCATGAATTAAAACCGCAGAAGAGATAATAGGGTTCAGAATTCTTCTCAAAGTGTAGCAGATTTCTTCTCCCAAAAGCTTACAAGTAAAAACTCTCTGGTTCAGGAAATTGTAAAAAGAAAGCGTAAAAAGTCTGTAGAAAAACGTGATAATAAAAACACAGGCGGCTCTGGGCTTTTTATTCCATCTCACGCGACTTAGGATTAGGTAAAATCGTTTTCCTTATTTTTCTCCCGTCCGGAGCAGGTGCTCCACGAAGGGTCCGAACCGGGAGCAGGTGCTCCGCGGATGATTTCTCCAAAAGCGTGTGAAATAGCTCCTTATTGCTCAAATTAATCTCCTTTTGCTCCAATGCCTCCTAACATTCCAATCCTCTGATAAGGCCTCTAAGTCACCTGAAACTTCCTGAAAAGACTCCAAAAACTCATAAAACAATCAGTAAACACAAGTTAGAATGAGTCAAAATCTCCACTCATCAACTCCCCCGAACTTGAATCCTTGTTTGTCCTCAAACAAACTCAAATTCAATTCCAAAAGAATGACTGGATAAAGCTGGGAACTCGCAAAACTCAAAAGACCGTAAACCTGACCAAGACATGTGACAATCTGCTGCAAAATCAATCAAAAATCTAACCTCCATGTACTTCTCCGTAGACGCTGCAGCTTTCCAGATTAGTCCCTCAATTTCATAACATCATCCATGTCCCATCATTGCTGAGTCTCATCGATAAAACTAGTGCTAAGGACCTTCTAGACTCGTTCCCATACTTATACCTTAACAAATTGACCATACTACACAATAGTACCTTTCCTCTCCCCCGAACTTATTCAGTTTTCAAGCTGTTTTTTTTTTTTTTTTTTCGGCACATATAACAAGGTTCAAAGACGCGAGTATTGATGGTGATTGCCACCGAATCCCCGGTTTGTCCCCTCATTATATATCAAAGGTGTAGGCGAATAATGGGGTCACTGAAAATTTTCCTACCCCTCGCTTCCATCCCTTGTGTGATCATTCCACTTTAGAAGTATAATAATGGGATCATTGGAAATTTTCCTAATCATTTCAATCTTTTCTGCCCTTTTTTTTTTTTTTTTTTTTAAGGAAACAGCCTGAAACAATGCTTAGAACATGAGAGAGGAATACCAAATCTATCACACAGGTCTTTATTTGTCAGGTAAGAATGAGGAGTCAAGCCCTATGAGCACTAACCTGATCGATGAGGAAAATGAAGAGCTGAGAAATTAGCTCAGGTTCAATGGATTAGTCAAGAATTGTGGGCTCCTCTAGTCTACTGCTTTGTCTTTGGATTTTCCATTAGTCGATCTGGATGATTCTGCAGCAATAATCACTAGAAGAAGATGGTCAAGATTCACAAATGGTCTGAAATCATCATAGAATTGGTCCTCATTCCCACAAGCTTTGACTTGACTCATATAACCAACTGACTCAAAGAAACTAAATGACTCAAACAAACAAACTAAAAACTGACTCAAAGAAAGTACTAAAAGGAAGAAAGCAAAAGAAAGAAGTACAAGGGTCATGATCTTCCCCCGAACTTACTTCACACCGTCCCCGGTGTGAAAATAAGCTAGAGAAGTGCCCAGAACACTTACCTGGTTCGCACATGTAGAGCACCCTGGCGGAGCAGGTGCTCCGGAACAGAGCTGGGTGCTCCCTCGTCTTTTTTACGTGGTGAGCACCCTGTGGAGCAGGTGCTCCGACTGGGGAGGGGGTGCTCTTTCGTCACTTTTTATGTGGTGAGCAACCAACCCAGCAGATGGAGCAGGTGCTCCGGTTGGGTGCTCTTCCTTCTTCTTCCTCACATCTTCTCTTCCACGTTGAACAACTTCTTACCTGTTTTTGTTTTTGTTTTTTTTTTTTTTTTTTGAAAACAAAGAACCTAAAAACAAAGTTAGTAGCTAAGAATTGAAAGACACAAAGTTAGAGACTCTTACCGGTGGGTTGCCTCCCACCAAGCGCTTGTTTTAAGTCATTAGCTTGACTTGGAAAGCCATTTAGGCTTGAGGAGGATCGCTTAAGGTGACTGATTCACCCTCTGCGATATTTGGACCAGCAAGGTATGGTTTCAACCTCTGTCCATTGACAACAAACTCGCCTCCTTTAGTGTCCAGCAACACTACAACTCCATATGGTCGAACCTCCTTGATGGTGAATGGTCCAGACCATCTCGATCTCAGCTTCCCTGGAAACAATTTCAATCTATAGTTAAAGAGCAATACCTGATCGTTTGGTGCAAAGCTTCTGTTGAGGATCCTCCTGTCATGGAAAGCTTTTGTCCTCTCTTTGTAAATCTTCGAGTTTTCATAGGCCAGGTGCCTAATTTCCTCCAGCTCATGCAACTGCATTACTCTCCTCTCCTGAGCACTCTTTGCATCGAAATTCAGCAGCTTCACTGCCCAAGCAGCTTTGTACTCAAGTTCCACTGGAAGATGACATGCTTTTCCATACACCAAGTGGAATGGTGTAGTCCCCAAAGGTGTTTTGTAAGCTGTTCTGTATGCCCAAAGAGCATCATCAAGCTTCACTGCCCAATCCTTCCTTGTGGTGCTCACAGTCTTCTGCAGAATGTTCTTGATTTCCCTGTTGGAAACCTCAACTTGCCCACTCGTCTGAGGATGGTATGGGGTCGCCACCTTATGCCTTACACCATTCTTCTTCAACAAGTTTTCAAAGACTTTGTTGATGAAGTGAGAGCCTCCATCGCTAATCACCACTCGCGGCACACCAAACCTGGGAAAATGACAGATTTGAACATCTTTAAAACCAGCTTTGCGTCATTTGTGGGACTAGCCAGAGCTTCCACCCATTTTGACACATAGTCAACTGCCACCAGAATATACTCATTCCCATAAGATGATGGAAAAGGTCCCATGAAGTCTATACCCCACACATCGAAAATCTCCTCTTCCAAGATGAAATTCTGAGGCATCTCATTCCTCCTGCTGATGTTTCCTTGTCTCTGACATGTGTCACACCTGGATATGAATCTCTGCGCATCTCGGAACATAGTGGGCCACCAATACCCAGCCTGGAGAATTTTCGACACAGTCTTGAAAGTGGCGAAGTGGCCTGCATAAGAGGATCCATGGCAATGAAACAACACTCCTGGTATCTTCTCATCAGCTACACATATTCTGAAGATTCCATCAGAGCAATGCCTGTATAAATAAGGCTCATCCCAAAAGTAGTGCCTCACATCCTTCAGAAACTTCTTCTTTTTATTTCCCACAAAACCTACAGGTTCCTGCTCTGCAGCAAGGTAATTTGCAATCTCTCCAAACCATGGGAAACCAGAATGCCGATCTATGTCAACTTGGTTGCAAAAACTCGTCAGAGCAGGTGCTCCGGTGGGGAGCAGGTGCTCGTCGAACCCAGAAACATCTATGGCGTAAACTTGTTCATCAGGAAGGCTGTCATTTAGTGGAATGTCATCATCTATCTTCAGCCTCGACAAGTGGTCTGCAACACCATTATCAATCCCTTTTTTGTCTTTAATCTCCAAATCAAACTCCTGGAGCAAAAGGATCCATCGAAGGAGCCTTGGCTTGGCATCCTTCTTCGTCAACAGGTATTTCAGAGCTGCATGGTCTGTGTGAACAACAACTTTCGACCCAACAAGGTAGGACCTGAACTTCTGAAAAGCATAAACCACTGCAAGAAGCTCCTTTTCGATTGTGGCATATCTGCACTGAGCTTCGTCGAGTGTTCGGCTGGCATAATAGATGACATGGAGCCTCTTTTCTTTCCTCTGTCCCAGCACTGCTCCCACTGCATAATCACTAGCATCGGTCATGACCTCAAAAGGTAGTTCCCAATCTGGTGGCTGGACAATAGGAGCGCTGACTAGAGCTCCTTTGATAGTGTGAAATGCCTCCAAACATGCATCATCAAACTCAAATTTCACATCCTTGCACAGCAGCTGCGTCAGAGGTCTGACAATCTTCGAGAAATCTTTGATGAAGCGTCTGTAAAAACCTGCATGGCCCAGAAAACTGCGAACCCCCTTGACTGATGTTGGTGGCTGCAGACTCATCATCACCTCGATCTTTGCCCTGTCCACCTCGATCCCTTTCTCTGAGATTTTGTGTCCCAGCACGATCCCATCTCTCACCATGAAATGGCATTTCTCCCAGTTAAGCACCAGATGCTTCTCCTCACACCGCTGCAAGACCCTGCACAGATTAGACAAACAGACAGAAAAGGAGCTTCCATAGACAGAAAAATCGTCCATGAAAACTTCCATTATGTCTTCAATCAGGTCAGTGAAAATCGACATCATGCAGCGTTGGAATGTTGCTGGAGCATTACACAAGCCAAATGGCATTCTGCGATATGCAAAGGTGCCATAAGGACATGTGAATGTCGTCTTCTCCTGGTCGTCCGGGTGGATTGGGATCTGAAAGAAACCTGAATAACCATCTAAGAAACAGTAATAAGGATGGTTAGCCAAGCGTTCAAGCATCTGATCGATAAATGGTAAAGGAAAATGATCTTTGCGAGTTGCAGCATTCAATTTCCTGTAATCTATGCACATTCGATGCCCAGTAACAGTTTTAGTTGGTATCAATTCATTCCTATCATTTTTTATCACAGTGATGCCACCTTTCTTAGGAACTACATGAACCGGACTAACCCAATTACTATCTGAAATCGCATAGATCACACCAGCTTCTAGAAGTTTCATTATCTCTTTCTTTACAACATCTTGTAGATTCGGATTTAACCTCCTCTGATGTTCTACAGAAGTCATTGATTCATCTTCTAAATGTATTCTATGCATGCAAAGACCAGGAGAAATCCCTGGAATGTCATCTAGTGAATATCCTAGAGCTTTCCTATACTTTCTAATTTCACAAAGAAGCAAGGCAATCTCTACATTGTTCAATTCAGAATTCACTTTCACAGGGTATGTCGAATTGGGTCCTAGAAACGCATACCTGAGCCCCACAGGAAGGGGTTTGAGCTCAAGCTTCGGAGCTCTCAATTCGCTCCAAGGTCCATCAATCAAGCCGTCGGGAGCAGGTGCTCCAGGATTCAGAGCAGGTGCTCCGTCGGCTTTTTCTGCAGGTGAGCTCTCCTTGCCTTCTAAGCTCATGTACGCCACCAGCCTTTGCATCCTCGTGCTTGCATTCAGCATTTTTGCAAACCCATCAGCTTCTTCACTCAAATACCCATGTTCTCCTTCAGCTTTGGTGAGTGCAACTTCCAGAGGATCGATGGCCAAAACCTCTTCAGCAACCTCTTCAGCAATGCCTGAACCATCATCTATGACAAATGTCTGTCCGTCCAGCATTGGTTTCTTGAAGAGTTTATTCATCTCAAATCGCACCACCATATCTCCCAGCTGGAGATCTATCACTCCTCCTTTCACATCTATGATTGCACCAGCTGTGCATAAGAAGGATCGACCCAATATCAAAGGATCCTTGGGTTCTTCATCAAGCTCCAGAACCACAAAATCTGCTGGAATGAGTGTATCACATATCTGAACATGCAGATCCTCAAGTATACCAACAGAGAATTTGGTTGATCTATCAGCGAATACCAGCGAGATTTTCGTCGGTTTGAATCTGGTGTAACCCAATCGCTTGGCTACAGAGTAAGGCATCAGATTCACACTTGAACCCAGATCGCAGAGAGACCTAGCAAACAGTACATTCCCAATCCTGACTGAGAGAACAAACCTTCCTGGATCACTTCTCTTCTTCAGCACTTTGTTCTAAAGCACAGCACTGCACTCCTTCGAAACCATCATGACACTCTCTTCCTCAACAGCTTTCCCAGACACTAACCCCTTCATGTATCTTTTAAGGGCTGGTATCATCTGAACAGCATCAGCTAGAGGGAGTTTTACAGTCAAATCCTTCAGCATCTCCCTGCACTTTGCATCCTCTAAGTCCTTTCGAGACTTCTTTGGTGGAACTGGGTAAGGTACCTTAGGCGTGTAAACTCTTGCAGGAATGTTTGCTGGAGCAGGTGCTCCCTCGTTGGCTCAGGGTGCTCCATCGTCAAATCTACGTCTGGAGCAGGTGCTCCAGATTTTGGAGCAGGTGCTCCGATGGAGGAAGAGTGCTCCTTCGTCTTTTTTACGTCATGAGCTGGTTCCTCTTCTTGGAGCAGGTGCTCCACGTCCTTTTCCTTCCTCTTTTCTGAGACAGAGCTTGTTGGTGCAGCATGTAGAGTCTTCCCACTTCTAAGCTCAATAGCATTCACAAACTCATTCCTGGGGTTTTCACCTTTTCCAGGGAGAGTTCCAGGTGATCTCTTCACAGATTCTGCAGTCTGAGCTACCTGAACATCCAGCTTCTTCACATGACTCCACACAGCCTCATACTTGCCATTCAAATCATTGTACATGGTGTCCACTTTGGCATTAATCTCCATGGAAGACTTTTGCTGATTAACCAGCAGCTGTTGCATCAAGTTTTTCAGCTCATCCTGCGAGTTATTTGAGGAAGTCGAAGAAGGCTGTAGACTTGTGAAAGACAACTTCTGCTGATTTCCACCTTGAAATCGATTCTGATTGGTGATGAACTGCTTTCCTTGGAAGTTGCTTGAGAAGTTCTTCTGAAATCCTGAATGATTCTGCACTCCTTGCTGCGGATAGACCTGATCCTGAGGGTTCTCAACATTGTTGCTTCTGTAGGATAAATTCGGGTGGCTTCTGAAGTTGTTGAAACTGCGATTCTGCACATACCCTTGTCCATTCATGAAATTTACCTCCATCTGATCATTATTCTCTGCATCTACAAACTCTTGAGCAAGAGGTGCATCACAAACCTCATCAGCAAAATGCACAGATCTCTGGTTCTCTCTCAACAGCAGATTCACCTTTGCTGTAAGCTCATCTATCTTGCTCAACTCCACACTATGAACTGCTTTGCTAGACCTATCATACTCTTGGGATTTGTTTCTGGAGCTTGCAGCTAAGTTCTCAATCAACTCATAAGCAGCTTCTTTGGACTTAGTCATGAAATCGCCATTGCTAGCTGCATTCAAAGCATTCCTGTAATTCCAGTTGACACCATCATAAAAGGTTGACAGAATCTGCTCATCAGAGAACCCATGGTGAGGGCACTCTCTTCGGTACTCCTTGTACCTCTCCCAAGCTTCGCAGAAGGCTTCACCAGGTTGCTGTTTAAACGACGAGATCTTGTTCTTCAGAGCTGCAGTTTTGGCCTTAGTGTAGAAATGGTCCAAAAATGCTGATCTGCACTCTTCCCATGTAGTCAATGATCCAGGTGGTAATGACTTCAGCCAGCGCAAAGCTTTGTCCGCAAGTGAGAATGGAAAAAGCTTGCACTTCAAGAAATCGGCTGGTATCCCATTTGATCCAGTCGTGCTGCAAATCTCCTCAAAATTCTCGATGTGGTCCATCGGAATCTCAGCAGGAAGCCCATAAAAGAGGTGCTGCTTCACCAATGAGATCAGCTGAGGTTTGATCTCAAAGTCTTGCCTCTGAATGGTTGGAGGAGCAATCGCAGCCCTGTTGTGATAGTAAGCATGCGGATTGTCCTTGTCTCCAATAGCAGGTTGTGGCTGCTCCCTGTTTTGCTGCGCCTTTTGCAGCTGCTCCAATTGCTGTCGAAGCTGTTGTAGCTCGACAGCCATGTTGTCATTGTTGCCTTGATTGTCCATGTTGGCTTGAATAGGCCTTTGACGTCTGTTTTCTCGCTCGACTCTTGCTAGCTCGGTGTTCGACAAAGAAACAAGATCGGTGCAGTTGCTCCTTGTGGATATGTTTGACATACACCTGAAACACACGCAAACAAGAGAACGAGAGAGAAAAATTAGTAAAGCCTTAGTCTGAATTTCAAACCAAAAATCAAAGGTAACGAATTGGTCCCCGTCGCAACGGCGCCAAAATTTGATTCACACTGGATGTACTCCTAGTTTTTACTGCAATAGAACAGTGATGTAGTTGTAATATAAAGGATTCGGAATCCAGAGGACCAGTGTTACTCTATGACTTTGCGAGGATTGAATTAAAGCTAAGAAGAAAGATGGTTTGTTGCGAAAACTAAAAAGTAAACAGAATGGCAAACAATGATTTGAATTCAGATTAAAACAAGCACTAGATCAAGGTAATTCGCAGGAGTTTCAGAGATGAGAATCAAATGACTATTCAGGGCACAACTTAAATGCAGGTCTCGAACTCAAACATAAAAGCTTATCGATCCACTGTCGTGATCTCGATAACTTTATCTAACAACCTAAATTCTAAACTGTCGTTTGAACTTAGAAAATTGCAGACAAGCATTAACAAGCAGGTTTGATCTGTTCACGATTTGCCTTAACTTCAACTGTCGTTGGCTAAGGACAAATCGCTCACCAGTGTTTGTTCTAGCAACCTATTACACTTTTGATGAATAGATTAACCTATGAACGTAAATTGAATGGTCAGTTCAACCTAAGCGTTAAGTCTAACAAAGGTGAAGACAATCGATTATAGACCCTATTTGCATCCAATTCTCTAACTCATGAAATCCTTTGAAACCCTTAATCTAGCTAAGAGATCTACTCAGACATGGAGGAAAGAAACACAGCAACAGATGAAAAGGAATTCATGAATTAAAACCGCAGAAGAGATAATAGGGTTCAGAATTCTTCTCAAAGTGTAGCAGATTTCTTCTCCCAAAAGCTTACAAGTAAAAACTCTCTGGTTCAGGAAATTGTAAAAAGAAAGCGTAAAAAGTCTGTAGAAAAACGTGATAATAAAAACACAGGCGGCTCTGGGCTTTTTATTCCATCTCACGCGACTTAGGATTAGGTAAAATCGTTTTCCTTATTTTTCTCCCGTCCGGAGCAGGTGCTCCACGAAGGGTCCGAACCGGGAGCAGGTGCTCCACGGATGATTTCTCCAAAAACGTGTGAAATAGCTCCTTATTGCTCAAATTAATCTCCTTTTGTTCCAATGCCTCCTAAACATTCCAATCCTCTGATAAGGCCTCTAAGTCACCTGAAACTTCCTGAAAAGACTCCAAAAACTCATAAAACAATCAGTAAACACAAGTTAGAATGAGTCAAAATCTCCACTCATCACATATCCTCATATTTATTCCGAAAAAGAACACAGTCATTCTTGCAGGCATGAATGATTTCATAACCAAAACCAAACATCTTCAGGAACTTCTTCATCTCATCCGTCGACTTTGGGAGAACATTACTCTCTGTCAGCATGTCATGGACTAGCATTAGGAGCTGATCGAAGTATTTTTCTGACATTCCACTCTTCACCTTGATTCTGTAAAGCCCCATGATTGCAGAAACCTTGGTGTACTTGAGACAAGACGAGTACAATGGAGTTTCAGCGTCTTGTAGCTTTTTCCTAAACTCGGATTCTTCTCCATGTCCATCATCTTCAAACTGATCACCCGGCTGACCTTCAGAACTTCCATTGTATTCTCTTGCTAAAAAAGCAGTCCTAATCAAATTGTATGCCTCATGCTCAGATGTTGCTACTTCACTACTCTTATATGCCCTTATTTCCCCATGCTTGCTCCAGCATTTATTCCTCTTATACTTGTGATCCATCCCCTTAATCACTAAATGATCCAACACTGTCCCTAGTGGTTGATGACAAACATTGCGGCAGTCGATACATGGACAGAACATATGAGAAAAATTTCCCAATTTCTTTGCTGATTCATACACAAAACAAGTAGCACCTTGCTCGTATTCAAGGCTAGCCCTATAAGGCAAGATCATTACCAAGATTAATATTCACAAACTCAATAGAAAGATACAAAAAGAAGTATGCAATTAAGTATACAAAACTAAACAGAAACAAATTCATACCTTGGTAACCATACCCAAGCTTTATCCATGGTACACTAGTACCACAATGAATCCACAGCTCCAACGAAATATACACACAAATTTACCACACAATCACTTAATCAACTTCACAAAGACATTTAAACAACTCAAGAGAGAATCAAATCTCAGTCGTTGCTATACCTTTAAAGTTTTTTTTTCTTCCTCGTTTGATGGGCTCCAACTGCAAAAGATAAGAAAAATGATCAATCAGTTAAACTAAAACAAACAATAAGATAACTCGCGAATTACTGAAACCATCAAGCCTAAAGATTACCTTCCCCTGAAGAAATCCTTACAAGAACAATTTCTTCCTGCGTAATAGATCAGATCTAAACTCAGATTATAATATAACAACTCAAAACCAACGGACTAACATGCACAGATATATCAAAGTTAGTACCTTCAAATCGAACAGGGTTTTCAAGATGAGAATGTGATTCTTCGACTGCAAGAGTTAGTCGCAATCGTCGACGGTACGCTTTGGAAATCGGAAGTCTATCGGAATCGGAGAAGGTTTACAGATTTCAAACTCGGAGATTTCAATAATTGGAGAAGGTTTCTGGGTCTCGAGTGATGAAGCAAAGTATAAGAACAGATAATGAAATTGGCAGGATATTAAGAGATTAAGAGTTTCTGAGTTTGAAATCGGAGAATCAATGGGTTTCAAATCGTTGATTGTTAACGATTTCTGAGTTTCTAGCAGATCGAAAAGCTATTTGATAGAAAGAGTGAAAGTGGATGGGGAAATCGAAAAGGGGAAAAAATCAATATTTCCACACTAAAAAATTTCTAAGTATGGAGGGAATCGAAAAAAAATTTTCCGCCATAAGATATTACAGCGTTTAAAGTACAAGTCTGCTATGAAAACAAATTATTTTACAAAAAATTATTCCACAAATTTTAATATCACACGTATTATAGTGGTCACGCATGTTTACCGCTATTACAAAAAAAATGGATACAAAATGATAACACAATTCAAATAAACACTATACTCGTGTGCTATTAAAACTCGTATTTCTTGTAGTGCTCGCACCCGATCCGGCATCCACATCTGTTGCGTTTAAATTTTTTCGACTCCAAGTCATACAAATATAACCTTGTTGTAGAGTGTTTATAAAGTTCATAAATTTATACACTCAAAAACATTATATTACAATACAGAAAATATTGTATAATATTATAACAATTAGGGTTTGAGAATTATAAAGAAAACATATATGTGCGACGCACGTATCTTAAACTGAATCAATGTTGTCCAAAAAAACATAGCTAGAAAAAGATTTAAAACACTCTAAATTAAAAACAGGCAAGGTTTTAAATATATATGGAGAAATACAATTATATTTAGCATTAGAGTAATAGAGTTAAAGATTAAGCCGTAATGGTTAGATTTATGATTTATTGTTTGGGTTTAGTTTTAGACGAAGGATTTAGGTTTTAGCGTTAGCTTTTTTGCAGTAGACTATTTTTTATTAAAAAAAAAAACTTTACTTAACTTTATAATAAACCATTCTACTTTAGTGTATCATATCATATTATTTAAAAATTATAAACGTAAACGCTAAATATAGCTTGTTTATATATATAGCTTGTTTTCTGAACTACTGTAGCTAAAAAACGCCTTTGTATTCTGATCATATCCATCAACTGTTTGATTGTAAACAAGCACTATCTCATGAAATTTTTCATATTAAAAAAATGTCTTGGAAGAATGAAGAAAGAAACAAGCGAGACCATAGAAGATCAACAGGCCAAACCAAACACCAAACGCCAAACAGTGCAAACACCAAATAGAGAAGAAAAAGAACGACATTAAAACTTGCTGAAACTAATTTTTCAATTCAAATCATGGACTCCGAATATATAGAGTCAAATATGTTCACTTCATCGGACATTGTCATATCACTCATTAAAGCTCCACCTATTGCTCTTCCCAAAACTGCAGTCCCTATACCTAATTCCGCCATATTCCTTCCTTGCGGCTTCACTACTGGTCGTTCAGATTGTGTTTGTGGCTGTGCTTGTGATTGGGGGAGCTGGTATTGCTGTTGCGTTTGTGAATACTGCTGGTACTCATGTGACTGATATGGAGGTGGCATACTAAATGGTAGTTGACCATTACTCGGCCCAACCTTGGCCCTTGGGGTAACTGGGAGGTGATGATAACTAGGTGTACTGTGAACCGTGCCATATGATTCGTTTGACTGATG
Organism: Eutrema salsugineum; assembly: GCF_000478725.1. Classification (NCBI taxonomy): domain Eukaryota; kingdom Viridiplantae; phylum Streptophyta; class Magnoliopsida; order Brassicales; family Brassicaceae; genus Eutrema; species Eutrema salsugineum. The sequence goes on along the minus strand of NW_006256909.1, from coordinate 11,355,343 downwards.
TGTGACGGGCATATGTGTAGCAAATGGTTTGGATGTTGTGGGTGGTTGAGCGGAGGGGCTAAATAATGTAGCTTCAGGCGCAAGAAACCTATACGAGAAACTCAATTTTCCTTTCGTTCCATATGGCCCCGTGACGTCGTGCGCAACCAACTTCATAACGTTGGAATCGTCGTTAGTTAACGGAGACGGTGAATTAAGACCTAGAAGCTCTTCCAATGGGACTTTGACCCTTCCAATTTCTTTATCTCCAAGAGACGGCCGCACGCTGATCAGCTTCACGAGGAGGGACAAACGGCCTTCTTGAGCTAATTGCGCGTCGATGGGAAATTCCATGGCTTGGTGATTCCATGTTGGGTTTGTGTAGGCTGAATATGCGATAGGAGTATTGATCCCCTGCTTAATCTTCTTGTCCTCAAGAATCAAAACGGTAGCGTATACATCCATCGCCGAGAAAGTATTGACATCTTTGATGCCCTTGGCGAATTTGATCAGAATCTGTAGTGTTAATTTCCCCATTGAGGTTTGGATTTGAGGAGCATACATGACAGGCTGAGCTGATCTTGGTGGATCGGTGTTTTGGTAAACGGGTTGATTAGACAATAGCGAGTAATCCGGGGCTGAAGGATACTTATCATCACCTGGTGATGCCGGTTTAGAAGATAAGTAATCTGGTGCCGAGGGATACAGATCATTAACCGGTATCGGTTTGAACCGGTAGGAGAGGCTCAGCCTTGCTTTTGTACTTGCTCTTATGACTCTGATAGGGCAAGTCATAGACTTCATTTTATTGCCACTACCATTTGTAGATGGTTTAAGCGGATTTAAGGCAAGAAGCTCTTGAACCGAAACGTTGACTTCTCCTAGATAAAGATCATCCTCTCCTTCGAGCCAGAAGCTTAATAACTTGACTTTAACGGTTGATAGGCCATCAAGGGCTGCCTTCTCAATGACGGAAAACTTAACGGTGTGATTCCACGTCGGATTGGAACCACCGTCGTAGTCAATGGGTGTTTTGGCCGCTTGTTTTGTTTGCATGTAGTCACTGTTGATTGAAACAACGGCGTATACGTCCATATTGTCCGTGTCATCGATATGGGCATGGCTGACGTCAGTGGCTGATATGATTTTGAGCTCAAGAGTTAGGTTCTTTGCTCTAGGTCTTTGCAGTTCTAAGGAAGACATTTTCTAAGGAGCCTTGTCTCGGCAAATGTGGAGTAAATAAAGATTCTTACATACATTTTCGTGAGTCTATGTTCTTGACAAATGCGTCGACCTGATCTTCTGATGTTAAAACATTTATTTTTTTGGCAAAGAAACATTTAATTTTATAACAGCTGGAAACAAAAGTCTACTTCCCAATCTTTTAGATCAACTAATGATTTTTACGGATCGAAAGGGACTTGTTTTTATTTTGTTAAAGTAGAAAGGGACTTGTTTTGTCGTTATAATTGATCGAGTCTACCAAAATTAATACAACTTCAGAATAAACATGTTAGTGTAATTTATTATCTTATCCTCAAATAGTTTTTGTCATTGCCCATTGGGATTAACATATGCCACGCACGTATATTAATCTGCATCAATTTGGTAATTGAATAAGTAATACAAACTTATAGGAAAAAGTCGCAATAATATTTTTTAAATTTTAGAACTTTTCAAATTGCATTTGAACGGCGTCATAGATTCATAATAAACTGACAAGCTGTGGAATCAACTAATGGATATTCCCATTTAGTTCTCGTTCTTTTCTTTTTCGTCGTCCCATACTTTCCACCCTAATTCTTGTCGAAGCCCTATAGCCCTACTATAGAGGCACGTAGTGCTGGTGTGTGGTCGTAACAGTGACCGGGTTTATCAGAAAGAACATGAACCATCGTAGCCAATGGGTGCTGCTTTTGAGTATACTCGTCTTTGATTGAAATGACGGCGTGCAAGTCCATCTTGTCCGTGGAATCGACATATACTACGAAAATTAAGTACATACATTTTTTGGTAATGATTATATATTATAATGACGGATCGAATTGAGTACAAATTAGACTATTTCTCAAAAGAAATATCAAGTCTGTGTCAAGTGGTTTACCACTATCACACATTGGACAAGTTGCACACTTCGACACAAACGAAGAGAAAGATAAGTAATTAGAAGTGATTTTATTTTTTCTTTGGTTTTCTAATAAGAAGATTTAGTACTAAAACATAAGAAAGCAAACTGAAAAATAAAAACAAACTTAAAATATGAAAGAAAAAAAACACAAATTTAATACGAAAGTGTAAAAAAGGATGAAGCGGGGATGTGAATATGTATATGAAAAAGAGTCATTGCAACGGTTCCGTGGAAAATTAAAATGAAGGAATTGAATAAACGTATATTAAATGAGCTAATAGAACAAAGGAACAAAACAAATGAACTGAACAAAAAAACAACTAATTCTTATAAATTAAAAGAAGGAAAAAAGAATTTTCCATTGCATTATAATATCAACAAAAAATGTTGACAACAAAAGTATAAAGAGTAAATATTATTTTGCATAGATTTAATGTAGCATTGGTGCGACCACATTATGCTTCTTGTGTATCTGGTAGTGGTTGAGGAAATGTCTGCGGAGGCAGTGGTTTAAGCTGTGAATGTTGTGGTGGTGGCTGCGATTGCGGTTGTGGTTGCGATTGCTGCTTCCTCGGTGAATATTGTTGGTATCCATGTGATTGATATTGAGGTGACACATATATTGGTACTAGACCGTTGTTTGTCCCAGCATTTGCACCTTGTTGAACAGTCACGTAACCCGAGCTTACCTGAATATGATCCGATGATGCGTAAGAGTGAGGAGAGACAGGTAGATACATAATATATGGTTGTGTTTTTGTAGATTGTGGTGCAACCGTGGAAACAGTAACTTTTTCCGCAAGAAACCTATACGTGAAGCTCACGACACCCTTTTTCCCGTAAGGACCAGTCAAAGCGTGCGTCTCCGACTTCATACCGTTACCATCAGTACCATTGGCTGATGAAGAAGGCGGATTTGAGTTCAACAGTTGCTGCATCGGAAGCCTGACGAATCCAATCTCTTTGTCACCAAGGAAAGGCCGGTGGCTCATCAATTCCACGAGGAGCATCAAACGCCCTTCATGACCTAATTTCTCATCGACTGAAAACTTTATTGTCTGGTTCCATTTCGGGTTTGTATTGGCGGAGAAAGCCACAGGGGTATTGATCCTATCCTTAACCTTCCTGTCCTTAAGGATAGCAACCGAAGCGTATACGTCCATGGCCGAAAAGGCGTTGACGTCTTCGATGTCCTTGGCGTATTTGATCACGATCTCTAAGATTAGCCTTGTTGGTACGGTTTGAAACCGAGGCGAAAATGGGACATGCTGACCTGATATTGCTGGTTCTTGGTTTGGATAAACGGGCTGACCAATGGATGGTGGATAATCTTGTGCCGGAGGACACGACCCATCAACCGGGACAGGTTTAAACCGGTACAAGAGGCTCAACGTTGCTTTGGTACTTTCTCCATCAGTGACTTTGATAGGGCAAGTCATTGACTTCATCTTATTGACGTTACCGTTTGCATACGGTGGAAGCGGATTTGAGGCAAGAAGCTCTTGAACCGAGACGTTGACTTCTCCTAGATAAATGTCATCTTTCCCTTCGAGCCAATAGCTAAATAACTCGATCTTGAGGGTGAATAGGCCTTCACGGACATGTTCTTCGTTGACAGGAAACTTAACAGTGTGATTCCACGTCGGATTAGAACCACCGTCATAGTCAATGGGTGTTTTGGCCACTTGCTTCTGTTGAGTAGTTTCGCCGTTGAATGAAACGACGGCGTATACGTCCATCTTGTCTGTGGTATCAACATGGCTGAGGTGACTTGCTGATACAATTTTGAGCTCAATAGTTGGGTTCTCTGTGGCTCTTTGTAACTCTGAGGAAGCCATTTTTTAGAATATCTTTGTCTTTGTACTATCTTCGCAAATGTGATTTAAGGACAAAGATATATATACAAGTTTTACGTGTGGTCCGTGTGGACATCTTCTAATGTTAAGAAAATTATATAAAGATAAGTACGTCATTTCTCGAGTAAACGCTAGTTTAATATACCTGAAATTGTTAATAAAAATTTATTTTGTATTAAAATTTGAAAACAATATGCAGATTTTATAACCTCTTAATATATAAGTTCATTTTTAAATGACCTATAGTTTGAAATAAAAACTGAAAATTTATAATGTATCTGTATATATACGAAACATTTTTACGAGTACATGTATATTTCTTTCAATGATTAGAGATTCAATATAGATTCACCCGTGTGTCTATGTCGAGTGGTGTCCCACTAGCACAATTCATTCATCACATAAGACAAGTTCCACAATGTATAAAGACTTGGTCTTTATGTCGATTATTCTATATATATAAAAAACGAGAACTCAAAATATACATATATTTCTTTAATTTATTAAACTTGTATCGGATATTCTTTATTAAATGGTGCAAAAGAATGACAGCATTTGTTGCTACGAAGGAACTCAAATTGAAGAAAACCATTAAAATTGAAACTATAGGTGAAAGATTTTAATTGGACTCTTAATCTTTAACAAAAACAAAAGTAGTGGACTCTTAATTTTAATGGTCTTGACTGTCATGACGACCTCGAACTCGCAAGAAGAGCTTGAGGGTCGGATTCCTCTCTCTGCCTCTTTGCAACTCTGGAGGAGACATTTCCGAGAGATAACATTATACAATACAAAGGTATCACACTAATTAATATTTTTATATACATAAATTGATAAGCTCTAAACACAGCTGGAAACGAAAGTCCACTTATGAACTCCACACGCACGTATAGTATACGTTGGTAGTCGAAAAGCTAATACACAATTTTCTCCATAGTCACAAATTAATAAGAAAATAAATCAATTGAAACCCATCGTAATATAAAAATTGACGTCATGGTATCAACTAAACTATTATGGATATTCCCATTTTTAGTGATCTGGTCTTGATTGGTGACGGTAAAGATGTTGTGGTGGGTCTAAAGCCAATGCAAACGGGTTAAACATAACAAGGTTAGCCCCTGGCCAAAACCCCTTTTTTTTTTATATTAACATATGCCTGGCGTTTTTGTTCATATGAGTGATGAGAAGGTTAAGAGATATCATTTCAAATCCTTTTAAAAAAAAAATCATTTCTTTAATGAGTTGGAGAAGCATGAGCCATTTTTACCGTCGCACAATCATCTTTTTTTTTTTTTTTTTTTTTATTTTATTTTACCGTCGCACAATCATCGAATTATATCATCCTTCTTTTTCCTCAATAAATTTTCAAATTTTGAGTTTTTATTAGTAATCACTGGTTTTTGTTTGGTTTAAGGTTTCTTTAAGCCATATATATGACCTTTTTTTCAACCTTAGCTTTAAATAATTTTGCTCGCGGAGAATTAATTCCTGCTCTAGACCAACATAGCAATTCCTTCTTACATAGGAACCACTAGCCCACAACTAATTAGTTAGACATCTCTATGTTTTGATGAAAAGAAATGAAGGGTAAAATCACTTTTCTTTGCCAACTCACTATAAAAATTTGATTGTTAATATTATAGAATAAGGAAAGGATCCTGAAGTTCATACATCTCCTAATTAAGGACTTACCAGGTGTATAGCCGCAGCCTACGCTACAAGAAAACATCAAAAGTTCCCATAAATCATTTCAACAATAGTAGTCAAAAAAATTCTAACAATAATCTTACAATAGTTTAACAAAATTAATAACGTCGGAAACTCATCACAATATTCCAACAAATATGGGTTATCGAAATTGCGTCAGATAACTTATTGACAAATTTTCAAAAGTTTATAACAAAATGAAGCTCATCAGAAATTACCAATGACTTTTAAGTTGTTGAAAATTACCAACATATTATTCGTCGGGAATTCATCAGTTTGTTGGTGGGCTCGACGATTTGCCGACACAATTTTTGTGTGAACTATTCTGACTATCTTTATCTCTAAAAGAATATCAAAATCGAAATTTTTGTTGAACCGGTTGAACTACTGAATTAATTAATTAATTTTTTATTAGAAATTATATAAGCATAATATTAATTATCTTCAAGATAATATATGAACCACATAGAATAAACTTAATATAATGATAAACAACTAAAATTTAAAAATCGTTAATTGGAGATGAACTTGCTAGCAAGAAAGTAAAAAAAATTCTCCATAACCAGAAAATATATATTATATATATTAATATTTTTTATATTAAAAGAAATCATGGTCAAAAAAAAAAAAAATACAAGCAACCTATAGAAAAAAAATGCTATTGATGAAAAAATTAATTGACATGTCTAGACGATCTGTCGCCAACACCATATGGGAGGGGGAGTTCCCACATCAAATAGAAAGAAAAAAATCAGATACTGTATATAGTTTCTTTATAAATAGCAATATTGAATAGAAAATAAAGCATACTAATTCAGAAATTCTTTTGGGCTTATTTAAAAGTCTACGTTTAAACTGAGCAATATTGCTGGGTTTGACAAGATTAATTGGGGAAAACGCTTTATTTTTCACCAGTATTTTCATATAATAACCAGTTTACACGAAGTTTAAGACTCGTTGTATCACTCCATACTTTGAAAGTTTGGACTCTATTTCCCTATGAAATGAAACTTTTTATATATCAAAAATATTATATGAAAGTATTGGTGGGGAAATAGAGCGTTTTCCCGATTAATTGGTTTTAATAAATTATTTATTATTTAAATTTGTGGATAATTTCTATAATTTACCAATAAAATTCAAAACATTATTTCCAAGAAAAGAATGTTTGTGTAAATCAGCTAAGTATATTGTAGGAATGTTCTAACGAAATTTCAATAAGTAATTTGTTGGAGAATTTTGTTAGAATTTTTTCAAAATTTTATCAACAACAATCCAACGAATAGAATATTGTAAGAAGTTCGATGGAAAAACTAACAACATTTCAACAAAAGTTTTGTCAGAAAAATTTGTCGAAATTTCGTTAAACTATATCAAAAAATTTCTGATAAATAATATATCAGTATGTTCCGACAAATTTTCATTAAATTTCAACGACTTACAAACTATCTCACTGGTTTTAACGATCAAGTTCTAACGGAATTCTCATTTGTGAGAAATTTATCGGAACTATTGATTTCCAACAAAATATCTACAAGTATATCTGTTAGAATCACTGTTTTTTCTTCTTAGAATCACTGTTTTTTTCTTGTAGTGTGCCACGGCTGGTTTATTTCCCAGTCATGTTGTATTGTGTCTGTTCTCTGTACTTACACATGTTTTTTTTTATGTCTCCTTGATTGTTTGTTGACATACATATGAATTGGTATTTATCAGTTACTTTTATTTTTTTTGTTATAGACTATATATAATACATGCATGTTAGTTATTATCTGTGTTCCAAAAAAAAAAATATACATCATTTCTGTCGTTTTATCATACATCGTTACAAAATCGTAAAAGCAAAGGCAAATAAAAATATCAGTTTATGCAATTTTTGTGGTCTTAGAGAATGTCCAACCCAAGGTTTTATGAGGTTCAAAGATGGGGTTCATAACATTTTTTGGATTTTATTTAATCACAGAGACCCACTTTATTGTTGAATCGGTTCTAATATAAGAGTTTATAGAATCTGGTTTTGGAGAGGTTCAAGATGACGTAGCATGACCTAATTGGTTGAAGGAACCATAAAAAAAAAATCGAGAGCTGAATGGATCATGGATGTCGACTAATCCGCCGATGGATCCAACTCCGCCGACGAAGATTAGCTTGGAGGAGAATCAAGGAGCGGTGGTGAAGAGGAATCGATCGGAGCAAGGTGGACGGAAGGGAAAGAGGCGGAGGGAAGACGGAGCCAAGAGTGGGAGAGAGAGTCGAAGGCGAAGGATTGGTTGTGGAGGTGTTGTGGATACAGCAGAGAAAAAGCCATGGCGAAGAGGAGGAAGAAGGGGAAGGAGGAAGAGGGGTGATGATTCATGATTGATCGCCATAGCTCTGAGACAGAGGAGAAACAGATAAGAGAAGAGATTGGGAGGAGGGAGAAGAAGGAGAAGAAAAATAACAGGTTCAGGGTTGGAACCATAGAAAATAGAGAAGTTCTTAACTTCTAAGCTTAAAAAAAAATATTAATAAAAATTAGATTAGAACCCCTTTAGAAGGTTCAGGGTTGAACATGGTCTTACTTTCAGTTTATTCCTTCTTCAAAGACTGAAGCTGCTCATTTTCGGTGCTCGTTTAATCTCATACTTTGTTGAGTTGTATAAAATCATGAGATAACGCTATCTTAGCTAGTCACTTTCTGAATGATGAAATAACATTGGCGACCACAAATAAAGCGCTATGTCAAGGAAACATTTCCATTTCAAATTTAATTGGAAGCAAACATGCAAGAACAATCCAAATCCAAACCAAATACCAAACAGAAGAAGAAAACGAAATAAGCAATAGCAATAACTGAAAATTCAATTTAGTGGACTGATCATCGATTATGAAGAACGAAACCTCTCAAGCCCCAGCCTCGTATGTGTTTAATTCATCAGACATCATCTCACTCATTAAAGCTCCTCCAATTACTCGACCCAAAACGGCCGCCCCTAGTCCTAGTGCTGCGACACTTCCTCCTTGCGGCTTCACTTGTGGTCGTGCTCCTTGCACTTGCGCTTGTGTTTGTGTCGGCCGCTGTGGTGGTTGTGGCTGCGGTTGCGGCTGCTGTTGAGGTTGTGATTGAAACTGCGGTTGTGGTTGTGGTTGTGGTTGTTGTTGTGGTTGCCGTTGGGAATATTGTTGGTATCCCTGTGGATGATATGGGGGTGGCATATAAATTGGTACTAGACCGTTGCTTGGCCCAATGTTTGCTCCTGTGTGAACAGCCATGTAACCCGGTGTTCCGTGAACCGGGTTTGCTGACCCGTCGGACTGATGTGGGATGGGTATATACATAATAATTGGCTGGGGTGTTGTACCTGGTACAATAGGAACTGTAACTTTCTCCTCAAGAAACCTATATGTGAAGCTTAGGGTTCCTTTTTCCCCGTACTCACCCCTCACCTTGTGCGTCACCAACTTCATACTGTTTAACTTAACGTCAGTTAACGGAGACGGCGGTTTCAAACCAATAAGTTCTTGAATCCGGACATTGACTTTTCCAATATGCTTATCTCCCATGATTGGTCGGTGACTCATCAATTCCACGACAAGGCTGTCTTCTCCAGCTAACTCTTCCTCGTCGAAGCAAAACTTAACGGCGTGATTCCAAGTTGGGAATATGAAGCCGGAATATGCGATAGGGGTTTTCGTCTTTTGCTTAACTTTTGTGGTCTTGCCATCACAGATCATAACATAAGCGTATACGTCCATGTCATCGAAAACGTTGACATTTCTTATGTTGTTGGCGGATTTGATCACGAGCTCTATGGCTAGCTTCGTCACGGTGATGGCCTGACCAGTGGTCTGAGTCGTCTGACACTGATGAGGGGAATATATGATGGGCTGGCCTGATGTTGCTGGACCAAAAGGTGGCAAATAAACCGGTTCTGGCGGCGGAGGATACAGATCCTTAACCGGTACTGGTTTGAAACGGTATGAGAGGCTCAGCTTTTCATTTGGTTTTGTTTCTCCGATGAATGTTATAGGATAAGTCACCGGCTTCATTTTATTGACGTTACCGTTAGAAAACGGTGGAAGCGCATTTGAAGCAAGTAGATCTTGAACCAAGACGTTGACTTCTCCCAAATATATATCATTCTCGTCTTCTAACCAATAGCTATATAACTTAATGTAGACGGTCAATAGGCCTTCACGGGCTCTTTCCTCGTTGACGGAGAACTTAACGGTGTGATTCCACGTCGGATTAGAACCACCGTCGTAGTCAATAGGAGTTTTAGCCGATTGTTTCTTTTGAGTATTGTCGCCGTTAATTGAAACGACGGCATATGCGTCTATCTTCTCTGTGGTATCAATATGGCTGACGTCACTTGCCGATATGATTTTGAGCTCCAGAGTTGGGTTGTCTATGGCGTTTTGCAACCGTCGGGGAGACATTTTCTGATAGTATTGTTTTTTTTTGTCATAATTTGGCAAATGTAAAGTAGACAAAAATATATACAATTATGTGTGGACATCTTCTAATGTTATCGACGGATAATATGGATGCCATTTCTCAAGTCAACCTTACTTTGATTTACATACCCCTTTTTTATTTTGTGCAACAGTTTGATATACATAAAGTTGACCATTTATAGTGTAAACTAAATTCATGTAATATATATATATATATATATATTGGTGTAACTGATAATCAATAAATGGAATTTACTCATTTATATCACTGCCTGTTTTGAAGTGGGCTAATTTTTCAAATAAGAGTTTTTTTTTTTCATTCATAATGGGGGATGAAATGGAACCACTTTCTCATTCTTTCATTCTAACTGGTGAATATTGTAAAGAACGTATAAGAATTTATCATTCATGAGATTTTATCCCATTAAAGTGCATTCCAGTTGGACCCTATTTACATAATAGATCACCAATATATGTATTCATAATCCCCCCCCCCCCCAAAAAAAATAATAATATAAAAAAAATCTAACATGTCTAGCCGAGTGGCTTCCCAATATCACACAAACATTAGGCAAGTGTTTTTTTGTTAAATACAGAAGACAAGTTCCTCTCAAACAAAAGTAAAGACAAATATAAAAATACATGTATATAGGACTTGGTATTTATGATACTTTTAAATTACACTAAAAACGAGAAGTCAAAATAAAACATAGCTGTAATTAATTAGTTTGTTTTACATAATTAACTCTAATAAATTTTGATATTCGGGGGTGTAGACGTTTGTGCAGATAAACCCAATAAACTTTTTAAAAATGTATATATGTTTCAAGATGATTTACCTCTGTATTGATTTTGTAAAACAAAGTATATTAACTTCTATATACGAACTTATGGATATGGAGATTGCATCTACATGTAAAAGGATTTTCAAGCGAAATTCACCCAACTGAACGATGGTTTTGTAGTAATTAGTTAATTACCATTTACTACGCAGTACTCGGCTTCACGGAGTTGTAAATTTGCATTTAAAAATCCGTTGTTGCACTTGCACTCTTCCGGAACATTCTTAATTGCTTTACTCGCTCCATTCTTTGATGATAGACTCGTGACACTGCTACAACAAAATAATAATAATAATCATATATAGTATTTTGATGAGAAACCCGTGAATGTGTTATTTATTTAGTCCGAAAGGAATATATACATAATACATGTAGAGTGATATGAGGAAATTACAAGAAAGTAATACAAAGGATTTGATAAGCTGAAGAATACTCTTTAAGGGTTAGTTTTCAAAATATACTGAAAGATACGCTAAAATAACAGTTGTACGTACGTACACTATTGATTTATTGTTATATAAATTAACATTAAAGTTTAAAGAGAATATGGATTAGAGTTTCGAGACAGTGTATAACGATGCAGGCGAGTCCAAGAGCGTTGGCTTGATGGGACGTGAGATGGTATAGGATTCAAGACATTTGAGGCATGTGTTTTAGATATTTGAGGCATGAGGCCATGACCAAGGGTTAATATCACTTCTTGGGAGGTAACTCTTTAACCATCTAGACCAATGAATTCTAAAAATAATGACCGTATTAAACATCAGAAAAGTTTCTTAGGCTCAAGGCCCACCTGCTTGTTGTCCTATCTTGTTAAAACTTTTTCATTATCATACGAACATTCAACAACACAACTCTTAGGTTAACCATTATTCTTACTAACTAACATCTTTAGCTCACTAACTAACAATTAATTGATGAAATTCCTTTTTTGTCAATCGACATCGGATATTCTATCTAAAACATGAGAAATAAAATTTGTTAACCAAGAAACATTATTTTAAAAAGATTAATCTCAATATTCTTTTAAAGAAAATAAACTGATGAACTGTATACTTATATGCTTAATTGTTGGTGAGGAATGCAGTTAAATAAATATAATCACGCATGAAATATAATGGAATGTTATTTCATTTAGTTAGCGGTAGAACTGATCGATACATAGATTGTTTTGTTGATATATAGATAGATGCAAGTATTGGAACTATATAAAATGCTCAAGACGCTTGATCATCGTCCTAGCAACAGAAGAGAGTTGGGCATAGACACTGATGTCGTCATAAACTTCAGGTGACTCTTTGAAATTGAGCTTTTGGAGATTGTCTCTGCAAGTTAAAGGATAGCTAAGCGTAGTATTCACCAACCCGCTTGCTTTCTTGTAGCTACGGATAATCACACTGTGCTTGATTTCATAAAGTTGTGATTTTGCAATCGAAAAGCCTCTGTTGCAGTCTCCCAAAACTTTCTTAATTGCTACACTCTCATTTTTCCTCGACGATATACTCGTAACGTTGCTACAACCAAAAGAAAAATAGTAATTCAATAATCGTTATGATGAGATATACAAACGGGAATAAACGGCAAATGTATTATTAATATTATTTAGTAAGATGTTAATGCTAAACTATTATATTAGAGCCCATTATATTATGATGCTAAAATTTTCAGGGGGAGTCAAATTTGGAAGAAATCAAAATGTTTGAAGAGAAGGCACATTAGTTTACAACAATGTTTTAATATTGATTTAAAGTTTTTTTTGAAAAAAAATGATTTAGAGTGCAAAACGAATATAGAAGAGAGTATAATCGAAGGAAGAATCAAAGGGATTGGGTCTTAAGACTCTTAACAGATATTTTTCAAAAACTACTAGAAAATACGTTGATATGTTCTTTGTACGTTATGGATTCATTGTTTAAAGAAACTTACTTAGTCAGGTTTTGGAGTTGAGATTCTAGACAGTGTATAACGATTTGGACGAATCCAACATGGTCGGCATAAATGGAGTTTGGGTCGGACGCAAGACATTTGAGGCAAGTGTTTTGGTAATCTGTGAGGCTACACTCTCCCTTGATCCGGTCATACAGATCAGCTCCGTTCGATAGGACAAGAAGTGATAAAAGCACAACCTTGATCATCATGGGAAAAGTCATTTCTCTCTCTCTCTCTTTCTCTTTTTTTATGATTATAGGTTTTTCTTATGTTTGATGTTTTGTGGTGGTGATGCATTGATCAAGAGGTGTTTACTGCCTATTTAAACTAAGAACCTTGAGATTTGATTGGCCACAAGTCACTATCTCTTTAATGGGGTTTTATGAGGTGGTAGCTCGATTGCAACCTCTTTTTTACCATTCGTAGTGCAATTTTTCATATTTTCAACACATAGTTAATGTAAACTGCTAATTCTTGATTTGCTTCTCTTGGCTAAAATGATATTACAGCAGATTCCTTATGGACATTCGGTAAATTATATGTGCTCTTTAATTTTTATCTGCCGTAATATTTGTAGGTAATTTATTCGTAATGTGGATATGGGCTTCAAAAGTTCAATTTGAAGGTTTACGGACTTTGCAGACCTCGTGAATATTCTGGTTAAATCCAACGGGTTTGTGCGTTCGGCTTATAGATCATTCTAAACAAAAATATTTGAAGTATTTTGACTAATACATATATAACAGTGAAAAAACATTGGAAAGACTCACTTTCCCTTAATAATGGCCAATTTTTAAGAACTTAAGGGCATTAGGAAAACTTGCCTACCGATCAGGCGATCACTTTTCTAAGAATTCAAGAAGCTACCTCGCATTATTGGTACTTACACCACCACTTCACATCAAGCACTCATTCAAAGAACATTTTATATTAAAAAATTCCACAAAAGCAGCAAGTAAGAAAAAAACACAGAAATTTCTAACAAGCCAAACTGATAAACGAAAGTAGAACTTGTGAAAACCGAATGTTCACTTCTGATTATTGACTAATCACAAGTTAAGATCCGAAGCCCTTAAGCCTCAAAATCATATATGTTTACCTCTTCGGACATCATCTCACTTCTTAAAGGTCCACCAATTACACGTCCCAAAACCGCCGCTCCTACAGCCGCAATCACACCCCCTTGTGGCGTAATTGGTGGTCGACTTTGCGTATGTGTGTGTAAATCCGTTGGCTGCTGTGGTGGTGGTGGTGGTTGAGGTTTCTGCTCTGATGATGGATGCGATGATGAACAATGATGGTATGAATGTGACTTATAAGGTTGTGATTGTGTATCTGGTGCTGTCTGATGAAGCGGCCGCTGAGGTAGTGGTTGAAGTTGTGACTCCCGTGGTAAATTCTGTTGGTATCCATGTGATTGATATGGAGGCGGCATATATATTGGCAATAGACTGTTGCTTTGTCCAACATTTTCACCTGGTTGAATAGCCACATAACTCGAGTTTCCTTGATTCATATCTGAAGATGTGTATGATTGATGTGCAGCAGGTAGATAAACGATACATGGTTGGGGCTTTGTAACTTGCTCTTTAAGAAATCTATACGTAAAGCTCACGGTACCTTTTTTCCCATAAGGACCCGTCAAAGCGTGCGTCTCCAACTTCATACCATTGGCATCACCGTTATTCAAAGGAAAAGGCGGATTTGAGCCCAATAGCTCTTGAATTGAGAGTTTGACTACTCCAATATCTTTATCACCAAGGAATGGCCGGTGGCTCCTCAGTACTATGAGGAGAGTCAAACGTTTTTCTCGAGCTAAGTTCCCGTCCAGGATAAACTCAGTGGCATGATTCCACTTTGGATTTATATATGCGGAGAAACTAATAGGGGTTTTGACCCTCTGCTTAACTTGTTTGTCTTTGAGGATGACAACAGAAGCGTAAACGTCCATCGCTGAGAAGGAATTGACATCTTTAATGTCCTTGGCATATTTGATCACGAGCTCTAGGATCAGTTTGGCCGTGGTGTTTTGAAACTGAGGGGTAAATGCGAGAGGCTGGCCTGATCTTAGTGGATCCGGGTTTTGGTAAACGTGTTGATCAAACGATGGCGAGTAGTCTGGAGGATACAAATCATCAACTGGTACAGGGTTAAACCGGTAGGAGAGGCTCAGGTTTGAATTTGGCTTTGTCTCTCCGATGAATTTGACAGGGTAAATCACGGACTTCATTCTATTGACGTTACCATTAGCAAATGGTGGAACCGGATTTAGGGTAAGAAGCTCTTGAACCGAGATGTTGACTTCTCCTAAATAAAGGTCACTGTCTCCTTCTAGCCAATAGCTATATAACTTGACTTCAATATTCAATAAGCCTTCGTTGGCTTCTCTCTCGTTGATGGAGAACTTGACGGTGTGATTCCACGTTGGATTGGAATCACCGTCGTAGTCAATGGGAGTTTTGGCCGCTTGTTTCTTTTGACTATTTTCGCCATAGATTGAAACGACGGCGTATACGTCCATCTTGGCCGTGGCATCGAGATGGCTGACGTCTCTGGCTGATACAAGTTTGAGCTCAAGAGTTGGGTTCTCTATGGGTGTTTGGGAAATCATTTTTAGAAACTCTCGTCTTGTCCTATCTTTGTATATATGAAATAAGAGTAGTATAAGACATCGATATTTATATACAAATTGTGTGATGACATCTTCTTCTTGAGTTACAAAGTTAAAGAAAGATAACGTGGATATCATTCCTTGAGTCAACGTTAGTTTAATATACATCAAATTGGCGATTGATATTGTAGATAAACGCCTTGTTGTAGACTAAATATGCTATTACAACACACACACACAAACATTGTCAAATACTAGTCTAACCATATAGGAAAATCATAGTCTGTTTGGTAAAATAATCCGTTCCCAACATTTACTACAGTATTGTAAAATAAAATGAATTTTAAGCTCAACAAATCTGTCAAAAACATAATTGTTCCAAGCAAAATTTTCAAACTTGTTCGATACATTTGACACTGAAAGTCTGAAACACTCTTTCTAAATGAAAGACTTACACATATTTTTATTTGGACAAACTTGAAATCAATAAATATTCTTTAAATTCTTGAAATTATATTTCAAGCTCAACACCATTATATAGTTCTGCAATTAAACCCTATAATTTATATTACATATGCGTATATTTACCAAATACTTTTACGAGTACATATAACGTTTTTAGAAGAGAGCTTTTTTTTTGGGGGTACATAACTACATATAACGTTTTACGTATTTTTTTTAGAAGAGAGAGTTGATCTATATTTTTACTCCATACAAATGATGAGTATTTGGAACATTTTCCCAAAGAAACACGGGAATATTCAAGTCGCATTGGTTAAATTTGGATAATCGAAATTGTTTGAGTATAAAAAAAAAAAAAAAGAAAAGAAAGAAACACGGGAGTAACATGTCTCTATATGTTGAGTGGTTTCCCTCTAGCATACATATATAATATAGCATACGCGACCAAAAACAGAGAGATGTATTCAAAAGTTGGCACATATATCGAATGAATAATAAAATATTAGGAGTTGGTATTTCTGCTATTCTATATAGAAGAAAAAGACGAGAATTCGAATAATTAATAGACAACTTTCATAAGCTTCATTATATAATACTTTTGTTTTAAGTAAAACCATATAATAGAATTTTATTTTAATCAGTGGTTTGACAACCGATCGATACATGATAAACTATATAAAAGCCCCGAGACGCTTAATTATCGTCCTAGCAACAGAAGAGAGTTGGTCATAGACACTGATCTCGTCATAAACTTCAGGTGACTCTTGGAAATTGAGTTTTTGGAGATTCTCTCTGCAAGTTAGAGGATAGCTTAGCGTAGTATTCACCAAAACGATGGCTTTGTTGATATTACGGATAATCACACTCTGCTTGACTTCATCGAGTTGTGGTTTTGCAATCTTAATGCCTGCGATGCATTCACCCAAAACTTTCTGAACTGTTGCACTCACATTTTTCCTCCACGATATACTCGTGACGCTACAACGTACGAAATGAAAAAAACAATTGAATAGTCCATCGTTATTATGAGATATATAAACGGCAAATGTATTATTATTATTGTTATTTAGTAAGATGTTAATGCTATACTATTATATTATGATGCTAAAATTTTCAGGGGGAGTCATATTTGGAAGAGAAAAAAAAAAGTTTGAACAGAAGGCAAATTAGTTTACAACAATGTTTTTAATATGGATGTAGAGTTTTTTAATCACAAAAAAAAAGATTTAGAGTCAAAACGAAGGAAGAATCAAGGGATTGAGGCTTAATATAAGACTCGTAACAGATATTTTTCAAAATCTACTAGAAAATACGTTGAAATAAACTTTGTGCGTTATTGATTTATGATTTAATAAAACTTACAAATTGAGGATATGGAGTTGGGATTCGAGACAATGTATAACGGCTTGGGCGGATCCAACACTGGCGGCATCATGGCACTCAAGACATCTGATGCAAGTGCCTCGGTAATATGTGAAGCGACACTCACTCTCCAGCCAATCATCCTCAGCTCCATTCGATATGACAAGAAGTGATAAAAGCAAAACCTTGATCATCATGAGATAAGTCATTTCTTTCTCTCTCTCTTGCTCTTTTTTTTTATTATAGGCTTTTCTTATGTTTGATGTTTTGTGGTGGTGATGCGTTGATCAAGAGATGTTTACTGCCTATTTAAACTAAGAACCTAGAGATTTGATTGGGCTACAAGTCACTATCTCTTTTAATGGAGTTTTATGAGGTGGTAGCTCGATTGCAACCTCTTTTTTGCCCTTCGTAGTGCAATTTCTCATATTTTCAACACATAATTAATGTATGCTGCAAATCTTAATTTGCTTCTCTTGGCTACAAAAGATAATACATCGGATTCCTTGGGATGTTGGGACATGTAGCAAAGTGAATACATGGGCTTTAACTTCAAGGTTCATAGACTTTAAAGGCCTCGTAGATTGTAAAATTTCATACTGTAACACGAAGAGTTTCACTAAGAAAAAAATACAACCAAGTGGCTCAAAAGCATATCTCTTGTAAATCTTCTTCACTATCTAGACTGATGAAGTTTCTAAAAATACTGGCTATGTAAATCACAAAATCTTAAAGTGACGATTTATTGGAGAATATCATTTTTAGATGTCATATTGTTAAGGAGATCTCGGAGAGATCGAGTTGAAAGGGAGTTAATATTTGTGTATATTCTTTATTAACTAAATAGTTAGATTTCCATTATCAAAATGTAAAGAATTTGCTAGTGAAGTTCTTTTGTATAAATAAGCTTAATTGAGAGAAACTGTTATACTTATAAAGTTTCCTCCAAATTTATCATGGTAGCAGAGCCATAGCCAAATCATACAAATTTTGATTTTTATTCGATCTTTGAACCGCTTTTTATCATCTATGATGATTTCTTATTTTACAATCATTTAGAAAAGAAAAAAAATCAACTTCTCTCCTTGATGTTTTCATCTACCTTATTCAATAACTTCTTCTACCTTATTCAATAATTTCTTCTACTTCTATTTTATTACTAGAGTTCGGATGATGTTTTTTTTTAATTGTCAAAAATATTTAAACGATCAAATTAGAGGAATTAATGATTGTGCTAATAGCTATTTAAAAATAAAACCTGCGGTGCATCAATCTTTTTCTTACAATAACCAACTAATTAATTATATTACAAAGAATATCACAAAGACAAGTTAAGTGAATAAAAGGAAAAAAATAAGTTAAGCTACTAAGATTGGAAATTAAAAGTTTAACAACCAAAGCAGGAAATTAAATGAAGAAATTAAATGAAGAAATTCACTTCTTATTCCACCTTTTCCTCTTCCTTCACCTTTTCCTTTCTCTGGTCATCGTTGTCTTAACATCTCTTATTCTCCAACGGCTTGCATTCTTGTACATTCAAAAGAGCTCTCCAAGCCCACTTTTATCTCATTTTACAATTCTTCATCTCAACGCAGCCACGTTGAATCCGACACCTAACAACATGTAAACCGTATTGAGAAAATCCAAGTCGCTGGATATTATTAAATGTTGGCCGGAGGATTATTTTTAGTTTTCATGTGTTTATTTGGTTAACATTTTGTAGTTTTTTTAATGTGCATAATTAGTTCATTACTTCATTATAATGTTTTTCATATATATATATATATGGAGTGATATTGGTTGTATAAGTTGAAATCAACAGATCTCATTTGAAAAAATAACTCATGTAAAATTTAAGATATATTAATTATCTAAAAAATTTAAATGATGTGGCAGTGTATTTAGAAAGTTAATAATTGAATTTCATAACAAATGGAAAAAAAATAATCAAAAACATATAAGAAACATAAAATTAGCTTCAAAGTCCAAACTTTTTAGGAAAGTTCTTTGTTAAGCTCCTTTCGAAAGTCCTTGCAAAACTTCTGATGAAACTTTCTCCCAAGTTCGTTCTTAATCTCCAAGTAAAATTCCATCTAGTGATGAACATGCTACGCCTTGTAATCAAATGATAAATCAATTGTCTCAAAACCGTATAAACACACAATTTTTATTACGAAAGCAAGCTAAATGATTACATACCTTATTCTTCTTTTGGTTGACCACATAGACGCTTCATGACTGATTTGTACACATCAATTTTGTTATCACTTCATTCTTACAGATCGAATGTGTTATAACCAGTGCCGTGCTTAGATTCATTAAGGCTTTAGGTGAATCGGAAAAATGTGGCATTTTAGTTTCATAAATATTAAAATATAATATTATCATTAAACACACAATAATACTACTTTAACATATTTTTTATTTTCTTATCATATTATACATTATTATAACATTTGTTAATATATGTGGATCCATATCTATAAAAATGAAAGATATCAATAACAATACTACTGTTATAAAGTTTTCCAAAGAACATCCTAACCATGTTTACCAAATTATCTATATAAAAAAACTTAGCTAAAAAAAATGTGGCCCTCTTATTTTTTTAATTTTAGTGTGGCTTTAGGCAAGTGCCTAATTTCTAATACTATAGGCACAGCTCTGGTTATAACCCCACCATGACACGTCTATCTTTTGTTTGATGCAGATTCATAAGGTTGCTTTCGTCTATTATGATCATTTGGTTTCCCCCATTTTCTTCATGGTGGTGCTGGCAAGATAGGAAATATATTGCAGCTTGGCCACAGCTTCATCCTTTGAACATTTCAAATCTTTCTTGAGCAACCACTTTTTCAAGTGGTGATGAATCATTTAACTCCTCTTCTCCATCTCTACCATCACCATCCTCCTCGTTCTTTGCTTACTGCTTCCCTTGAGTTTTGTCTTCAAGCCAAAATCAAAATAAATATTCATTTTTCTTCAAAAGGGATATCTACTCATTTGTAACAACTACATTTTACATAAACGTATATAAACACAAAAGCAATACAAAATAAATGCAATCCACAGATAGAAAAATGTATATATTTCTTGCAGAGATGATAAAATTTTAGAGAGTGTTGAGTAGAAATGTTGAGAAACTTGAAATATAATGGTTGAGTAGAGAGTGTGCTTTAATACTTATAAGAAATTTTCATTTTCATAATAATAATGAATTCCTTTGATATAACGTATGTAATTAAACGATAATAGAATTATGTTTTCTAACTTTTCAAATATCACAATTATGACTAAGTAAATGTCATTAATATTGAAAAGAACCCTGATTATGTATATTCAATGTACAAATCGAATGCTACTAAGTGAGTAAAATGGTTTTCTAACATAGTTTTAGGAAGTTATGTTCTATATGCGAGTTGGTGATCTTGTGCAATCAAAATTTTTTTTCAAATTTTTTTTTATCTAGAACAATAATAATAATTTGTGTTAGAATTAAGAAAAAATGAAAAATATTTTGAAAACTTTAATTTTATTTTTAAAATTTTAAAGAGGTGCCAAGTGGTCCAATAAAGAGAGAGTGAACCCCTACTTTTATCTATATGATTCTATTTTATTCTTCTTTTCTTCTTTTAATTATTGAGTTGATTTTTCCAAAAAAAAAATAGAACTTTAAAAAACGTTTGGTGATTATGGGACTATGAGCACGAACCTAATGACAAGATATCTTGTAGAAAACATCACATATTCCTATCAGATATTTCATCAGAAAATCGTAGGAAACCGGCTTTTCCTACCAATTTCCTACCAAATATTTTTGTAGGTTCTATGCCGTCGGAAATTTTCAAAGGTAGAAAAATCGTAGGAAATTTCCTACGAAAATTTTGGTAGGAAAATTTTGGCGGTAGGATATTCGTAGGAAAATACCTACCAAATTACTTCCATCTTTCTACGAAATATTCCTATCATTTTCCTACCACTTGCCAGATTTTGTAAAAAATAAAATTAATTTTATAAATTAAAAAAATAAATTAATTTCAGAAATTAAATTTAAATTAAAAGATGAATTAACTATTAATTTGATTATTAATATATATATATATAAACAAATTAATTAAAGGAGAGATGAAGATCTTATTTATAGAACAGCTTCATCATCCAAATTGTCTCAGATCATCGATGTGGGACAAAACCAAAGTTGAAATGTTCCTACAAAATTCCTACGATTTTCTTATACATAATATTTCGTCAGAAATTGGTAGAAAATTTCCTACGAAATACTTACCAGTATAATGGTCAATTGTATCCTACGACTTTCCTTTCAAATTTTGACCACGTGGTAGGTTATTGGTAGGAAATATCCTACGAAATTTCGACAAAATTTTTGGTAGGAAATTTCCTACCAATCTCTTATCACTTTTACTTTTTGTCAAAATTACGTAGAAAAATTGGTTATAAAAATTTCCTACCAAAAATTTCGTCAAAAATTTCATAGGAATATGAGATGTTTTCTAGTAGTGGATGTTGGAAGAGCGACCCAGACTTCAAGTTCTTTACCTCAATGATTCGGCAATATACTGCCTTATGATTTTTAAGTGTTACCATACGTGTTACCATACTGCCCTATGTAGCAATATACTGCCTTATGATTTTTAAGTGTTACCATACGTGTTACCATACTGCCCTATGTAGCCATACGGTCCATAACCTTGCTGATACGGTGGAGCACGATGTTGCTGCATGATGGTACGCCTGACCGGAAATAACCGGCAACCCACTCAACCGGTACGAGAAACTCAAAGAACCTTTCATTCTCCGGATCTCCCCGACGGAGTTCTCACCTGATCCATGCCATGGCCATTACCGTTACCGTAAGTTGACGGCAAGAGGTAGACTGACGGAACCTCGACCTCACCAATATGTTTATCGCCTAGACGTCGACTGGAGAACAATTTTATCGTCAAACGACCTTCACGGGCTAATTTCTCATCGACGGAAAACTTGACGGCGTGATTCCAATTAGGGTTGGATCCACCGTAGCAATCGACGGGGGTTTTGACTTTCTTTTCACTTTTGTCGCCCAAAAGGGTTATAACTGCGTAAACGTCCATCTTTGTGATGTGGTTGACATTTTCAAGGTCACTTGCTGAGTTGATGTTAAGCTCTAAGGTTGGATTCAACATGGGAACCCAATGCAACATGCCAACATATATATAGATGGGTTTATAATCGTTACAAAATAATATATATTGTAGAGGAAAGCTTTGTTGTGTTGTTCTGAAGTCATGATGAGACAATTTATAGAGACGTTGCAGTGAGATTTTTTTTTTTTTGGATATCAAGAGGTGTAACAATGAAATATTTATGAGAAAACGTTATTACAATAAATAAAACGTGTAAATTTTAACTGAAAAATTAGGAAGAAAACAATGAGTTAATCGAAACAAAATTTTATTTTCGATTGCAAAAAGTATAAAATCCAATGCATTAATTAAGAAATGTTTTTTAAACAAAAAATAAGAAAAATTAGATGTGGATGCATGCATGTACAATGTACACAAGTGCATGCGCGGTTGAAAGGGTAAAAACGAAATGAGTTTATGGCGCGGTTGAAAGGGTAAAAAAAGTTTGAGTTTATGGGTTTGCTTAATATATGAAAGTGAAAAACAAAAATGGACTGGGTTCAAATTTAACAAACCCATAAACTTATAACAAAAATTAAAATTAAAAAGTGGTGTCGCCTAGATCCTTTTTTTCGTAAAATGGGTCCCTCATTGAGTATGTGATCTATTTATCTAATTTACCTGATCGTTTTTTTTTTGAAAAATTATGTTAAATTAATTTTTAAAAAAACTGTTTTTTTACATCTACTAACTTAGTTAAGGAGAGAAAGAAATAAAGCTACGAACACGAAAAGATTTGAAAGAAAACAGGTGTTTCATGGTTGTCATTGCGATCAGCTTCAGCTTTGTGAGCCAAACCAGATTTCAAGTCCATTAGCATATCGATAGTGTCTAACGTTGCGTAGAGAACTAAGTTGGTTGCGCATTGCTTTATCCAGGATGGTTTTGGTTCATCTCCATGTCTGCGTCCATTTCGTTCCTTCCATATCATCACAAGTGAAGATGTACCTTGGAAGGTACATTTGCGTCCCTGCCAATCGCGTAGATATGAGCAGTTCCACAATCAATCCCCATCTGTTGGAATAGGCACTCCCCAGCAATCTCGATGTTAGCGATCTCTAAATCTGTTCTGAAAATTGGCATTCAAAAAATAAGTGTTATCTAGTTTCAACTGTGTCCAAACAGAGTACACATCTAGTAGATATTCCTAGTCCCCATTGTGCCATTATTTCCTCAGTAGATAGTCGATTCTGCATAGCAAGCCACGTTATAAAGGCATATTTGGGCGTATTCCCCGGAAACCAAACTACAGAGCTCCATCACTTTATAGAAGCTGATTGCCTGGTGTTGTGCCATGTGTTCTTGGGCGAGAATTTAGAACTGTAGGAATCAGTTTTTGCTTTCCACAGCGAGCGATCTTCGTTCTGATTCAAAATCCCTGCAGTCAAAGAGATAACATCTTCGATTGAATTCAGGTCATCACGCCGATGTCTCCTGCGTTGATGAGATCGTACAACTGATGCAATAGAGGCAAACGGAGATATCCCTAAGGCGATAAACCCCGACACCCCAGCAAGCTCAATTAATGGACCCAGATCACTCCAGACATCGTACCAAAACGATGTTTCCTCCCCATTATTCACCTTCATGCGATGTAAAGGTCGTGCAGTGCTTCTCATTCTGAGTAAATGGCGCCATATCCATGATCCAGTAGCTGGATCCTCCATTAATGACCAGAAGGATTTACCTTTAAGTAAATATTCTTTGATCCATAAACTCCATAGCGAACTATTGTTTGACAACAATCTCCAAATAATTCACAAACAGCAAACTGTATTTGCTTCCCGCAGAGAACGGATACCCAAGCCTCCTTCTCTCTTTGGCTTGCAAACATCTTGCCATGAAACTTTGGCTTTTTTTGTGCTCAACGCAGGTCCCGACCATAAAAAAGCACTGCATAGAGACTCTAATTCCTTTATGCAGCTTTTCGGCAATTGAAATGCCTGCATCCAAAAATTAGTTAGCCTCAAAATAACAGAGAGCAAAATTTGGAGTCTCCCTGCATAAGACAAATGTCTAGCAGTCCAAGATCCTATCCTTTTGCGCACGCCTTCCACTAATGGTGCATAGTCGTCCCTTCCCATCTTTTTGGACATCAAAGGGAGGTCCAAATATCGAACAGATAGTTCACCTATAACAAGAGGAAATCGATCAATAACAGATACATGATCTGCATCATTAACACCCGACATGAATAATGTTGATTTCTGCAAACTGATCGTCAACCCTGATATGGTGGCAAAATTCTCAAACACTTCTACAATCCCTTCTATAGATCTTAACTTTCCATATGAGAATACCATCAGGTTATCCGCGAAACACAGATGAGTGAGGTTCAACTTAGAGCAGTGTTTGTGATAGCCAAACCGTTGTGCTTCAGCTGCTCGATCTAATATACGTGATAACACATTCATACAGATGACAAAAAAGTACAGCGATAACGCACAATCTTGTCGTAAACCGCAAGTGCTTTGAAAATAACCTGCTAATTCGCCGTTCACCTGAACTGAGAATGAGGCAGAGGTAATACACAATCTGATCCATTCAATAAACCTGGTTGGAATTCTGAGGGCCTTGAAAACATTTATCAGGAAGCTCCATTGGACAATATCAAACGCTTTAGCTATGTCAATCATTATTGCACATCTAGGCGTACCATTCTCCTTGTTATAGTCTTGAACCAGTTCAGACGCTAACAGAACATTCTCTACTAGAAGACGATCTTTAACAAACGCATACTGGTTTGGGACAATTCCACTTGGGAGTATTCGCTTCAACCGATTCGCCAGAATTTTCGAAATAATCTTATAGAGAACATTACAGCATAAAATTGGGTGGTAGTCTTTCATCTCCTTCGCGTCGTTCTTTTTCGGAATCAATGCCAATATTGTCGAGTTCACTCCTTTGGAAAGAAAGCCTAATCGGAAAAATGACTGCACAGCAATAGTTACATCCCTTCCTATTATACTCCAAGTACCTTTAAAAAACTCAGTCGTAAACCCATCTGGACCTGGGATTTGTTATTGGGCATCAAGAACAGTACTTGCATAATTTCATCTGCAGTGACATCACGCACCAAAAGTGCGCAGTCATCAGATGAACATCACGTATCCAGCAAGCTTTCCAAATCTGCAACTTCTATTTCTTGATAGTCTGAAGGAATAGATGTTAGAAATTCGCAAAAGTGCCTCTCAGCTTTCACCTTAATGTCGCTCAATTCCCTTAAGACAATCCCGTCAAAGTTTACAACCTCTCTTATGGTGTTCCGATGTTCCTTTATATGCACAGCCCGAAAGAAGACTTTGTTGCTCTTGTCACCAACTTTCAGCCAATGGAGCTTAGATTTTTGCTTCAGATAACCCTCCTCCAGCTCACTAAGTCGTTCCCACTTTGACAAAGCCAACAGTTCCGCTTCCATACCTGTCACAGTCAGAACTGAAGCATTATGTTTCTGCCTCCGACAAAGCTCCTCGAATGCAGCTTTAGTTCTCTTGGACAGATCACTAAACCGCTCCTTGGACAGCTGACGGAGTCTTGGCTTCAAGTCCTTTAGCTTCTTAGTTAGATGATGCATTGCCTATGTCAAAGAAAACATAGCATTTGATTGATCCCAATGGTTATGCACTACTGGTAAGAACTCCGGTAGTGGCGCCAGTGAGTTCAGAAATTTGAATGGCTTCCTGACAATTGGTCTTGTGTTATCAAAATAGATCTTGCCTCGCAAATGATCCGAGCAGCCTCCAGCCTCAAAGACACAATAAGATTTCGACTGATTTAGTAACCATTCCTCATTGATTAGGACTCTGTCAATCTTCTTATGGATTAATCCCTCTTTTCTTTTATTGCTCCAAGTAAACCATGCCCCATGCAATCCCATATCAACCAAAGAACATACACGAACTGTTTCCTGAAAGTCAAGAATCCCATGTGCTCCAAGTATCGGAATTGAATCAGAGTGATCTTCACTAGCCAATATCTCATTGAAATCACCACAAATCATCCATTTCTTATCTATGCAAGCAGTGGAGCTGTGGAGCAATTTTATCTCTTCCCATAAACCCTTATGCTCAGATGCAAAATTTGCAGCATAAACAAAAGAACATATAATTTCCTCCTGATCCCCAAAGGAAATTTTACATGTAATCATTTGTGCATTTTTCTGTAAAACTGTGAGGTTGACGTCTTCATGCCACACTACCCAAATTCGATCCAGCTGATTATACTTGTAGTTAGACACCACTGACCAACCCGGGAAAACAGACGATGCGATAGCAACATGCTTAGATTCTTTTACTCGCGTCACCCAATCCCCCACCACCGAGTGCTTACACTTATTATTAAATCCACATATATTCCAAAAAAGACACACCATTAATGGTTATTTCTTTTGGTATTCTGCCTCTTCTGCGCCGACGCCTTACGACCATTGCTCGTAACGCGTGGAATTAAAGAGCTCGGTACACCTTTATGGGCAGTCTTAGCCGCTCTGCTGGGATTAGCTCGACTCTCCTCCTTACCCAATTAATGCCTTAACTGATCTCCATCAGCTCCAGCAAGCAGTTCATTAGATTTTGTATCCGTGATCTATCCCGTCTCCCGTCTCCACCTCCATTTTTTTTTATTTATCCCCACTCTGCTTTGAATCCTCAAAATCTGCATCTTCTCCTTCACTGTTTTCTGTCTCCTCAATTTGAAGGTTTGCGAATCGTGAAGAAGTTTGAATATCCACGATCTGTTGTGCCACTACTAATGATTTTCTAGTCACTTTGGATGGTGACTGCCACTCCTCATTAACCTCTTGGGATGCTGGCACTACTACAGTGTTTTTTGGTTAAGGTGTACTTTGCTCATCAGTATCCATGCTTGGAGGCGTAGGTTTATTAGTGTCCGTTGCCTTCTTCTTTGATTTAGTAGCAGATGAGACAAGCGTTGAAATGGCCCTCTCAACTGGAACAGTATCCGTTGGTCGTCCTGCATTCTGGGATCGTGGAGTACGACATGTAGCGTCATTTACTTTGTTTTGGGTATCCAACATTTCACCTCTTTGTAAAATTCTCAGGGGATTCTGTTTCTTTTTGCACTCCATATCAGCATGGCCCCATACCCCACATAAAAAGCATTTTGGAGGCAACCATGGAAAAACATACTCAATTTCAGTTGTGTCCTTCCCCAATTCAAAGCAATGTGACGTTGGAAGAGTTTTGGTCAAGTCCACTTCCACCAAAATTTTTGCTTCATCAAAGTTCTTAACTCAAACAGTTTCGGAATGCAGCTGTTTCGGAACTCCCACCGGACTTGCCAAAACAGCTCAAACATTTCCAATTGTACATCTTGCGAGGTACGTTTTTCAAAACAACCCACAAGGGGATTGATTCCAGAGCCGGTTGAGTCTCCTCGTCGATCGGGCTCCATTTAGAAACTAGCATTGAAATATTTTTGATATTCCACATCTTCCTTCGCAGCACTCTCTCCCTCACTGCTCGGTCCACAATGCGAAATTTCACCGTTGTATCATTTACCACGTAAACGTCAACCTTGATCGCTTTATTTCCCACAGACCAAATCTTATTCACTGTCATGTGAATAGAACCAATATGAGGCGCTGTCTTGAGGAATTTCCCCAGAATACAGTCTTTCCACATTGGTGCTTCACTTAACATATCCTCGGGAACCCTAAACATCTTCACTCCCTCAACTTCGTTAGTTTCCAGATCATACATCTGAAGCGATTCCCTCTTTCTTACTACTTCCGTCCACTTTGTCGCAGGGTTTGAGTCTTGTGACATACCGTCTGCAACAGTTTCGTCGTCTCCAGGATCGCGAGATCCTCTGCTTCGCTCGTTAAATTTTCCGTCGGCCCCTCTGCTTGAGATTTGATAACCTCCACACCAGTCACCCCATCGTTCTCCACACTAGCCACCATCATCGTCTGCCCCTCCTCCGGTGACGGGAGGACCTCCTGTCCTTGCGCCGTCATGGTCGGAGCCGTCGCGTGCCCTTGAAGTTTTGATAACACTAAATCGCCTCTTTGATCGCCTCTACTGCTGACGTGTCCTACTCTATGTAGTCTTGCGGTTTTTTTCTTCTATCCCAATTTACCTGATCGTTTAACATGTTGGTCATTGACTAATTGTTATAGCAATTTACATTCCTTCAAAAAATGAATTTATCGTTATCATTAATACTTTTATACCAAGATAACTGGATTTCGAATTCCCAAAAAAAGAATTATTATTACATTTGTATAAAATAGTAGAAACAAATTTACAGAAAATCTTGAACATGGTATAATATTTATATTTATACAAGATTAATAGAGAAAAATCTATTGTCCATCACACCATTAACCTTGTAATCTATCTATATTCTATCTCTGTGAAAATTCTAACTGTGTTTTGAACTTTTCATACTCACCATTAATTAGTAGCAAATTTAAAATTTTTTTTTATTGGAAACACTTTTAATGAAATACATATTTTTTTGGATAATATGTTACATTTTTTCTATAAATTTATTAAAATAATATATTAAATTAATTTTTTAAATTTTATTTAATATAAATAATTAAATAAAAGTAAGGGACACTTGATCCTATACCGATTGCTCCTAGATGTACCTACGTCTACCCCAGCCAATGATGGCTCGCTTATATCTTCCCAATCATAGTTCGATCATCATCTCACCCACCATCCGAACTCATCATGTCTCTTCATCCTTGTCTCAATCAAAGACCAACATTTTACGTTATAAATTTATGCCTAGAGATCAAATTTGTGCATATACATACCAACAATAGAACTTAGGCTTCAAACAGTTTTATAAAACAACAAATCTCTCCTTCGTCCTTTGTTTTCTTTATAATTCCTTGATATATGCTCTCCTCTCCAAAACATCTCTATATTATTTTCATTGATACATGCCATTAAAAGTAACAATCAAACAAAATAGAAGAAACATACCTTTGATGAATTCTTGTAGTTAAACAAGAAACAAAAAAAAAAAAAAAAAAAATCAAAGATCAAAACAATTTGCCACGTCAGACACTAAATCTCCCATCATCAGCCCACCCAGAAGCCCAGCTCCCAATCCAAGCCCAAGCCCTATCCCCTTCGGCGGTTGAGACGTCGGAGTTCCGTATCCATATCCCGCCGGTGAAGGTGGCGCATAATCGTACGGTCCATACCCATGGTGGCTCGGTTTTGGCGGCGAAGAGCAAGCGTAACCGGATTTATCGTAAGGCGATGAACCAGCGCCGTAGGATATTGGAAGAGGATCGAAGCTCGAGCCGGCGGCGACGAGACGTTTCCGATGATCGGAATCGATCTGACACCGCGGCTTAGACAGCTGACAAAACTCAATAGCCGATTCTGGTGGTGCATGGGGCGGATGCTCGATTTGCGACGGTGGTGGAGCAGATAAGTAACCTGACGGCGGAGGATAATCGATTGCCGGAAAATCCGCCGGGATAACCGGTTCAACCGGCGTCGTCTTGAACCGGTACGAGAAATTCAAAGTGCCTTTCCGTTTCCCCGACGGAGATTTCACCTGATACGTCACGGACGTCATCTCCTCGCGGTAACCGTCACCGTTAATTGACGGCGTGATCGAATCCAAAAGCTCAAGTAACGGGACGTTAACTCCTCCGATATGTTTGTTGCCAAGGACACGACGAGAGATCAATCTCATGACGAGAGTCGAACGTCCGTCACGAGCTAACCCCTCGTTGACGGTAAACTTGACGGCGTGATTCCAAGTTGGGTTAGATCCGCCGGAGTGATCGACGTCGGTTTTCACCTTCTGTTTCTCTTGGGTGTCATCGCCGTTAATGGCAATGACGGCGTAAACGTCCATCTTTGAGATGAGATTGACATTTGCAAGGTTACTTGCAGAGTTGATGTTTAGCTCTAGAGTTAGATTCGCCATTAGTGTCACTGGAAGGTGATGTTACAGTAGAAATTAGCTTAGATTAAATAATTAAAGGTGGAAGAAGCTTGATTTCTTTCGAATTACGAAAATGGCAGTGTGAACTAAATGTGGACAATTATATTAAATTCAAAATTAATGAGAAAAGAACAAAAATACAATTTAATGGATTCAAAAGAAAGAAATCGTTTCTTATATAAGATAAGAAGGGAAATATTATGAAATCCAATGCATGTACAAGAAAAGTTAAAAAAAAAAAAAATGAGAACAGTTTATAACCGAAGATATACAATTTTCATTGGTTCATCATGTAACAGAATTACATATTCTGGATATATACAAAAGCTCATGATGAAATACGTATATGGATTTACTTGTTCCATGGAAAAGAACAAATTCAGAGAGTTGGATACAGCTAGTGAATTAATGAATATTGGCTAAGTTTAGGGGGTGTCTTAAACCCATCACTAACAAAAATAAATAAATTTAGAAGACTAAACAAAAAATATAGTGAACTAAACAAAAAAAAAAAAAAGAAGAGTCCGAAAAAATTAACTGGCATAAACACAGATGTTAGTCATAAAATTATTTTTTATGTTAATCTAATTTGACATACTGTATTTTGATATATCATCTGACTAGAATTATTTTTCAATCTTTTTTGTCAGCTTCGTTAATTAGAAATTTAGAACTAAACAGTAAACTAGCAAAAAGAAACATTTAAAAGTATGATGCTGTTTTATATAAATCAAATTATAATAACTTAATATATTACGTATAATAGAAGCAATGATCATAATCACACCAAAAAAAAAAAAAATTAAAGCACACAACCTCACACTAGACTAATTCATAAACTGTCCACAAAGTTTCTAGAGACGGCCACAATCATATTTAGTATGACGAATCTGATCACGCCCAAACAATACTACCAACAACACAATAAACATAAGCCTCACAACATTTGACTGCGTTTGCAAGGAACGTCCGGTCAAATAAGTCTGCGTCGAAAGCCCAACTAGTCTCATCCTACGTTTTTCCACATACTCATCAATAGCTTCTTCAATGTTTTTCATCGAACAATCCTCTCCATGGTCCGGACCCACTTTCTTAGCTAGACATCTAGCAAGAACGACCGCATCCTCTAGCGCGGCCGAGCCACCTTGTCCCAAGAATGGACCCATCACGTGCATTGCGTCGCCAGCTACAGTCACAGTCCCACGACGGAATTTCCTGAACATGATCTCCCAAGGAGAACGGTACCTTAAGTGTGTTATTGTTAATGACTCTACGTCGCATTTTTGAACCATTTCTTGCCAGTCTTCCGATAACTTATCGACCCATTTGAGAGTCACGTTCGCGATGGATTCTTGATCTGTACCGTTGTGATGATTGTCTTGCATATGTACAACAAACCAAAAGACGAGGTTGTCGGTCAAAGGAAGCCTTCCCACTAAGACGTTTCCTGTTTTCATTCTTAGAAGCTCTTGTGGAAATCCATGGCCGTTTGGGTAATTGGTGAACCCTCTCACCGCACGACAAGCAAACGCTTTTTTCGGGCTTAACCGCAGATAGTCACTGACAACAGAATTCGCACCATCGCATCCAATCAAAACCTATGGGATCGGAGGAGCAAAATATTAATATTTTTAAGGTTACAATTGTTTCATTGCGTTTGCATCTACATTACTACATAAGACTATAAAAGCCTCTTGATATGCTAATTGTTAAGGTTTCAATTGTTTTTTTGCGTTTGCATGTGCATTAATTTGTAAATTTGTATTTACATTCTTATGTAAACGCAGGCCGAATTAGAGAGAGCTAGATAGTTTTACCTTGGCTTTAATCGTATTTCCATTGGTTAAGTGAACAACCGGAAACGACGTAGTTTCATCCTCCTCTATAGAAACAATTTGAGAACCGAACCGGATGGTTTCTTCAGGAAGAGCATCGGCTAAGGCCTCAACAAGATCGTTCCTTCTAATACAGCGAGCTTCATCTCTGTTTAATTGCAGTAATTAGATATACTTAAATGAACATCAAATATATAAATGATCGAATGAAGGAGAGGATATGGGACATACTCGATGTTTAAAACGAATTCTCGTTTTTTCCCATTTTCAATCAACATGGTCCGTGCCCTGTTCCCATAAAAGACAAGATCCAACAATCTCTTCAAACAGAAGCACATTTAGTATTTGCTTCCAAACACTTTTTTTTAAGTGTTTAAAAACAATTTTAATAATTATTTATATTTAAATTCGAAAATTAGTTATTAATTTAAATATTTTTAAAGTTCCTTAAATATAGGTAATTTATATTTGATTTGATTTGATTAATTTAGATTTCATTTAAAGATTCTAATTTAAATAATTTATATACTTTTAAACATTTTTATCAAAAATATCTAGAATTTTTGAAAAAAAAAAATTCACATATGAAAAATAATGGTCATATTTGAAATATAAAATATTTATAATGATGTAAATGATATGATATTTATGTTGTTTATATAATATATTTACGATTATGATTTATTTACAAATTAATAATAAAATAATAGGTAAAATTCAAATGTATAATTTAAATATTAAAAATATATTTTTTAAAATTCATAAAACTAAAAATATATATAAAAAACCGGATTAAAAATATTTTGGTAACTAATATCACTAATTTTGAATTATACATGTATATCGAAAATATATTTTTCATACAAAATCAAAACATAAAAAATTAAAAATTATTGCATACAATATAATGTGGTTTGAAAAACCAGTTGTACACTCCCTTCTTTGATTAAATTTTAGAAAACTATAGTGCTAAATATTTATATTATATGGTGATATGAACGAAAAATTAGAATTATGTTTTTATAATAATTCATTTTAAATTAATATTAGCAGACGGGTTAAAATTATATTTTTATAATCATAATTAATTTTAATACTATAAAAATATATCTAAACACAAAAATCAATATTTTCACTTATTAAAAAATATATTTATAAAAATAGTTATATCTAAACTCAAAAACATAAATTATATTACAAAATTTGTTAAACAATAAAAAATATTCCTGTGCGGATGCACGGGGTTAAAATCTAGTAAATTCTTAAAATCAAAGGTATGATCACTAATTAATAGCAAAAACTAAAAAAAAAAAACTGAATTAGAATAATTACTTGCGAATAAGATTAGAGGTGAGACGAAGCCGATGAGAGACGCCAAGCTGATCAAGAGCTCTCCAACCATTGGTAAGAGTTCCGATTCCAGCTCCTTCCGATCTCACTTTCTCTGCTCTCTCCAACACAACACTCTTTATTCCTTTTCTGCATTTTTTAAAAAAATAATATACACTCCAAAATTACATACATTTCATTCCGAGTTAATGTGGCAATTAATTAAACTGTATTTTCAAAAAGAAATAAAAATAACAAACCTATGAAGGGCAAGGGAGGTGGCCAGACCAGCAATTCCGCCGCCGACGATAACAATTCCGATTTCTTCCATCTATTTTAGTAGTTGAAAGCTGAAATTTTGGATCTGGAGTTTAGTTTAAGTACTGTATTTTTTGTCTGATGTGTATGTAATATAGTTGGATTTGTTTATATAGATAAGAGAGAAGCAGAGAAGACTTTTCGTTGAGACAATAACTTGGGAAGCAATCAAGTCACGTGTGTGTCAGGTTAAGCTCGATCGTTTGCGAGTCAAACATGTGCTACGTTTATGCAAGTAAGTTGACGTTGACGAAAGCGATGACGCCACCTAAAATTTAATTCATCTTTCTGATATATCCAACCAAGTAGACTAGTTGTACATAAATATGTCGCTACTTGTTGTAGTGACTGTGACTCGATACTTATCTTTTTCTCATAAGTATCGAATTGATTCAAAATCAATCTTATACCTTAAAATTTTGATACTAGAACAAAGATGAAAAATTCAAATTTTATGATGACCCAACAGTTTGGAATGTTGAGAAAATGATTTTAAAATTTGGCTTTTCTTTAGTGAATCTAAGTGGTGAGACGGATAAAAAATGATAAATGATATAAAATCAGAAAAACCAAAAAAAATCTATATAGAAGTTGACAAATGAAAATATTTCTTACATAGTAATTACAAAGTAATTTTTATATAAAATAAAAAAACCTGTTTAATAAGGTTTTTTTTTTGTCTTTGACAAGTGAGAAAGACTATTATCATATACGTTTTTTTTTATCTACTAATAATAGTAGATAAAAACTACTAATATCATAGTTCCATAATCGAACATATAAAGAGAAGAACAGTAAACACAATGAGTAACCTCCGGATACAATTATACAAACATCTCATCATGAGTCTTGAAACACACAAACACTCTTACTTAGATCATGGATCCATACGTAAAATATAGATCAATTAATATTTTAAAGACGGCCACAATCATATCGAGTGTGACCAATTTGGTCACGAAACATAATCATCAACAAAACTACAACCAAGAGCTTCGTCACCGGCGACGAAGCTTCGATTAACCTACTCGTAAGATACGTCTGTGTTGAGAGCCTCACGAGTCTCCCTCTTCTTTCTCTAACGTAATCATCAATCGCTTCTTCTATTCTCTTCCTTGAAAAGACATTGTTCATACCGTCTTGCCCTAACTTTCTCCACAAGCATCTAGCCAAAACGACACCGTCCTCCAGCGCAGCCGAACATCCTTGTCCTAAGAATGGACCCATCAAGTGCATACTGTCTCCGGCCACTGTCACAGTGCCACGTCGAAATTTACCGGACATAACATCCCATGGAGCTCGGTACCTTAAACGGTTGATATATAAGGAGTTGATATCGCAGTTCTTCACCATCTCTTTCCACTCTTGTGAGAAGTCGTTGACTGATGATAGTGTGAATCTTGCGATATCCTCTTGATTTCTCAAAAAGTTTGAGTCTATTTATATAACAAATTCATCATATATATATACGTCAATGAAATTTAAAAAATTATCAATTTTCTTACATAAAGTTAGAACACAATATCTTTATATATGTATTAAAACAAATGTTACCATATAAAATTGTACCTTGTGGACACTTAAGCAAAACAACAAACCAGAAGACGAGTTTGGGAGTTATAGGAAGTCGTCCGCTTACGACGTTGTCCATCTTGATTCTTATAAACTCTTGCCGGAATCCATGGCCGTCCGGATAGTTTGTGAACCCTCTGACCGCCCGAGAACTTAGGCTTTTAGTTGGCTTTAGTCCTAGAAATTCAGATACCACAGAATTCGACCCGTCGCATCCAATCAAAACCTAAACTAAAAGAAAGTATATACTGTAATCAGTATTAAATTAAAGTACAACTATTAACCAATAACAACGTAAGATGGCTGAAAACTAGTGGTGATTTCTGGCATAATCTGGCTGAAAAAATTAATGGTGATTTCAGCTAGAAAATAGATAAAAGACCAGTTATGTTATGTAGTATCATGCGTTTGTTACTGAACTTATTTTTTTCTAAACTTTCAGCCATTTTGTAAAGAAATTAGCAAGTTTTTCTTTTTAGCATAGTTTTCAGTTAGCTTAAATATTGAGTTTAACAGATAATTCAGCAAATTGAACAATTCAGACTGTAACAACGATTCATGCCAAACATGTAGCTTTCAATATATGTGGTTTAATTACACACGACCAAAGCTCGCTTTATAGATCGATCCGCTCACGGCTTTCGAAAAACGTCACTGTCGGTTAATATTAAACTATATACTATATAGTATATATTAATACACTCCACTACTCAATTCATTGATCAGTAGTAAATGACATATGTATGTACAGTCGCTAGAGTATACCTTTGATTTGATATCTTGTCCGTTTTTAACGTGAACAATCGGAAACGACAGCGTTTCGTCCAGCTTAACCGACACAATTTGGCAACCAAGCCGGAGAGTTCCAAGAGGAAGTTCATGAGCCAAAGCTCGAACCAAATCATTCCTTATTACACCTCTTACCTCTCCATAGGACGCCGGTCCGACTGATTCTCTTCGTTTAATCCCTTCCTCGATCAAAACATCTCTTATCCTAGTTTTGTTACCGTTACAATGAATAATTAGTAATGACTAATAATTAGAGCTAATTAAAATATTATACGTACTGATGAATTGGGAGAGAATTAGGACGAAGCTTATCCGCGAGGCCGAGCTGTTGAAGTGCAAGCCAACCATTAGTCTGTATACCAAATGCTGCACCTTCAGATCTTACCGTCTCTGATCTCTCCAACACAATGCTCTTTATACCCTTCCTTTTATATATTTATGTTTATTTGATTGATACGTTAATTAGTCAATAATCAATATATTACAAGTTACCAATGATTAAGATCATAACTAAGAAAAAGAGGAGAAAATAATGAACCTGTGAAGAGCAAGGGAAGTTGCAAGACCAGCAATGCCTCCTCCCAATATTACTATGTCTAATTCTTCCATTCTTTTCTTTAGCTCTCTTTCTCTAAATTTATGATCTTCGTTTCTCTCACCACTATATTTTATATCTGCGTTATGGGTAGTGAACTAGTGGTTGAAGCCATATAATACCGTGGTTGTATCTTGGCCTGTTGTATTTTTTTTGTTATATATGACTATCATAATTATATAGCGAATTAAAGCATTGAATAGTTTTGGTATTTGTCGATTTCCATATCTTAAAAATAAAAACAACCTCGGATATTTCAGTTGAATACCTTTGTCAAAAAAAAAAAAACTAATAACTTGTGTTTTATAAAACGGGAAAATTCCTTACAAAATCATCAACTTAATTTCAATAAGCTTTTTAAATCCTCAACTTTTCGTGTGCCCAAAAAAAAATTTCAAATATTTTTTCTACTTATTTTAAATCCTCAATTATTATCCGTGTGATCATTTTACTTCAATATGATTTGGGGATTTTGCTTCAATTTTGTCGAGATTTAGCTTATATCGAGTTTTATGTTAACCATTATTTAACCACGACGAGTACTGTAGCTAGTTTGTCAACAAGGTTCAAATAATGTTTCCATTTTCGTTTAGTATTGTTTCGTATATGCTGTAAATTAATTATACGAATAACAATTGAAGATTTAAAATGGGTAGAAAAAATATTTGAAGGTTTTTTCTGGACACAGGAAAAGTTGATGATTTTAAATACTCATTGAAATTAAGTTGAGGATTTTATATGAAATTTTCCCTTTATAAAACACTTAATATAAGTAGACGTCCACAACTAGTGGCGAAGCCAAGATTATATTTTACAGGGGTTATATATTAAAGTCCTATAATAATATTAAATTATTAATTTTCAATAAATTTCATGGTTGAAAAAAGTCTAGTTAAAATAACTAAAAATAATGTCAGTACTGTTATAAATTTCATAGATTATATTATAGATACTTTTGACTAAATTTAGATGAAATTTTAGAAGGAGCAAAAGAACTAGAAAAAAAAACATTAAAAAAAACACAAAACAAGTGGCAATTTTAACATTAGAGGAGCAAATGAACTATTTGAACCTTAGGCATAGGGGTCAAATAAGTGATTTTAGACCAACTCATCCAGCAAATATTTTGGTAAACCTCAATAAAAGATTTTTTTTTTTAAATTCACAGGGGTCAGCTGACCCCCCTCCACCTTACCTAGCTCCGCCACTGTCCACAACGTTTCCCACTATTTATTTCTTGAACTTGACATATAACCTATAACAAATCCACATGATACATATGTTCTATTCTTTCCAACCATTCGTTAAACACATGCTTCTACTTGCTCTTAGACAGTTAGACTTATACTAATTATAATATAAGAAAAAAAAGATTGTGTACCTTTTGTTCTTTTTTTCGTCGATGTATTAGGTTTGACAAAAAAAAAGGGATAATTGGCAAAATACACTATTAAGATATTTAAATTAGTAAAATACACTGTTTTTATTTTATTTTGAAAACTACACTTTTGATATATGTAAAAAGACTTTATATGATCAAAGTTAATTAGAAATAATATATTTTAAGAAATGTTAATAAAAATTTGAAATAGTTAATATTATGATTGTTTTTATTTGAGATATTGATATATAATTACTTAAAATTTTTAAATTTATAAACAGATGAATTTTTAAATATTTTAAACTTTATCTCTACAAAATTTTTTTTCTATTAGTGTTATATAGATTTGTTACATAAAAAAGATTCATCAACAATTGAGTTTTCTAAAAAAAAGCATAGAAACATAACTCCTTTTAACTTGTGGTATTCTCTTTCAGTTTTCTGAAAAAAACAGAGTTCTTTCAAACTCTAAGATATAGAAATCACGTAATCAAGTGGATTACGTACAACTGTAAGTGTTAGATGAAGATTCATGTTTCATAGTGATTGTGAAAGATTTTAAATCTGAACAACTTATATTTGTCCGGTCTCTCTCAAGGATAAAAGAAACAAAAACAATTCATCTAGTAAGCTTACAATATATCTAATCTGCAGATCCTTTGTTTTTACTGTCGTTACTTCTTCTCATTACTCCTTTGGTAGAGAAAATAGAATCAGCATGTGCTCAGATGGTAAAAATGATGGTCTGAATAAATTATACAAAAAAACCTAGCAAACTGATGAAGAAGACAGTAAAGAATAGATGAGGATAATGAAGATAAAGAGATTAGAGATGAATCGTTTCTACATACATTAAAATATCATAAAACAAAATCTTTCAGACTTTATCAAGTCGCTTGTAACTAGTTTTGTTTGAGACATTACATTATTTTCTCAATTGTGTAGTTAAACCAAGTAACTGAATCTGACATTGTCTAATAGACAAATAAATAAACTAGAATTTTCAGTGAAATATACAATTTGTGTCCATATACGAAGTAGGAAACACATTTTGTATTGACTAGAAAGTCAGAAAGAAAACTAATTTAAATTTAGATTTTATTATTTTACTATTTTTAATTAAAAATTATGATTTATATATTTAATTACTATAATTCTTATTTAGGTTGATTTAGTCATTTTATTGATGAAGAAGTGTAGATTTCAAAAAAGAAAAAAAATGGTGTATTTTTCAAAATATAAACTCATAGAAAGATATTTTCTCAAATTTTCTCAAAAAAAAACCCTTCCTCTCACATACACATCTTATTACATAATTTCAGGGGTTGGAATGATAATACTTATTGTTAACGGACCAAAATTCGAAATTCGAAAAAAACTCGTCGGCCGCATTAGGTTTGGTACTAAAACCCTAAAAAAACTCAATATCAGAAAAAAACAGAGCTTCCTCCTCCTCCTTCTCCCAAATCGATCCTCTTCCCAGAAAAATGCGGCCTTTAGACGAGAACGAGACGACCGTCGTCTTCGAGAAGCTCTTCAAGTTCATCGGAAACAACCTCAAGAACCTCGTCGAGAACCCCTCTCACGAAGGACCCGACCCAGAATCCGGCCGTTACTGCTTCCGCCTCCAGAAGAACAGAGTCTACTACGTCAGCGAGTCTCTCGTGAAGCGAGCCACGAACATCGCCCGGAAAAACCTCGTCTCGCTCGGAACCTGCATCGGGAAATACACTCACGCCGGGAGCTTCCACCTGACGATTATGTCGCTCAATCTCTTGGCGGCGAACGCTAAACACAAGGTATGGCTAAAACCCACATCGGAGATGTCGTTTCTTTACGGGAACCATGTGTTGAAAGGAGGATTAGGGAGGATTACTGATAGTATTGTTCCTGGAGATGGAGTTGTCGTGTTCTCGATGACTGATGTTCCGTTAGGGTTTGGAATTGCGGCTAAGAGCACTCAGGATTGCCGGAAATTGGATCCTAATAACATCGTTGTGCTTCATCAAGCTGATATTGGGGAGTATTTGAGGGATGAAGACGAGCTTTGATAAAGTTCAAAGTTTTAGTCTTATGTGTGTGCGATGTTTCTGCAGTTTTTATGTAAGTGCGGTCTTAGTTTTGATTCTGCTTGTTGTTTTAAGCTATTTTGAGTTCTTACGGTATGTAGCTGCTGTTGGAAATTTTGTGGAACATGATACTGGAACTATGAAAGTCTTCATTTTTATGAATTTGATTGAGGT
Organism: Eutrema salsugineum; assembly: GCF_000478725.1. Lineage (NCBI taxonomy): Eukaryota > Viridiplantae > Streptophyta > Magnoliopsida > Brassicales > Brassicaceae > Eutrema > Eutrema salsugineum. The sequence continues at coordinate 11,314,841 of NW_006256909.1, read as the reverse complement.
GTTATGGCTATTTTTTGTGAGCATCTTGAGTATTGAAAAGCTAGAATCATACACACATATGGGAGATTTTCAAACCTGTAAGCTGATAATTAAGATTTGTGTTCGAGACAGTTTGCTTTGCTTTAGATTATATAGCTCAAAAGCTTCAAAATGTTTACAGCCTGATACTTTTTCAGTTAAGCACATAGAAAGATACATGTATCTGTTGGTTGTGTATAGCCAAATATTGCGGAGCACATACATTTGAATACAGTTATGAGCTCATTTCTGTTGAAACTCTCATGGCCTAAATAAACTACTAGAAATGAGGATTTGTTCAAACCAGAAAGATAGCTCCAGAAAATATGAAATGCGTCATGTTTTCACTTTATCCTTTCTATATAGTGCAGTCACGTCACAAAGCCCCTTAGATGTCGAATTAAAAAAAAGAAGAAGATGATAGATGTAACTCAGTTTTAGCCATTTTGGGTTTAGAAAACTATGTACAGTAATGTCTATATAACCTATATATTTGATATTACTCATATTAGTAGTCCGCCTAGCTCACCGATTGTAACGCAACGCAGAAGATGTTAATGGTCCTTCGAAATAAAACTTTTTTATCATACAACATCCAAAGTCAAAACCTTATAATCACTTTGTTCCTCTCTCTCCTATCTCTCTCTTTACCAGAGACTTTTGTCTCTGTCGCCATTTTCGCCAAGGCTCTAACATCACAATCTGAGTAGTTTGTAGTGTCTTCAATCTGTGCAATTGAACCCATGACAAACTGAAAGCCAGATAATGAGAACAAGTAGCAGCAAGATCCCGAGAACCACAAGTTTTATCTTCATGTTCTGGTACCACAGTTTCTTCCTTACTTGTGTCCCTTGTTTCTTGTACTCCTGCGCCTAAAAAGGTTCAAGTATACTTAAATTAAACTGGCCTATTTTAGAGAAGATCAACTATAAAAAAACATGTTTGCCCTTTACCTGTGAGCGTAGATTCTCGGTCTTATCAGTAAGAACCGTTAGATTCTCCCCTCTGTCGATTGCCTGGGAATAGGTCAACAATATTGGTTTAGTACAAGCATAAATGCACAGTGATTTGTCTCTGCTTTAAGGGGACATAGTGAAATACGTAATTGCTTTTTCGCAGACACATCATTGGTTAAAGGTAAAAGTAAAGGAGAATGATTGGTAGTCTAAGTGTGCAGAAAGACATAAGTGAGAATGCAGTAGAAACTATGATAGCCAATGATGTGCATTACCTTGTCAATATTCTCCAACATAATACTTTTAACTTCTGAAACTTGAGCCTTGACTTTTATTAGTTTCTCAATCTCCTCTGCATGGTCAACAATATACTTCATGTGTTCTTTCATGACCGGCCTGCAATTTTCGTTACCATTTTCGTCAATAACAAAATCTCTCACATCTATTCATCAAGTCCCCAAAAGTTTTAAGGTAAGTACCCGAACTCCTTGTTCAGGCTTTTGGCGATTGCTGTACTTGCTTTTCCACCCCCATATCTTTTCTTGAAATCAGCTTTCACACGCTCCAGAAATGCGATCGAAACTTGCTTGCTGAGAGAATCTTTTGCCACTACACAATATGCTGAAACACATAAAACAAGGAAAGATGTCATTCTCAAGGAGGGTTCTATAAGTGAAATGCAACTATATATGTATTATTTTTGCAAGAATAAGTATGACACAGTCAAGATTATTCAAGAGGACGCATTATATAGGAAGAGCAACACGTCTCCGCATAAGACTGCTAATAACACGAAACATTAATCAGTTTCTGTGTCCTTTAAAGATCAAAGGACAAAGGACACCGCACATAAAAGCAAATGATCTATCGCTGTTTAACTGGATTAAAGTAACAAGTAGGCTCGACTTGAATCATAATAACGCTAAATAACCTCTGTCTTAGAACTTTTAAACTTGTATGTATTGTTAAATAGGGATACTCCAATTCAGGGAACAACACTGTTCAGTCAAAACCCTGCCTTATGCATGCCAAAGATGGACATTTCTAATAGAGTGGAACTTAATCCATATTATATGTCACATTTCAAATGATCTAATTGCCCTGAGTTAATTGTAAAACGCATGAGCAGTTTCTTCTCCTATAGAAAGACTGGCACAAACATCTCCAATGATTTTCCCGCAATTTAAAAAGGCAAAAAGTAAGAGCCAGTAGACTCTACTTGAACGAACAACGCGAAATAAACGCTATCTATAAACTTTAAAACCTGTATATAGTGCAAAACAGGGAGATTCCAATACAGGGACAGCAGAGTCTAGTCAAATCCTACCTCATGCATGCAAAGGATGGAATCTTTATATAAAGTTGAACCCCAATCATATGATATACCCTTGGTTCGATTTCAATGATCTAATACTCTAAGCTTAACACATGCGTGTGTTTTCACCTCCAAAACCATAACTGGTTCTCATAAAAAAAACTGGCAGAAACATCTCTTATCTGCATCAAGTAAAGGTATCCACAAATAGGACGCGTAATGCGTTAACCATACAAAAACTAACAAGAAACACTAGTAGATTGTACACAGAACTGCAAAACAGTCAAGATCTTTGAAGTGTTCTGTTACCAATATATATCAAACTTGTATTTAGAAATTTGTTATGTGATAGGACATGCGTGCTTCATAATTGGCATTTTCCCAAGTTGAAACTTGAAACCAAACCAAATCAGGAAGGGAAAAAAGGAATCAATTCGTTCTTTTGTTTAACTTCAAATTTCTCAGAGAACAACACACAAAACACTGTTGAATAGCCTAGTAAAGGCAAATCCAATAAACGAAATGCCCTTAGATTCAGATGATGCACATACAGCTAATCAATCCTGAGCTAGATCCATCAAGACCTTTAATGGCTTCAAACTAAAAACAGCACTTTTTCGAGACAATGTTCGTTTCGGCCAAGAAAATCAAGAAACCGAGAGAAGAGAGAGAGGGGAAACAAACCGTAGCCATCTTCGACGAGGAAGTTGAAGGTGTGGTGATCGCAGTTGTAAGTGAACTTGCTGTTGCTGGAGGAAGGAAGCTTCTGGAGACACTGAGCAGCAATCGACGGGAAATTACCGGTGAACTCGGTGTACTCGGCAAGAATCATAGTGCCTCTGGCGACGAAGCTGTAGATAAACGATTCCTGACCCATTGAGTCGCCACCGAGTCGGCTCAGGCCAAGAGAGAGAGAGACAGAAAGTTTTGATCTTTACCTTTGCTGCAAAGGAACATGCGTTTTCCCGTGTCTTGACTACTTAAAAACTTTACTCCATTTGGAACAATTCTCTAAAAATTCGCTTTTTCCCTTTTTCAGGATAAAAATGTCAAAAAACAAAAAACAAAAATTTGATTAACAGAAAGTCCAAAATCAATGTTTTCAACTTTTGATGTGACAGTAATATTTTAATTTCTAGTCTATTACCACATTACAAAAAATAATTCTGCTGTTGTCAAGATGTTTTGGTCAGCCGGATTGTTGGAAACATAGTTTACAAAGTGAAATCATAACAATGGGAATTCACACTATTTGAAAAAAGAAACCTTAAAACACTGTTCAATATAAAACCGTTCGTTGTAATTTTTCTTTATGTTTTTTTTTACATCTTATATAGTGCTGATTCAAAGATTTTAGCTTGGAAGGCCAAACCAGCTTGGAAACAACAAATACTGAATTTAAAACTCTATTATGGGTCATGAAAACCATTCAGCAGCTACAGTTCACTCTTTTTTTTTTTTCAATGAGTTTAAATGAGTTGTAGCAATTATTTTTAGGTGTCAATGAGTTGTTACAACTCATACTGAAAAAAGAAGAAGAGTGAACGGTTTAGTTTCATACTTACATTAAGGTTTAGTTTTATACTTACATTAAGGTTTAGTTTTATACTTACATGTTCTTTTGCTGTAAAGGAACATGTGTTTTCCCATGTCTCGACTACTATAAAACTTTACTCCATTTGGACCATTTCTTTAAGAATTCGCTTTTTTTCAACCTTCTATTGGATAAAAATGTCAAAAAAACAAAAAATTGATTAATGTCCAAAATCAATGTTTTCAACTTTTGATGTGTCAGTAATATCTAATTTCTAGTCTATCCATACCACATTACAAAAATTTATTTTGCTGTTGTCAAAATTAATTTTGATTGTTGAAACATAGTTTACAAACTGAAATCATAAGAATAGGAGTTCTCACTATTTGATAGACAATCAGCTTTAACATTCAAAGTACGAAAAAAAAAACAAACCTTTTAAATACACTGTTCAAAATGTTTTTTTTTTTTACATCTTATATAGTGTTGGTTCAAAAATATTAGCTTGGGAGGCCAAACCAGCTTGGAAACAACAAATACTGAATTGGAAACTCTGTTATGGGTCATGAAAATATTCAGCAGCTAGCAATTATTTTTAGGTTTCACTATAATTGCTACAACTCATTTTGAAAAAGAAGAAGAGTGAACGGTTTAGTTTCATAAGATTTAGTTTCATACTTACATTAAGGTTTAGTTTCATACTTACTTTATTTTTTGTTGGTATATACATAGTCTTCTTCTAGTTGAGATATTTCTGTATAGGAAAAAAAAAATACAGAGCTTCTCTTACTTCTCCCGAGTGTTACTGTCGAGGAAGGAAGACAACAATTCGCGAGGAATCAACTCACTCAGGTACGAATTTGTTCGATCCTAGGGTTCGTATACGCATAGAAGATAATACGATTTTCGTATAATAATTCCTGATCCAAACTCGGGTCATGACCCGTTTCTGTTTTCACCATTACCAGAACACAAAACCGATCCAAATCCCGATACGATGAGGAAGCGTCATCCCAAGGCGTCGGATTCTTCAGAGCCATCGTCAAGTCAAGAAACCGATAACGATGTTGTTCTCGATAAAGAGGATGATGTGCAGGTCGATGTTAGAAGATCAGGGAAAGTATGGCTCTCAGTGTTGATTCTGATCACATACTCCTCTTGGGCTGTTTACAATTACCAGCATGGGAATTTACCTCGTCCTTTAACCGCACAACAAGCTGGCAAAAGGGGTTTCTCTGAAATTCAGGCAATGAAACATGTCACGGCTTTGACTCAGTTTGGTCCGCATCCCGTTTCTTCTGATGCTCTTGTCCATGCCCTTGAGGTTTGTCTCCAACTTTTATGTTTTCTTCTTTTTAATTTGTGTGCACTGAGGATTTTGTGTTGTTCATCTTTGTAGTATGTATTGGAAGCAGTTGAGAAAGTTAAAGAAACTGCTCATTGGGAGGTTGATGTGAATGTTGATTTGTTCGAATCCAAATCCGGTGTAAATCGTCTTGTCGGTGGTCTTTTCAAAGGGAAGTCACTTGTGTATTCGGATATAAGTCACATTGTGCTAAGAATCTTGCCAAAATATGAATCAGACGCAGGAGACAATGCTATTCTTGTCTCTTCTCACATTGATACTGTCTTTTCAACGTATGTATTTATCGCTTCATCTCCTATCCATTTATTTCCATCACCAATATTAATAGTCAGAAGTGTGTGTTGAACTTCGTTTGTGAATGTATGAAGAGGTGGAGCTGGAGATTGTAGCTCATGTGTAGCTGTAATGCTGGAACTAGCTCGATCTGTTTCCCAATCGGCTCATGGATTCAAGAATTCTGTTATCTTCTTGTTCAATACTGGAGAGGAAGAAGGTCTTAATGGCGCTCATAGTTTTATTACTCAGGTAAATATGATAATACACTCACCTTAATGGCTTTAAGTTAAATGTATGTCCCTCTCTAGATCTTTTAATTCCTGAATTTATGGTTTCTATTTCACATTGTAAATTTACTGATGCAGCATCCATGGAGTTCCACAGTACGTTTAGCTATTGATTTAGAAGCCATGGGTACAGGTGGAAAGTCTGGTATTTTTCAGGTATAGACTTAGCACTACTCTATCTCCCGGTCCTCACATTTGGACACAGTTACTATTTTTGTGCATTGTACCTAGAAGAGTTTTAGGTTTTTGGTTTACAAATTGCTTCACTTTATCTCCATTTGAGAATTTCGACCTTCTGATTGTTTGAAGTATCCTCCTGGTGTAGGCTGGCCCGAGTCCGTGGGCTATTGAAAACTTTGCTTTGGCCGCGAAATATCCATCTGGTCAGATCATTGGACAAGTACGTGTACTTTCAACTGATGTTTCTTGCTCCCTTTACTGGTATATAAATACAATCTATATGTGACTGCTTCACTATGACAGGATCTGTTCACTTCTGGAGTAATAAAATCTGCGACTGATTTCCAAGTATACAAGGAGGTTGCTGGTCTCTCAGGATTGGACTTTGCTTTTGCAGATAATACTGCTGTCTATCACACTAAGGTATTCCCCTTTTTGTTGGTTTTAAAATGTTGTTCTTCTTGTTTTGTTCCTTGTTTAGATGTGTAATATCTTATTCCTTGTGTCGCAGAATGATAAGATAGAACTGATAAAACCAGGATCGCTTCAGCATCTTGGGGAAAATATGCTTGCTTTCCTCCTTCGTGTTGCTTCATCTTCTGATCTGCCAAAGGAGAAAACACTCCAGGGAGAGGAGAAATCCAAAGCGGACTCAGCTGTCTATTTTGACATTTTGGTGATTGAGAACTAACTATTCTGTTGTTATTATGTACTTCCATAGGTTCTCCTTTACCATGTCTTAATGTCTTTCCTTTTACTCCTATGTCAACTTTTCAGGGGAAGTATATGATTGTATACCGGCAAAGTTTTGCGACAATGCTATATGTTTCAGTGATCATGCAGTCGATTCTCATATGGGTTATGTCTTTGATCATGGGTGGTTATCCAGCTGTTGTGTCGCTCATGTTGTCGTGTTTGAGTATCATCCTCTCATGGATATTCTCAGTAGCTTTCTCGGTTGCTGTTGCCTTCATACTTCCATTGATTTCTTCATCACCTGTTCCCTACGCTTCAAACCCATGGATGACAGTTGGATTGTTTGTGTCCCCTGCGGTTTTGGGGTCAATAAGTGGTCAACATGTGGCCTTCATGTTCCTTCGGAAGAAATCATCAAACCGAAACTCGAACAAAATGCAAGTCTCACCAAGACTAAGGGATAACTTGGCCAAGCTGGAGGCTGAAAGATGGCTGTTCAAAGCTGGTTTTATACAGTGGCTTGTTCTTCTGGCCTTGGGAACCTATTATAAACTTGGATCAACTTACCTAGCTCTGGTTTGGCTAGTTCCTCCTGCATTTGCATGTAAGCCAATCTTTGTTAGCTACTGTTTTTTATATATTGAGGGATGTTGAAAAAGTGTTGTTTTCCCTTTAGAACTGTTCTAAGTTTAACTTAATGAAACATAATGGTTGTCTAGATGGATTGCTTGAGGCGACTTTAACTCCAATCCGATTGCCTAAGCCCCTCAAGCTTGCAACTCTCGTTATCAGCCTGGCTGTACCAGTTTTGGTTTCATCTGGCAGTTTTATCCGGTTAGCAGGCACAATGATCGGCATGCTCATTCGATTTGACAGGTAAACTGATAAAGGCACTATAATGTGAGATGCTTGATAGATATGGATGAACAATAACTAATAGTATAAATAGGTCAAAGGGGAAGAGAGATTATGAGTCTTTTTGATCATTGGGTGTTTGAGAGCCTTCGGGACTCTAAGCCAAACTCCAACTGCTTTTGGTTTACTTTGGTTATCGTTTCACCTTCCTTTGAGAAATAAAGAGAGTTCCACTCTCTGTTCCTATCATAGACAGGCTAAGATTCTCTTGCCTAAACGTAAATAGTGGCTGCTGCAACGAGAATTAATGGTTCTGTGAATCTCTTTCTTCTTTAGCTTCCACAGATCTTACATTGTAGCTGCTTTTTTGGGGTATTTTGGTGTGTAGAAATCCAGGCGGAACTCCAGAATGGCTAGGCAATGTGATGATCGCTGTTGTTATTGCTACTTTCATAAGTCTGACTATGGTATACCTGCTGGCTTATATTCATCTCTCCGGTAAATGCTCTATTTCAAAACTTTGTTTATGGAAATTATCACAAGAATTACAAATTTTAAGTTGATTAAACATAATAATTCTTGACAAAACTTATGGTCTCCAGGTGCAAAAAGGTCAATTGTCACTGCATTATGCATTATCACTGCCCTCTCTCTTTCTCTTGTATCTTCTGGTGTTCTTCCTGCATTTACCGAGGATACTGCAAGAGCAGTAAATGTAAGTCCCTTTGAATTGTCGTTCCAGTGGTAAGTTCTTTAGTTTCTTTTGTGTTGCGACTCAGCCTTTGGATATATGGTTGTACACCTGTACAGGTAGTACATGTTGTGGATACAAGCGGGGAAGATCCAGTGTCGTTCATATCGTTGTTCTCAAACACTCCTGGAAACTTGAACATGGAAGCAGAGCAGATCAAAGAAGGGTTCAAGTGTGGGAGAGATAATAAGGTTGATTTTGTCAGCTTCGAAGCTAAGTATAGTTGTGTGACCAAGAAGAACGCCGAGGCTGGATGGGACAAGAACGATATTCCGGTTCTGCGTGTCGTAGACGACAAAGAAAGAGTCATAGCAGTTTCGATGGACACAGGAGGCTCAACTCGCTGGACTCTTGGCATTGACATGGAGGAAATAGAAGACTTTACACTGCAAGTAGGTGAGGAGGAGGAGTTGATGATAGCACGTGGCGAGAAGAGCAGCAACGAAGAAGGGTGGCATCAAATTCAATTCTCAGGTGGGAAAAAGGCGCCAACAAGGTTTGTTCTCAAACTTTATGAAAAGAAGGAAGAAGTATCTGTTGAGAAGAAGAAGAAGAAGGAGGAGAAGAAGCAGAGACCTCTCTTGAAACTCAGAACTGACTTTGATCGTATCACTCCACAAGTGGAAAGGGTTCTCCAAAAACTTCCTTCGTTTTGCTCATTGTTTGGAAAATCCACTTCTCCTTTTACTCTCGCTTTTCTTGCTTCTCTTCCTTACACCAAATAGGCAAATACCACTTCCTCACAATACATTCTTTTTTGTTGTTTGACATCAAAAGCAAATGTGTTTTGAGTTCTTGAGAATAAATAAATTAGTTACAGAGAAAAAAGAGCATGTAAAACGACTAAATTCATCTAATTCATCCTAAAAATTCATTTAATATTGGAATATTTTTTAGGATTATTTAAAATAAAAGATATATAACAAATAGTTATGACAAATAGATGCAACTTTCCGAAACATTTTCTAAAAGTATACTCCATAGATTTCGACTAAATTAAATAACAAAAGAGTGGCCAGCCAATAAGAAAAAAGATAGCTATAAAATAGAATATGTGAAAACTCATCTTTAAATTTAAATTCTCGTCGCCTCACACATGCTCCCAAGTAAGTACCAGTCTTAAATGGTAGACATTAACCAAAAACAAAGGAAATTTGTGAGAAAAAAACTTATAAATTATTTATTATTTCTTATTTCTTCTGCGTCGAAAATACACAAACTGAAACTATACAAGCAAAAAATCGTATTTTTAAAAATGTTAATCAAATATACTAAAAATAATTGACTGAAATTGAATAATAAGTAAATATATTTTTTTTAAAAAAAAAAAAAATTGAGAGTTAGTAGATCACGTATTGGGAAAAACAATGCTATACATAAAATAAAAAATTTGAATTTTGTTGTTTTTATTATTTTAATTTCATTTTTTGAAATTTGAGTCTCGCTCCCAACGACATCACTAAATAGTCTGATATTTGTTTGTTTGTCACTTTACCAATCTCTCTAATAGATCTTCTTCTTCCTTCCTTCTCAATACCTCCATAATTCTTCTATCTTCCCTTTTTGATTTCATTCCCAGAGAATTTTCCCGAGTTCACATTGATAATGGCGGACCAAACCTCCGATCCAACATCTTCCGCGGCTCTTGTCTCCGTATCTTCTCCTACTGCTCCTGTAATCTCTCCTTCTCTCTCTCGCCTCTCTCATTTTGCGATTCATGAACACGTAGGCTTTTAGGGCTCTGTGTTTCTGAGTTTTGGTCTGAAATTGAGAGTTTGCGGCTGTTTTGTAATTTGGTTTTGTATCTAGGGTTTGGGATTAATTGCGCCATTTCGGACCGAGATCTGTGTTTGTCTGCAACTTCGTAGTTATTATTTTTCATTTTAGTGAGTTCTTGTTTCTTTCTTGCTGTTTCGATTATTGTCTGTGATTTGCTATGTTTTTTTTTGTAGAGAATTCTCTCTACATTTAAGAGTTCCACATATTTTGCAATCTCTAGATTCTGGTTACATTGATTCTGAGTTGATTCACTTTCAAAGTTTTTTCATTTGATGGTATTTGGCTATCGTTGTATATCTCTTTAGATTTGGAATCAGATAATTAGGGAATTTCTGGTAGTTTTGATTGGCATTGTGGTTTTGCAATTGTTTCTCTGATTATCAAGATAAATAAAAACAATCTCATTGATCTTGCAGCATTGATTTCCCTCAGAAATTTTGTTTTGGAGAGCCCACAGTTATATTTTTATCCGTGTGGAATTGTTTTTATAATGTGGTTTACTGAAATTTGAATGTTGATCTTGATTGTTTCTTCTTCTGCAGAAGAAAGAAAATACCAGTCCTGTTGATTCGAAGCTCACGGTATGTGTAGCTGTGTTGCCTTCCCATCTTTTTATCTATTAGTATTTCTAGTCAAATCTTCTGATGCCATTTTCTGAAGTCTGGATTTCGTTTTCTGTAGGAATTGAGCGAATCAAGAGCCGAGTTGCTTATCAGGATCCAGAACCTGAAACAGGTTTTAACACCTTTTATATATATTCTCATCTCATATTTTCTCATCGTTGTTCAGACATCTATTGTCTTTTCTTAACAAACCAGCTTTACATCTATGCCTTAACTGTCACAGGACTTGCAAAGTTGGAGAGGTAAGCTAGACACCCAAGTTAAAGTCTACCGTGAGGTGAGTTCTCTTTCTACTCCTCTCAATACATTTTGTGGTCTGCTCGGAAAATATATATTCAGATTCTCCAAATTCTGCTCCCAAAGAGAATTGCTTTCCTTTGCTAGGGTCAGTTTCAGGCGACACAAGAGCTCTCCTCTTGTACTGTTTTGAAACTCGGTATGTAATAAACTCTTACTCGGTGCTTCTACAGGAGCTCTCTGGGCTAAAGAAGACTCTGAATCTTGAAGTTGAGCAGCTCCGTGAGGTATGTATGTATATTGAGAGCAACATGCACATCGAAATCTTTACCGTTTTCTGTTTCGTGATGCACATTTTGAATTGTTTGCGTTTCTACACAAACCAGGAATTCAAAGACCTGAAGACCACCTTGAATCAGCAACAAGATGATGTTTCTGCTAGCCTGAAAAGCTTAGGCGTGAGTTCTCATGATACTACTCTCTTCTTCCCAATTGTAATGTGTAACCCGGTAAACAGTCCGGCTTATTAAGCTAAACAGAAACTAGGCTATGGTTTCCTCAATGATTCTCTGTATGTCCTTTGCAGCTACAAGATAACTCCAAAGATTCAAAAGAGCAAATGGATAAGAGAGGCGAGGCTACAGAAGAGAAAGTGGAAGCTCGGTCGAGTGATGACATTGTGAAAGAGGTAGAGCATTAGATGATGAAAATGTTTGTTACTATGATCTTTGTGACTACTACCACTACTACTACTCTTACTACGGTTTAGATTGTACCAGTACTCTTGGTCTGTAGTACCTCGGTTTAGTTGATTCTTATAGCAGTTTGTACCAGATCGATGCCAAATACAGAAACCAACTCGAGTAATGATCTCAAAACTAAGCTTCTCCTCTGTTTTTGACATCAATTGAGAGAATTGTAAACCTATAAACAAACCTAGATAATGCAAAATCTTAAATTAAGGAGCTATAGTGATTTGCATTCTCCGAACTTTAAGATTGGAAGCTTTAATCAACCGATCAATCAATGAACCAACAAACTAACTGCATAATCCCAATTATTTACTTGTGTGTTTTGTTTTTGGGAAAGTTCTTATACATACTACTTTTTTTTTGTTTTATTTTTATACTGTACTCCATTAATGTCAATATATGTATGAATTTCAAATATTTCTCTAGATATTGACTGTTAACCAATTTGATCAATGGAGGGAACGTTCAAAGTTTTTTTTTTTTTACCAAAGGGAACGTTATAAGTTTCTTATGACGAACACTAGTTTTTTTTTTGGTCGAACATGTTAAGATTCATACCATTTTCAAGATTTTACATAGTTGTGAGGGATCACTTATTACAAGAAGAGAAAGAGAAAAAGATTAGGAAGAAGATTAAGGATACATCCGTTAGCTTATGGAACCAAGATGCTGGAAATATAACTCAAGAAGGGAGGGAGACGTCGTAGAAATCGGCGGGAAGGAGAGGAGACGATCCCGAAGCATTCTATCCACCGAAGCACGAACAACTGGGACAGGGGAGCTGGAGTCTTTGAAAATGCGAGAGTTGCGCTCTCTCCAAATGGCGTAGATAACGACTTGAAGCAGAAACTTAAACACAGACTTCAGTCCCACTGAAGAGAAGTGATTCCTGGAGGAGATGAATGCAACGACAGCACGAAGCGAGAGAGGAACAGGAGCGCATACTCTGTTTACAAAACGAGTCCATAGGTCCGAGGAGAAAGAGCAGGCGAAGAACAGATGGTCATGCGATTCAGGCCCTGCTCTACATAAGACACATTGGTCGGAAACACTAGTTTTCTTATTTCAAATATTTTTTTTTTCATCTGTTGGTATATTCAAGTACATGCGTCATATCTTATCCTCTTAAGTTGAATAAAATATGCTGCCAAGAAGAAAAATGTTGAATAAAATCAAAATAGAAAATTCAGTAAAGAAATATACAGTTGTGTTTGACAAGAGAACTTAAAACGCGTTAATACATCATTAGATCTCAAATTACACTCTACTTTATTGTCTTGGTTACAGTCAAGTGGCATAACCCGTAAATATACCCTAATCCTAATGGCATTTTCAATTCTTCTTTCTCTTTTAAACCATTTCTTTCTCTGCCTTTGATAAAACTTTTGAACCTGACCAAAAACAAAAAGCTAGAGAGAGAGAGAGAAATAATGAGGGGATTCTCCAGAAAATCCGGCGCGGCGGCAATCTTTCCGATCATCGCAATTCTCACCGTCCACTGGTTAATCTCCGTCGCGACCTCCCAATCCGTCGGATTCGCCGCCGATTTCATGCCGATCGAGACAGAGTGCACTGGTTCCATCGCCGAGTGCTCGACGGCGGCGGCGGAGGAGTTCGAGATGGACTCTGAGATAAACCGGCGCATCTTAGCGACGACGAGGTACATCAGCTACGGTGCGCTGAGGAGAAACACGGTTCCTTGCTCGCGCCGCGGCGCATCTTACTACAATTGCCGACGTGGAGCTCAGGCAAACCCTTACTCTCGTGGCTGTAGCGCCATTACTCGTTGCAGGCGATGATGATCTCTCTCTCACACTCTCTGTGTATCTCAATTCTTTTGTTTTTACTTTTATACAATTTTTCAGATTTTTATTATTATTATTTTTGTTTCCTGGTATTTTTATTTACTTTTTTTTTGCTTACAATTTTATTACAATATAGTTTCATCCACCTACATATAGAGTTTATATAGTATGTGTGTACATTTCTGGGAATGTTTACATTGTTTCTTGATGTAAGTTTGCTATATGACCAGAAATATATGTATTACAAACTGTAAATTTTATTTCTTAAAAATAACAAACGTTAGTATTTTATCAAAAATAAAAAATAACAAACGATTGATGTATACATTTTAATATATCAATTATCAGGTATGATTACATTTGTAGTTTAATAGTAATATGTATGGGTGCTTTTTGCATGTGCTGAAGAAATACCAGATGTTCATATGGTATATAAATTATAAAACTATAGTTGAGAGGAAGAAGTCATATTTAAGGAAAAAAATTAATTATTTTTTTTCCCCGTTTTTTGTTGAAGAAATGAATAATTGTTGACAAGTGGGAAATAGAGAGACAAATAATTAGGATTATTTAGTTGGGGCCAACTAAAAGCAGCTTCACATGCAAACACTTTCGGCAGAACCACACGTGGCGTATTTATTACGTTTATTTGGTGTATTCTTTTCATTTGTAATGGTGAATTTACAACTAATAACATTAGTTGTTTTTTTTGGGGATTAAAACTAAAATTGGTTGCTACAACTAAAAGAAATTAATGTATCAAAAAAATGTCAGTATAGGTCTTTGTCTTGATAAAATATTTAATTCCCATAGTTTTTTACTTGATAAACGCTACAACTCATTTACTTCCCATAGTTTTTCGTCTTGGAGCCTTGAAGAGGCTTGGGGGAGAAAAACTGTCAATTTATGTAAAATATATTAAAAATAAAAAGAAATGAAGAGAAGAAAAGACTCATTTACTTCCCATAGTTGGAGGGAGATGTGAATTTGAAAAAAATTTCAAAAATGAAGAAGACAACATTAAATATCAAAACAACAAATTAGAGACACTTTAATTTAATGCACATCTCATCTAACGGCCCTTATTTCCTCCTCGGGCCCTCAAGGGTAACAACCTCACAAAAAAATTAAAAAATAATAATAAAGAAAAAGGAATATAAACCAAAGTTTTGGACCATAGACTCATACCTCATGACAAGCATATACCAACTCATCACCGATTGTTATTTGTTAAATTGATAATGATAGATTGATCTACATTCATATTTAACATACACTTTCTTAACATCCATTCACAATTTTAATTGTTTTTTTTTTTTGGAGTCATTTGTAAATATAAGAACAATACACAATTAGATGATCCATTAACATCAGCCAAATCGACCCAATTTCTTTAAGAACAAATATTTTGTACAACTCATAATTGCTACAATCGGTCTACGGCTCCTATACTGTATTTTTCACTTTCTCTAATGACAAACTCAAAAACTATAAATAAAAATATAAATTGGAACCAAATCGAGAATAGATCAATTGTCAAGTTGGAAACTTGGTCAGCCTTTTTCCCAAATTAAAAATAGCGGATTTTTCTCCATCATTCCCTACAATTGTGTAGCATCGACAATAACATAAAACCTTCAAGCATTAGGTTTCTCAGTTCTCTCAAAACCAACATAGAAAGGAATTCATAGATGCAGAATAATTATAATGTACCACATCATCAATCTATTTGATGAACAGAACAACATATTCTTGTCTTAAAACTGGAAAATAATAAGTAATACTGCTCTTAACAATTTTCATAGATTTTTCTGCAGATGCAGCAGCCATAAGAAAAAACAGATGATGAACTTAAGTTTTTAAGTGGAACTAGCCGGTGTTTTGGGTTCATCGCTTGATTTGGAGGCAGGAGGAGTGCCTTCTACTCCCATCTCAGCTCTTAGATCATTGATGCTTTGCTCCAGCTCATTGATTCTGCCTCCCATGTCATCGAGTGAACCATCAAAGTCAAGGAGATTACGATTTATGTAAAGGGAGAGATTTAAACCAATGTCATGAACACAAATTGCTGGATCAAAATTCACTTGAACAGAACAAGAAAGCAATATAAGAGCAACTTAACTAGAGAACATAACATAGAGACATGTGTTACTATCAGTAGAACAGACACTGAAGTAATCTAATCTGGTATTAGATAGTTGCCGATCCCTAGTACTAAGCTTCTATCCTTTGAGACACAAAGAAACAATTATCAGGGATCATTGTTACCTCTAAACTTTCATTAGAGAACTGTCAATTCCTAGTACTAGATTTCTTTCCTTTGATTTAATGGCAGAAAGAAACTAATCTTAGAGATCATCACTCCTGTTCTAGGAGGGAAACATTTCAAATATTCTAATGGAAGCAACATTCAAAGTAAAACCACAGATTGATAAAAGGATATTCTTTGTGATGATGGAGTCCGACATTGTCTGGAACCTAGTTTGCTGAAACACACAATATAACCAAATTTATCAGAATCTACCTTTTGAAGCTGCAATTCACAGGCCTAAAATGACAAAAAAAGATCTGTAAGAAAACCCACCATTTGCTGCAGAAGATTTTGGACCTGCGGATAAGATTTTTAAGGATTCAGTAACAAAAACCAAGTGATATTGTCTCAAAGTCAGAAGCATATCAAACAAAGAGATTCTGACCAAAGACGTAATTTATCTATTATAAATGGACACTCACAAAAGCTGTCATATCAGCAGTGCTCTGCTTAGTATCCTCAGAATCATGCCCATCCTGCCAGCATAAAGAAATAGCGATAAGAAGGAAATAAAAGACACAAAGAACATAACTTCATTGATCTACAACAAGCATCAGTACATGTTGATGAAGCTTAAGAAATCGATTAAGGTAAAACAAACAAGCACGAACTATTTACTCATGCAGGATATTTACATCTAAAACTATCTTAGTACCAACAATACACACACACAAAAAAAAAACTCGATACATGGTCATTCTGAAGTTATACTGGATCCTCAATCAGATCCTTAACTTCATGTTCATGATACTGGAAATTTTGCAGAGACTGAATTCTCAAGTTTTCATACGCACAAATGGAAAAGAAAATCAAAGAAATGCAAAATCCAATTGTAATCGGGTTTTCAACTCAAAATTTCGATAGGCAATATATATAGAAACAGAACAACAATCGAAAGCCATGCTAGATGACACTGAGCCTAATAATCCGAAGATATATAACATCTGCAAAAATTTAGCCCTAAAGTACAATCGATAAATCTGAAGAATGAGCCTAGGGTTCGTGAACGAGAACATAAATTCGATCGAAATCAATCAACGCGCACTGATCTGAAGCATCATACATACCATTTCTAGGTGTCTGATCGAACGATGGAGAATTTGGATTCAGCGAGAAGCGAATGAGACGAGGGAGATGAGCGATGTGTGTGTATCACCAAGAACAGAAAAAGCATCACTACTATTAAGGATTTACCCAAACCTGTATGAACGAAATGTCTAAAATGCCCCTGTTCTAAAAAAGTATCGTTATGATTGGATCGAGTGGGATCATAAGTGTGTATTCAAATTTCAAATCTACATCGAACGTTTGGTATTAAGATTTTGTAGATCTTTGAACAATTTTTTAAAAAGATCTGTAAATCTTAGGATTCTCAATTTGGTTTAGTTCAACCGATTCAAAATCAAAACTGTACCGAAAAATGAACTTTATAATTGAAATACTACTGTATGTTGCTTATCTCCGCAACATTAGAATTAGAATTAGTACTTTTTTTGTATGGTCAATCGCATAAACCAAGCCTTTATGCTATTTTACATATGCTGTGTTACAAAATCTATAACTTGAGCAATCTAATTATCTTTTCGACCATAGACACAGGTGAAGACAGACATAAACATAGGAACCAATCCTAAAACAGACATCGAGCCTCTCATCCTCACCAAGATCCTCCTTTCTTCTTCTTCTTCTTGTTCGTGTTTTCTACAGCCTCGGCTTCCAATGGAAAACCCTGTGTGCAAATCAGATGTATCGAGATAGATACCAAACCTTTTTGTTGCTTGGAATCCAAGTCTTCCTCTTCTTGTTCTCACACGACCATGAACTGTTCCTCTTTCCAAGCCCTTGTTTACATTTCCGTTTTCATGTCTTGTCTCCTCGTCTTCTGGCTCGAGACTTTCCTGACTCTGATCGTCCCAGAGGATTTCAGGGTAAGAATCCAGTAAACGTCTTTTCTTCTCCTCTAAATCATCTTGCGAATGAGAAGCGTGTCCTGAATTAGCCCCGAGAAGCAACACATTCCACAAAGAACAGAATACAGTGAAAGACCGACGCTGGGAACCAATAACACCGGCCTTTTCTATAATGGCCTTGTGCTTTTGCAAAGAATCCGCTTTTGACCCGATTTTAACCGAGCAACATAGTATCAGTAGGTTCAATCTCCAGTCCACGCAAGTAGATTCGCTGGTTTTGTTTCCACATAAAGAGCTCAAGTTGTTGTTCTCTGCCAGAACAATTCCAGGCATCTTGCTCTGGTCTACATACGCTAACTCCGGAACTGCTTGTCTGATTGATTGATGCATAAGAGAAGATCTCTGAGCAATAAAGTCTTTGCAGCTTGAAGAATCTGGGACATCGGAAGCTGCATGAGTTAGGACCACGATAGCGTTTCGCCATATTGATGAGCCCAGAGAACTGGTGACGATTCTAAGTAAATGGATGTCTGGATTATCGTCTAGACGGTCAATAAAAAGGAAGACATCAACTGGGAACGCTCTTATGCTCTTCTTTATCGACATTAGGACATCCTGATTATACTGTTCCTCAGTTGCAGAAGACACGAGGCCTGGCGTGTCAAGTACTCTTATCAGGACTCCTCCTACATTCCCAACTACGTAATTTGCAGACTTTGTGGTAACTCGGAATGCACCAACAGGAGACTTAGTCTCCCCAAAGATAGAATTAACCGTTGCACTTTTTCCCACCCCGGTTTTCCCGATAACAAGGACATTAATGGAGAAGTCTAGATCATCTGGAAACTCTTGTTCAGGCAGCATTATCTTTGTTCCGTCGGACACGTAATCAAGCCCTAAAGACGTTTGATGTTCTCCATCAGCTAGGCTCAGCTTAGACTCAACTTCAGTAACAGCTGAATTTTCACCGCCAAGATCTATTGTTCTTATAATCCTCTGGAGCTTTTCTTTCAAGAGCTTGGTCTTCTCGACTCTTTCCTTCACTTTCTCACTTATCAGCTGCACAGAATTATCAGGGGATAATTCTTCAGAACAATTCTGAAAATTGGATTCAGTGTTTTTCCCCATAAAAGTGTGATTGTTAACCAGCCGTGCCATCTGCGTCTCATTTTCCACTTCAGCATAAGTAGTTACACAAGAATTTTCAAGCATGGTTCTCTCAACATCTTTAACTGAAAGCAAGCTCGTTTCTTCTATGGAGATTTGATTAGGTTCAGTATCAGACTGAAAAAAGACTTGCTTATTGATCTGTTCTAAAATCTGGCCCCTCTTTTCCGGACTCTCACTGGCAGTCTCAAAGGAATTTCTTAAACTTGGTGCTCTATCTTCATCAGCAAGTGATAACTTCCTATTAATATCCTCCGATTCTTGCTTTCCTTCATTTTCAGCTTCTTGTTCAGCTTTTTGGTCAGAAGAACCACACCCACTTACAACAACATCTATGCCTCCATCGACCTCAAGGTTCCTCGTCGTTACAGCATTCAGAGTTGGACTCAACTGAAAAGTTTCAGAACTCAAACCAATTTCAGGTTCGCCCTTGCATTCAGATTTTTCTAATTCGCTAACAGCACCACAATCATTCTCACAGTGTTCTTTTGATTCGCCTATCATATTTCCAGTGACTTCATCCCCTGATTCTTTTCTTCCTATTCCAATAGACCCCTCACCTGGAATCATCGATTCATCTGCTTCACAAGACCTATTATCATCAGTTCTGTTACCACTCTCCTTGCTGAAAGTTTCATCTAATCCTCTATCCGCATCAACAACGTTTCCTTCACTTTCCACCAGAAACTCGTTACAATCTCCCGGTGCAACACCTAGACTAGTCTCAACGGACACCAAACCATTGTCAGAAATTTTTACTTGCACCATATCTTCATCCGTGGAAACAATTTCACTTGTAACAGAACCTGAGCACTCTGGTTTATCAACCCTTCCCATTTTTCCTGATTCAACTGCATTATCGTCCACTCCTTCTACATCACATGGCTTCATCAATGTGTCAACTTCATGAATGCTACCACCACCATCATTATTGATGATACTTCTTTGAACTTCATGCTCAACAAGTTGCTTGGAATTTCCACCGAATCCCATGGCCGACTCAGTAGAATTCCCTTCTTTTTCCACGATAAAATCATTAGCACCTCCTGTTGGAACACCAAGACTCTGCTCATCAGTATTCCCAAACGACTTCAAACCATTATCCAATTCATCTGTATTGTCCATCACCACTTCTTCTTCTGTGGAAACGAATTCACCTATCACAGAATCCGAACACTCTGGTTCATCAGCCATTCCAACACCTCCAAACTGCGATGTCCTATCTTCGGTTTCTTCACCACCTGGAGCCTTTGTTACACGCAACAAAGCAGCCCCTTCATCATCACTACCCAAAATTTCATCAAATTCATCATCATCCAAAGACAAAATGGCCCGAGGAATGACCACTTTAGCTTTCATGCTAACTCCATCGGCTTCACTAACTTCACTCTCGCTAACTCCATCAACATCTTCACTGTTGTTCTCACTCTCCTCCTCCAAAGAAGAGTAATTCAACGACGTTTCCTCCTCAATATCACCTGCAAATGGTCTATAAATCACACTCCCACCTGAAAAATCACTCCCATCTCCAGTTTCTCCACCTGGATTATCCCCTAGAACTCTGTGAACCCTAACCCCACCCATAATCACATCCTCTAACTCAGTCTCATCGTCTGCATCACCCGAAACAGACTCGAATCCGTCATCAGTCCCAGAATCAACTCCCCTACTGTAATTACTAGCGTTACTAATATCTGAGTTATGTTCATCGGTTGCAGAACCAGAATCATCACCGTCATCAATTGTAAGAGGTGCACGAATCGGAACAGAACCTGCAGAGGAAAACGTGCCAGAGAGAGTGCGAGTGAGAAGAAACGCATCAGCCGCCACCGCTCTTGCCGCAGGAATCGCAATAGCTCGAGGCTTCTCCGAATCGACCGCAAGAATTGAAATACCTCTTGGCTCCATATTACCTTTTTTTGTATAGTTTATAGTAATACACAAAGGAAGAGACACAGAAGGAAACAAAGGAAACGTGAATCGGCAAGGAAGAAGGACACAAAAAGAGGTATTTTGTGATTTTCTGTTTGTCTGAGAAGGTCTTTTTGGGGTTTTGTTAGGGTTTATCTGAAGCTTGTGGCTATGGAAGTGATGGTGTGGAAGACGAGACGACCACAGAGAGAGTGACTATTGCCACACAAAAGGCGGCTCAAAACAAAATTTTTGCCTAGAGAAGAAAACAAAATTATCCACTGTGGTCAATTTTGAAAATTTCAAATTTGAAAACGGAATATACGGAATATTTTAAAAGTTTGGGGTTTATTTGTTATTCTGTTTTTCATTTTTGTTCTGTGTGCCTGATGTTTTGGCTTGGAAGAATCTCTGCTAGCTATCTCCGCCGTAGCCATGGCGGCTTTCCGATGCGCCGTCTTTACATCTCCTTCGACTCTGCTTCCGTCGTACTCCACCGGCAAGAGATTCTCCTTTAACGTTATCCGTTGCTCTTCTTCCGTTTCAATTCCACTCTCGTCGAAGTTACCAAGAAGAAAAAATTACCTGCGACCTAAAATCCTCAGAACATTAAACCCGAAGTCGAAGGAAACCGTGTTAACCGGAATCGAATCGCCGGAGAATTTTCCTCCAAGCGACGTATTATCCAAGGAAGACGATGGTGTAGAGGAGCTTCAGTTCTCAAGTAGCTCGGTTGTGTCTAACGAGATGAATGGGATATTGAGTAAGCTCTCTCCGAAGTTAGTAGCCAAGTATGGATTGTGTTTGATCGGAATATTCGCTTTTCAAACTGTTTGCGCTGTTTTGTTTCTGGGAAACACAACAAAATCCGAGAAAACTCCGGAAATTTCAAGTGAAAATGTAGATAGCAGAAATGGGGAAGAACAAGCAATGTTGTTTCGCTAGAGGATCTTGAGATGAACGAGAAGATTGAAGAGATCAGAGCGATGGCACGTGAAGCACGTAGGAGCGAGGAAAAGAGTGGTGAGAAAGAAGAAGATGAGACCTTGAATCCTGGTGGAGGGATTGACATTGAGAGAGAGATTGAAGCAAGATTGTCTAACATGGAGAAACGGTTGAATTCTCAGAGAAAAGGTTTGGCCGGATTGCGTGTAGAGCCTTTGGATGGATCAAGAAATGATGATTTGAAGGATGAGAAGAAAAGTTTGATGTTTGAGAAGAAGTACAAGTTTAAAGCCGAGAAACCTCCAACGGGTAATGTGAAAGGCTTTGGTGGAAGTAAGGGAAGGCAAAATGGGAATGTTAGTGAATCTCGAGATGGTGAGAAGATTCCTGAAGAAGTGCAAGAAGAAGTAGGGAGTTCAGATTCCAAGATGGTTTCTGGTAGGTTTTTAGAATAAGTGCTATGATCCTGCAACATCTTATGTTAAGTACATTGATGATTTCTGGTAGAATAAGTGCTTTTAGGGGTGTTTTTAGCGAATTTGATCATGCGTAATAATCTTGTGAGATGGTTAACTATATACGGAATATGAAAACTAGGTTTGAAGAAGAACTTTCTTTCAATCTTCAGCTTATCTTAAAATTTTAGGTGCTGCTCAGGAACCTGAGCAAAGGCGAACATCAAACGAAGTTAACAAGTCAAGAAAATCTGGAAGTCAAGTGGACCGTAAACCAAATATGGAAGCTGGTTCTGGATTTGGTAGGACTTCATCGTCAGGCCAACATGGAGAAGTCAGGAAAGGAAAACAGAGAGCCAGGGAGAAACAATCTGGGAATGAGAACAATATGTGGTGGCTGAAGCTTCCCTATGTGCTGGTAGGTTGTGTATTATAGCATTGTTCTCGTTTAGTTTGCATGAATACTATTGGATGCTTTTTGTTTTGAATGCTTTGATTTGCCAGATCCAATCCCACTTCAGGAAAAAGAAGTATCATAACATATTTTGGGGCCAGTACTTACTGTTTTCTCTTCTGTTCAGAGAATTCTTATGCGGAGTAATATCGACCAAGAAATAACTGAGGGATATTTTACTATGAGGACGGAATCTATGGAACAAAACGAGGGCCAGGTCTCACACATGATTGCATTTGAGGATCAAAGTGATGCTATAAACTTCTCCTATCTGCTCGAATCAGTTTTCGAAGACTTGGATGATTTCAGCGCCAATATAGCTCCTATATCAACCAAGGTAAATAAGCTCCTTCTTTTACTAACAATCTTCTCTCTAAAATGTCCTGTCTCTGTGAAATGTACTTAAATTGTAAGAGAATAGTGTTGCTTAGAACCTTGGATATGATCAGAGAAGACAGTGAGATATGAGTTTCTATTTTATTGTAGGATCTTTATAACGAATTGAGTTCTGGTGGCAAGAATGTGATTGTCGTGAAGAAGAGGCAGCTTACGCTGTATGCTGGACAACCATTTGAAGATGTTGAAAGAGCCCTACGTACTCTGATCCAAGAACAACGATGAAAGAGTAATAAACAAGTTGCAGCGATACGATGTTTTTTTCATGGAGCTTGATAAATCAATGAGCTATCCACCTACATTACTAGGCAACGACGAAGCTGCGTTTAGTTAAACAAATTAAGTGGCAGAGATAGATTTGGAATGGTTTTCAGATTATTATAACAATAAATGTCTCACTAATTCTGAAATTTTGGGAAATTCGATGTTTAGGAGGCCCATGTGAAATGCAAGAGAGACATTGATTGTTTTTTGTTTTCTTCTTATACTTATATTTATGTAATTTATTGCAATATTTACAGATGTAAAGTATGTGCAACTTTCAATGCATTGTTCATCAATAATCTAAGACCAACACAAACAAAAATAATCATCAATCGACCTTCTGAATTTTTTTAATGTTGAAGCAAAACATTAGCTCATTTAATTTTAGTTAGTTATTTGATAGAGTGAATATTTCTTTGACCGCAACCTTCAATTCCAAAAGAAGCAAACATTGACGTCAAAATCTAAAAAACAATGCGTACGAGAGTTTCCTTATTTAGTAAGGCTGGTTTCTTGGATTTTCTTTTGGGTTGTAGCCTTAAATGCTTATAATTCCCATTAATTTTTAATAACACTTTCGACAACACATTTTGGGAAATTTTATCAAAGGAAATTTTAATCCTGAAAACTTCAACTGTTAACACGAAACAATCCGACCATTTTGATTTGTTTGTTTCGCGGCAAAACGGTAGACCACAACGCCGATCCTGGAACCTTGTTGAGGAACATCAGAGTGTATAACGTCAACATCGAAAACCTTTCGAGCTTTCTTGAAGAAGACAGATTCTTTCTTCCACCTCCTCAGATGAGCCATCAAGAATATCAACCTCTTCCCCTCTAAACGCATCACCGTCACCATCAAACGCAACGTTTTGAGTAGAGGCTCGTAGAGATGGTCGTGGTACACAACGTCCGACGCTAAAACCAAGTCAACGTCCCGGCCCAGAAGCTCCACGTCATCAGCCTCTCCCCATCGTAGCGGTGCCACGTGGACTTTCCCGCCGAATCTCGCCACGGCTTGCGCGTTGGCGTCGGCGTTGAAGCTGAGGTTGTCGAGGACGTGTGGGAGATCCGTCGCCGTGACGTTAGCGGAAAGAGTGATCGCCGCAGCGATTCCGACGACGCCGGTTCCAGATCCGAGCTCGAGTATGTTTATCGATGGAGACGACGACGAGGAGACAGGACCGTCGGGTTTTAGCGACGAGAGTGTTGCGGTTAGGGGACTGTTGCTAGGGTCACGTCGGTGATTATCGAGCAGCGTGACGAAAGTAGAAGCTGCTGGCCAGAGCTGGAAGGAGAGACCCTGTGACGTCAGTTGACGGATCACGACCGTTGACTCGATTGAGCGGATGTTGTACTGCTGGAGCTCCGGTGCACCGTCACAGAGAGGAGAGAAACTCTCAACGTCGATTCCAGTCTCTCCGATGAGGAGCATTTTAGCTTCGTCTTCGTAGTTTTCCTCATCGTCGTCTCGGAGTGGAAGAGTTATCATCAAAAGATTAGCTTTTTTCTTTCTTTTTCTTTTTTGCGGCGCCGATGTTGTCGCTTGCCTGTAATTATCCACTTTCCATATTTGGTTGCTTTTAGGGCAGTTTTTGGGTAACTTACACGTGGAGCCCTCTTATTGGTTGATAACATAACGCATCTGTCATTCTGTCCTCACCAAGAGAGACCGGGAAGTCTCTGGTGAAGACAGAGAGTTCAATTTGTAGTCAAAGAGCCAAAACACAGAGAGAGTTAATATTGCAGTCTCAGATTATTCTCGCTGGATTCTCTTCAAGTCTTGAAGAACAACATGAGCTGCGTTTCTTCCCGGCGCGCCCATAACTCCGCCTCCAGGATGAGCTCCGCTTCCGCACAAGTAGAGACCCTTTAAAGGGCTTCTGTAATTCGACCTGCGTTACATTTTCCCACAATTTTTTTGAATCATGAATAATCGTAAAGACTGTTTTTCTGAGTTGTGAGAGAGTGTAAATTACCATCCTTTCACTGGTCGCATCAAGAAGAGAGAGTCTAATCCCATGGCACCGTGAAAGATGTTTCCACCTGCAAGAATACAGATGTGGGGACTGTCAAATATGGTGTGGCCATATCTCGTTTATTAGAATAATTACTACATAATCTACCTGTTAGACCAATTTCCCGTTCGAGGTCGGGAGGAGTCAGCATATCGTAGCTAATGACGGATGAGCTAAATCCAGGTGCATATTCATCAATCAATTTGAAACATCTTTGTGCAAATGCTTCCTGATGTAACACAATCAAACAGTAAACCCGGATTGGCCTGTTTTGTAAGTTTTACGGAATGTAGAATGTGTGGAGTAACAGTAATGAGGTTAGATAAGAGTGTATAACTAACTCACTCGATATGCAGGATCTTCCCAGCTTCCATCTGATGGCTTGTAAGGAGTGTATTGGATGAACAAGTTGATTACATGTTTCCCTATATACAAACTCACATTCAGAGCTGAAATGCGTACTAATACTAAACACAAGTAAAAGAGTTTGAGAGTAAAGTAAAAGGAGAATGAGTGTGCCTGGAGGAGATATGGTAGTGTCTAGTGAGGATGGAATAGTCATTTCGATCACTGGTCTCCTTGATGGTAAGCCGTTTTCAGCATCATGACATGCGGAGTGAACCTCGTCCATGCTGACAGAGCAAGAGATAGAACAGAGCCATTGATGTTTGTATTTGTTCATATATATATATACAAATGAAGATAAAATCAGCATGAAGCATACCTCTCTGCACCAATGTGTATAGTGCCGAAATGCTCTGGCCCTGGACTCGAATGATTAGTGTTGCAGCACTGGAACTGTGGTAACTTGTCAACAGCCAAGTTTATTTTGGTAGTTGCCTGTTCACAGCAATTAAACAATCAATCACCAAATACTTAGAGCAATAAAATAAAAAACTATTTGGTTTCTGTAGAGATTTATCTCCCCTTGAACGAGAGAATGAGGAACTAAAAAATGTCATAAAATGCTTACTGAGCTGTAATCTGAGTTCTTTATAGCACCGACGAACTTTTCAGGAAGAACATTGGTCGGAACCAGCTCCTGTTATCCGAAACAGAAGAACTCAATGTAGACTGACATATAATGGAGTTTTGTAAGTAGACAAAATATGACATGAAAAGACTTACCACATAAGTTCTGTAAGGGGTTGCATTGGACAATATAACGGATGACTCTACCCGTCTACCATCAGCAAGCAAAACCTTATACCAGATATCACTTTATCAGATGAGTTCGATTTAAATTTTCACTTTATCCAGCAATCACTGACGACAAACTAACCCCTTTCACGATGCTAGAATCCTCAGTCAATACTTCAGAAACCTGCAAAGTAAATTTGAGCGTAATAAGCGGTGTTGCAATCCGATAAGAGAGATGTTAACTAGAATTCCACTATTACGCATAACGTATGAACAAGGGAAGCCCTCAAAATGATCTGGAAAACAAAAACCTCTGTGTTTGTGAAAATCTGAGCACCAGCTTCCTTTGCAGCATTGGCTATAGCCATGGAGACAGAGCCCATCCCACCTTCGACGTAACTGCCAAAAGATTTCTTATCAGCTACTTAGCAGAGTCAGGTAAAAGAGTTCTTCAATTGCTTACGCATCCAGAATTATGTAAAACATACATAAATATTTCTCCATTGTCAATTCGCGTTAGGAAAATACAATTCAATATTTCAAATACTTACGACCAAATGCCACGCTCTCCATCTGTTTCTCCCATCACATGATGTAGCAAGACATATCCACTTCCAGGAGTATGGACACTGGCCTGTC
Organism: Eutrema salsugineum; assembly: GCF_000478725.1. Classification (NCBI taxonomy): domain Eukaryota; kingdom Viridiplantae; phylum Streptophyta; class Magnoliopsida; order Brassicales; family Brassicaceae; genus Eutrema; species Eutrema salsugineum. The sequence goes on along the minus strand of NW_006256909.1, from coordinate 11,287,801 downwards.
AATCAAAGTTCAGAGCACTACATTAACTCCACAATATAGTATGAGCAGCTTCCTGAACGTAAAGAAGCATTTCTCACCTCTCCGTTCCATTAAATTAATAATAATAAATCACGAAACGACTCGATTTCAAGAAATTTGAACCTCAAAGCTCAAGATCTAAATTAGGAAGGTCATTACCGTAGATCCAATCACAGCATCTGTTGCAAGAGTCGCCTTCAGGACATCAGACTGCAAGCATAAGGACAACATAAAACGTGTGCCACCAAATATTACTACTACTTGCTAATGCTAATCCTAGGGACCAGTACGTGCTAAGGTAAAAGAAAACCACCTCAAACCAGTTGTTCAAAACTTTTGATGCAGGGGACAATAGAAGATCCATGAAGTCCCTTCACAAAATAAAATTACCAATGCATTAAAGAGAAGCATTCAGATCAACAATGGTCCTTTTTTTTTTGAAAAAGCGCACATTAAGAGATAATGTTAAAATAGGAGATCATACACCATATCTTTTTGACCCAAAGAAGCTGCTTGCCGGAGACAACGAGCCCAGAAAGCAGATTTGGACATCTTATTGCTCAGCTTCTCATTAAAAGAAGAGGCGCCTTGCAGAGATTCTGGAGGAGTTGCATCCAAGAGAGGATCCATGAATCCACAGAATCTCTCTAGCTGCTTCTCGTATCTGCAAAATCAAAGCAAACCGTTTTAGTATATCTAAACAGTTGTTCAATTGAATAATTTGTATGACCAATCACCTTGGGTAAGCGTCTGCATCATGACTCGAGAACTTAGAAATCTCAGAATGATTAAGTGCTTGATCTGGTCCTAGAAGAAGATAACGCCCATCCAAACAAGGGGTAAACGACGATGGACTCCTCTTCAGAAGCTTCAGTCCGTGTTTGCCTAACTCTAATTCTCTTTTGAATCCAAAATCCATGATCAGAGACGACGACGACGGAAACTAAAATCGAACCAATTCAAAAGGAATTTTAAGAGTTAAACCTAATAATACAAGGACGAAGTAGGCTCTGGAGGTAACTGCAACGTGAAAATTTGAAGCCAGGAACGATCTCCTCAGTCACTGCCGCACCACCGATGATGTGGCGGCGCTCGAGAACAGCGACGGAGAGACCACCGCGTGCCAGGTAAGCCGCAGCGATTAAACCGTTGTGGCCGCCGCCGATCACCACCGCGTCCCATTTCTTCTTCGTTAATTGCCCAGAAGTCACGCCGGTCGTGCTAAACCTCCGGCGCCACATTTCTACTCTTCACTCAGTAAGTCGTAACGGTTTCAACTCAAAGAGTCTGTCACTGTGGAATTTAGTTTCGCCCCCACTAGTTTTGATAATTTACAAACAGTCAACTATTTATATAAATTACAAAATAGCCTCAATATGTTTTGTAAAGTCAGGAAACAGTCCCAATTTGTCAATACGTATTTAGTTTTGGCCCAATAGTTTTGGTAAATTATAAGTATAGTCCAAATGGTTTGGATGATTGTTACAAAATAGCTTCAACATATTTCAGAGAGTTCACAAATAGGCCCCAATTGTTTTTATGGCTTGCAAAATAGCTTCATTATACGTTCTGGATTGTTGGTTAAAGACTGCAGACATTGATAAGATTGGGACAGAGAAGACTGACGATTTGGCTGAAGTTCAGGTAATCTAATAACATTGATAAATAGCGGTAACTAGTTTCTGTATAACATTGCTAAGTATTGATGATGTTTCCTGATTTTAAACACTCATTTACCTGCAAACACAATTTAAATTGAGTAAGTTTAGTAGGCTAGACAAGTTTGATAATGTGTGTATTCAATCTTCAAGTCCACAATCTATAATCTGTCAAGTAGTGGAAGTAATTGCTAGATGAAGTGGTCAAAGAAAATGTGTGTATCCAATCTTCAAGTCCACAATCTATAATCTAATAGGTTAATATCCGTTTCAATATTAGAAATTGATTGGCATGTTTCAATCTTAGAAATTGATTGGCATGTTTACATGTAGTTGCAGATGTATGCGTTCGACTGCTTCATACCAATGTAAACCGTTCTAAAGCAAAACTTTGTTTCAAGCATTTGCGATCGCATTAATCTTGAATAATTTGCTATAAAAACATTGGAATCGAAGGCACAGATACTACAATGGGAATAGAAAGGTTGTTATTATAGTCATGTAAAAACGTATTTTACATGAATCAGAGAATCAGAGAGACAAAGATATCTCTTCTTATTGAAACTTATTGAGATGAGACGATCTTGATCATGGCTTGTGCATTGAGCCCTGTCACATTGTTCTCACAAAACTTCTTCCAAGCTTCTTGTTTGCTGTTTCCTTCTTCACCTTCTTCTTCATTCCATGTGAATTTATCATAAATCGAGTTCACCATACTCCTGGCGGCTTCCCTTGCCTCCGGCAACTTGTCATTCAACAAATCAGCAGCCATTTGCGCAATCAGAACCATCCCAAACTCTTCCATTTCATTTACCTCCTGAAAAAAAAAAAAAATCAATCACAGGTCAAGAACATGAACCATTTTGCTCTGACCATTTTAAAACATTTTATACCATTTTGGAAACACAGTTGGAGGTAGACACAGCAGCTTTGGCCCTGACACGAGGGTTATTGTGGCGAACATAAGTTTTGAGCTTACGCAGAAGAGGCAAACGAGCCACTGAGTTAACCATCGTGTTCAGTGCTTTTTCTGCTTCCTCACACACAAACTTCTTGTCTTGTGAAGCTTTCATTAGCAGCTGCAGTAACTGTTTTGGTTTGACACCATCAAAATAGCACTTAAGTAAATCTCTAGCCAAATCAGATCTTACTTCAAAAAATTTAACAAAACAATTGTTTTTACCAGATCGTCCATTGATTTCAAATGAGGTCCTTCCAGTAATTTTTCTCCATATGATTTGAAGATATCTGAACAAGTCATGATCGAAGTCTTGCACAATGCACTTCTAGGATTCTTCATCGCTTTCACCATTACTACTATAAGCTTTTCTCTACACAATTCAAATTGACAAAAACACAGTGATTCTACAAGCTTAGAATCGAATTGAGCAATTCAAGATGAGAAAGATAGATACTCACAGAATGGGAAGGAACAGAGAAGAGTGATAAACTGCAAATCTCCTTGTGTTATTCAATGAGTCGCATACCTTAATCCAATCCTTTGATGCTAATTCTTCCAGTAATCTCTACAATTTATTAACCAAACAAAAAAATTAGATCGAATCTATGATGATCCAAACAAACTACTCTACATATTTCACGAATTAGGTAAGAATCTGACCTGAACAGAGGATTCCGGATCTGGAAATGGTTTGAGATTTTCAGATGCAACATACTCAATGGATGATTCAGGCAGAGGCACGGGGTTGTTTTCGTCGTTCAGACCAATCTCCGGCTGCTTTGTGAGTTTTGGAAGCTTCTTAGGTCGTTCCTGTGATATCGGAAGAGCGTTTTCAATGTTCCTTAGTGCCATTGATGGAAGTTTTGAGAAATCAAAGAGATAGATAGAGAATGAGAGAGAGAGACTTTGATTTGAAAAATTGTCTCTGGGTAATCCTTGGTAGGGCTGAAAAAGTTAATATAAAGAGAAAAATTTCGTTTCTTTTTTCAATTTTTATATTGAAGAATTCAAAAGGTAAAGGTCAGAAGATTAAGCTAGCCGTTAGGAAGTTTTTGGCTGCAACGGTAACAATCATCGGTTCGGTTATACTAATTTGATTCGGTTATTGAAGTTGGTATTCTCCGGATAACTAATCTCGGTATAAAAACCGACACCGTTGTAATTACTCCGCCAAACGACGTCGTTTAGGCTGTCACTTCTACGCCACACGCGACTTTTTTTATTGTAAGTGTGTGTGTGTACAGAGCTTATTCCTTCTTCCATGGCTTCCCATTTCTCGTCGTTCGTAATGTTCTCCGTGTGAAATTGAATTCCTTGAACAATTGATTTGAATTTTGCTTCGTTTTGATTCCAATCATGGACCAAGAGTATCGGAACCCTAGAACATCGGCGTCCCACCACCACCAGCATCATCAAATGAGGATGACGGTTCCCCCACCACCGTCGCCTCAGCCTTCTCCTCCGGTTCCTTCTCATGCTGAAAGTGATCAGATTTCATCGGAGCTTCCTGCTCTGGATTGTAATCTCACTTCCTTATGCGATCATATCCAATCCGAAGGTTTCGGCTCTGGTTCGTTTTCCGATGTTGTTGTCAAGGCCATGGGATCCAGCTACCACCTCCACCGGTTGATTCTATCTCGCAGCTCTTACTTCAGGTATGATGATCTGTATAATCCTTGTGAATTTCCGATTTACAAGGAGAATCGACTCTAATAATCTGGGTTTCCACTTCATAAACAGCTCGTTGAGTTTCGTACAAAATGTAGAGTTTGAATATTGAACCGTAACGTCATGGTGGGATTTTGATACGATGGAATGGTCATATTTTTTGAATTCTGGAATTGAATGATCCAGCTTGATTATTATCAACAAATTTTTTGAATTTTGATAGGTTTGCCTTTGATATTCATGTTTTGATTACAAAGTACGCAACTTTGCTAGGAACATGCTCCAAGGTCCATGGAAAGAAGCAAGCTCTCCGGTTGTTAATTTACTAGTAGATGATAAAAATGTTAATGGAGATGCAATTTCTGTTGCTTTGGCTTATCTCTATGGGCATCATCCCAAGCTTGATGATGATAATGCCTTTCGCGTTTTAGCTGCGGCTTCGTTTCTGGACCTTCAGGTATTCTTAATTCTTAAGAATTGGACCACTCCATTCCAGAATTCAAATTTTTATTTTTATTTTATTTCCAAAACATTATGTGTATGGTGGTTTTCTTTTCATCAAAATATTACTTTCTTTTGGATCGATTGATCTAAAAAAATTAGGGGCTTCATTCTACAGAATCTTTGTGCAATATGCACTGATTTTATTATTTCTGAGCTGAGGACTTCAAACTTCCTCGCATATCAGGTTTGAGAAATCCTAATTATATATATTTTTTAACCTCCTTAGTCTCCATGAATCTTGAGCAAACAGAACTTGTGACTCAGGTGTTTGCAGAGAGCCAAGACTATGGCATACATGGAGAACGAGTAAGGAATGCTTGCTGGGGTTATCTCTGTCAAAGCGGCGCCATGGAACTGAGAGAGGTAATATAATGGCTTATGCCTTAGATTGAAATTATGATTTTTATGTAGTTGTTGATGGTCTCGTTTTCTTTTGGGTATCTGCCAGAGGCAAAACTATCTCCATTCTAGCATATCTGCTCTGCACATCTCGTTGCTTAAGTGTTTGTCCTAATCATTGACATGACAAATCTGGCTTCACTTTCTTCAATTGCTTACATGTCGTTCTATCTAGAAAGCTAGAGCTTGGTATCCTAGTTTTTGTGATATGCTAATTATGAAATCGCGTTTTATGGTCAGATGCTGCCAAAACTCTCTGCACAGACCCTATGTGCGTTGCTGACATCTGATGAATTATGGATCCCTAGTGAAGAAAAACGGTATGGAGCATTGCACAGAGTTGGTTGATTATGGTTTCATCCTGTATATTTATTTATTAAGTTTCCTTAAACTGAGTTTCTTTCCATGTTAAAAAGGTTTGAACTGGCAATGTATGCCTTCATAGCAAATGCTGCTCTTTCTAACTCGGAACATTCCAGCGAAGATTCCATTTTTGAGAGAGGGACAAGCTTTTCTGTAGAGTCTGCTATATCGAAGGGGAAAAATGTTATAAATGATTTTTCCTTCAGGAGTTTGGACTGTAAGTTAGGTCGTTTAGATTTTGAAGATGACCTAAGGGATGCTAGTGATGATGCGACTGTTCCACTCGCAGAAGGTGTTATTAATTTCAAAAGAGGAGGTTCTGATTCAAGTCTCGTGTTTCAGCAATCTGCGAACTCACAGACAAGTTTTGGTCGTACTTGTACCAGTGGTGTTGATAAGACAGAAGGCAGTGGGGTGGCAATTGAAGGACCTTCTGAAGAAGCGTACCATTTGAGTAATGACAGCTGGTTATCAGGCGCAGAATCTAGAAATTCTCCTGCTTTAGGTTCTTCCTCTGATGGTTTTGTGGTCAATGAGTGGGGAAACTGTGGTGTTTCTGCTCTTACCTGGGGTGGACGCGTTGTCGGGACGAGGCAGGTTATAGACTGTCTAAAAGGAAAATGGGGATTTACTGAGGAAGAATACAATGCATTTGTGAACACTTTTGAAGGTGGCTCACTTCTGTATTGCAATATGTCTTTTGAAGTACTTCTGAACGCAAGAAAACAACTGGAAGAGTTGGGTTTCCCTTGTAAAGCCGTGAATGATGGCCTCTGGTTGCAGGTTATTTTCCCTCAAACTTGCTTGTTTTCTCATTCAGTAAGTCTTAGAAATGTAGCGATCGTGGATATGCTTTGCTGCATTTACACTTAATACGGCAAATGAAATAGAGGCATTTATCATGAGCAATCACACTCTAGTGTTATATGTTTCGTACATAAATGCGCTAATGTCTTTCTGTTTGACTACTATCCAGATGCTTCTTAGTCAGAGGGTGCAGGAAGTTGCTGCCAACACATGCAAAAGGTGTTGCCTTATCAGTATCGCATGTGCGTGTAAACAGGGATTTGGTGTTTCCCATGGTGCAACCTTCAACAACTATTATTGCCAAGACAACACGCAGAACAATATGATGGGAGACATGGAAAACATGTATGTGGCAGAGTCTTCTCAAGGTGAAGGAATTGGCATCTTTAAGCCTGTCAGGATCAGTGTTAGAGGACAACACATTGATGGACTTGCCGGCATTGGATGTGAAGCTACATTTGTACCACCGCCTGCTTGGCCTCCCACACCTTTTGTGTACTCTCGTGTTCCCATAAACAGAAATGGTCAGCAACCTATAGCTAGTGATGGTTCTGATGGTAGAATTGATCAAAGTGGAGAAACTTCAAAAGACGGCTTGACAGCTCTAGTTGGGCTGAGACACGGGACAAGCGGTGTTGGTAATAATACTCGTGGAGATCAGAACGAGGGAGGGTCCAGTAGTGGAGCTACTGTTGGAATGTCAGAATCAAAGGAACCTTCAGTAGGAACTGAGTGGGAGAACGCAAGTTGTACCATATCACTCGATACAAGGACACCTTTGTGTCACTTTCCTCCCTTTCGTTTTGGGTAAGGTTTTCGTTTTGTTTACTTGCAACTATCTCGCCTGGTTTATCCTCACTTTACTGTGACTCCTTGCTTTGTCCTGTTTGGTAAACAGTTCCTGTCTTTTTCGTTTTCTGTAGAGTTGAATTTGAGGATGTCCATAGACTCGCTAACGGTCATGTAGAGCACTCACCTGAATTCTTCTATGCTGGTTCTCTGTGGAAGGTATCAAAAACTCATAACTCAATCATCAAGCTTTTTTCTTGGAGCTGTTCTAGCTTTCCGATGAAATTTGTTTGATGAGACGTTTTCATACCGTATCCAGATTAGCATTCAGGCGTTTAATGATGAAGACCCTCAAGGACGCCGAACGATTGGTAAGCTAAGTCAACACAATGACAAGGTCGCATGTTTTCCTCACATAAAATTGGTGTGTCATAATACATACTCAGCCTTTATAATCCCATTTCTACAGGATTGTTTCTTCACCGTCGTAAAGCAGAGACAGTGGATTCAATAAGGAAGGTCAGTTTTGTGGTATATTGTTGATAAAATAGAGCTATATGAATAGTCATGTCTTGTGAAGTAACAATCTCTTCTCCCTTATTCAGGTCCACGTTTACATAGATCCTCGTGACAAAGTGACTGCACGTTACCAGGTATCTTTGCAAGTTCTCATTGATATTTAGTTATGCATCTTTCTATGTGGAATTAAAAAACTCTTAGGTGATGCATCTAAATCATAGTTTCCTTGTCAAACCCGTATTACAAAACGTTTATATTGTGTCGAAAATGATTGGTTTCTGTAACAACACACTTCATTATATACAATCTTCTCTGTTCGTTGCAGCTGATCTGCCCGTCGAAAAGAGAAGTGATGTTGTTTGGGAGCTTCAAACAAAGAGGAACTCTTTTGCCCAAAGCTCCCAAAGGGTGGGGATGGCGCACCGCTCTGCTCTTCGATGAGCTCTCTGAACTTCTCCAGAATGGTGCTCTTAGAGTCGCTGCCGTGGTTCAGCTCGTCTAAGTGGTCTCTTAAAAACTCAACAATTGTATGTATCATCATTTTTATAAGGGCATAGAACCAAATCCATATTTTGGAAGTTATAAGCACCCTTTTAATAATTAGATTTTACTTCCCTAAACTATGGGTGTGCTTGTATATACGAATTCGAGGAAAATATAAAGGTTACTGAATGTTCAGGTAAAAAAAAGTTTTCCCCAAGAATTAATTATTTCTATTTATGCTGAGAAAACCAGTGCTTCAATTCTCTAGTTCTGTTCTGTAGCGGCGTGACAAAAGTAGTTCACATTTTTGGTTAAACTTCGAAATTTGATTTCTTCTCGGTTTAGATTGTTCCAGCCTCAAATCTACCATAACCTTGAAACGAATCAGAGCCAAATTGGTTAGCCAAACATAGACAAACAAATATTTACCTACGGCTTTTGATTTTGCCTGACTTCGTTTTTGTCCTCTTCTTCAATCTTCCTGTGAGCTCTCTACTTCTGGAATTCTGATTAGATTCTCCGTCGTTCAATATCTACTTTACTGGTTAAAAATCTCGTTTCTGGGTTTGGTTTCCAGTGACAAGCTTCTGCCTCTGACCTTCGCACTCACGGTCGGTCATTCACTTTGCTTTTAATTACCAGCATTTACCATATGACCAAATTAATAATTAATATTATATTTTATTAGTAGTAACCTCACAGAAATCACCTAAATGGTTTAATACTTTCAGTAGAAGTACATAATAATATTGATACATGTATATGATTTTACATGCCGACAAAGAAAAAGTATATGTTCTCGCATGTTTATTTTTATAACATTTTTACGATGTAAACCATATAGAATTAATATAAATAATTAAGAATATAATAAGTTATGATTATTAACAATTAGGCTATCTAAAACAGCAATGAGCTTTCCCAATAGTGGAAAGGTAACTTTAAAGCATCAATTACTTTATTTTTGGAATTATTCAATTTTATAATAAAGCTTTCTCGCTTGCTCTCCTTGTTTTTTTTGTTTGTACAACAGAAATTATTCTTACATTTTTCCATCAAATATATTTCATTTGCCTAAAAAAATATTTAACATTATCACCATAAAATGAAAGCAAAAAAAAGTATGTTTAATGAATACAAAATGAGAAATTTTAATATGTACTATTATACAATCAAATATAATAAGGTAAATGTTTATGACGATCAACGGTTGCCATTTTATACCTACAATGTCCATGTTAACATTTTTTCAACATCTATGTTTGGATGAATAATCTTAAAAACAAAAAAAAACTTATAATCATTAATAAAATGTAAAATAAAACTAGAAGAAGTGCAAGAACATACAAATTTTGCACAAAAATGGCTCAATGTCCCATGTCATGAGCATCTAAGACTTAGACACCTATTGTGAGGACATGCGGAAGCTTCGAAGTTGGGGAGGACAACCAGAATTAATTGCAGCAGCTCGTTTATTCCAAAAAAACATATATGTTTTCGCGGTAAGTAATAAGTATTTCCAATTAAGTCAATGTATGTTCTATTTTTTAAGAGAAAATACTGTAACTAACTTCCAAATTTGTAGCAGAAAAATTCTCTAGAGCCACGACACTTCCTTCCCATAGCAGGTAGAAGCACTGAAACTATTTGTTTGTATGTTTACACTCTTTTTACTTAAATTTACCAAAAATTTTGCTATAAACTAATTTTAGAAATTTTCTGTTTTAAGTCATTCCATAACGGTAACCACTACAACAGTTTTAGCCTGCGTGAACAAAAGGATCCAGATTCAAATCAGATTGCATCCTCTTCAGAAGAGGAGAACCAGACTGAAAATCAGATTAGAGAAGAGGATGATTCGTCTGACGAAGACGATGATGTTGCTGATGAAAAAAAGTAGATGATGTAGAGTTTTATGGCCTATGGGCTTGGGTTTAGGTTTCTCACAGGCCTTCTACCTAATATATATATTTCTTCTCACAGGTATATGCTGAAGAGGTTCCAGACTGATATACTAGCAATCTTTGAAACGCACGCAGGAGGCGATAGTGCAAGTCGAATTTGTCAAAGTTTGGGGTTTTCTAACGTTTTTAGAATTGACGCTAATGGGCAGAGTGGTGGTCTTTGGTTGTTGTGGAGATCAGAAGTAGGTAATGTGATGATTGTTGGGAGCTCGGAGCAATACATTCACGCTCGGGTGGAGAATGAGTCGGAGATAATGCATATAATTGCGGTTTATGCGGCACCATCAGTGAGTAGGAGGAATGGCTTATGGGCTACTCTGCATGATGAGATTCAAGGAATCGATGGACCTTTATTTGTTGGGGGAGACTCATACACCATAGTCCGTTTAGTTGAAAGAGTGGGGGGAAATGGGAATTTGTCACCAGATTCATTGTTATTTGGTGATTGGATTAATGAAGAATCGTTGATTGATATGGGATTTCGTGGCAATCGTTTCACTTGGAAGAGGGGGAAAGAACATCGGAATTTTGTGGCTAAACGCTTGGATAGAGTGCTTTGTTGCGCACACGCGAGAGTGAAATGGCAAGAGGCGACCGTGACTCACCTACCTTTTTTAGCTTCGGATCATACTCCCCTATTCGTCCAGCTGAACCCGGTAGTGAGTAGGGACCCGACGAGGAGACCTTTTAGATTTGAGGCTGCGTGGATGAGCCATCCGAGCTTTAAGGCCTTATTGGAATCATCTTGGCGAAGGGAATTGACAACTATGGAAGCGCTTGCTACACTTACGGTCAGATTAAAGAGATGGAATAAGGAGATTTTTGGAGATGTGAATCGGAGGAAGGAAGGCTTATTTGTGGAGATCAAATCGGTTCAGGATGAGTTAGAACATACTCAAACGGATGCGTTGATCAAGAGAGAGGAAGAGTTAATTCAAGAGTTGGACACGGTGCTGGAGCAAGAGGAAACACTGTGGTTTCAAAAATCAAGGGAGAAATGGATTGTGTTAGGCGACCGAAACACCACCTTTTTCCATACATCGACAATTATTCGAAGAAGGAGGAATAGGATTGAAGCATTAAAGGATGCGTCGGGGAGTTGGGTAACGGACCCAAAAGAACTGGAGCAACTAGCGATAAACTATTACAAGCGCTTATACTCTTTAGACGATGTTGATGAGGTTGTCTCGGCACTACCGCACAGCGGATTTCAGAGTTTCACCCGAGAGGAAAAGATGGCGTTGAGTAAGCCGATCTCGCCATTGGAGATTGAGGGTGCAGCACGCAGTATGGGAGCGTACAAAGCGCCTGGCCCGGATGGATATCAGCCAGTTTTTTATGAGAAAGGATGGGAGGTTGTTGGAGATTCAGTGGTGCAGTCTGTCTCTAAGTTTTTTGAGACCGGTATCTTACCTGACGGATTGAATGATGCGATGTTAGTCCTGATTGGGAAGGTGGGGAAGCCCGAGAGTATTACACAATTTCGCCCGATCAGCCTTTGTAATGTGCTGTTCAAGATAGTAACTAAAGTCATGGTTATGCGGATGAAGAGGGTGATATCTAAATTGATTGGTCCGGCTCAAGCAAGCTTGT
>NW_006256909.1:11274091-11275239 GCF_000478725.1 Eutrema salsugineum | reverse complement strand
TACCAGGTATCGTTTCAAGGTTGTCATTGATATTTAAGTCCATGCATCTTGCAATGTCAAACACTTAGTTGATGCATCTAAATCATTATTTCCTTGTCAAACCCCGTATTACAAAACGTTTATAGTGTCGAAATTTGAGTTCCTCTCGGTTTAGATTGTACCAGTCTCAAATCTTATCATAAACCTTCTTCAAACGAATCAGAGTCAAATTGGTTAGCCAAACATAGACAAAAAAAAAAAATATTTACCTAGGGTTTTTGATTTTGTTTAAAACGACTTCGTTTTAGTTCTCTTCTTTCAATTTTCCGGCGAGCTCTCTTCCTCTGGAATTCTGATTAGATTCTGATTAGAGCTCTCTTCGTTCAATACCTACTTTACTCGTTAAAAATCACGAAGCTGCTGATTTCTTGTATCTGGGTTTGTCCAGAGACAAGCTTCTCTCTCTGACCTTCTCACTCACCGTCACAACTTTGAGCTCTCCTCTGCTAGTCATCGCCGGAGAGATTCTTCAGAGAAACAAAACGCTTAAGCGAGTATGGGGAGAGATGAAGAGAATCCAGCGGAGAGAGAGACGAATTCAGTTGTTCCATGGATGAGAGCTCCGGTTGACGTCAGCAATGTCGAAAACTGCCCTCTTGAAACCCTTCCTTTCCTTGATCCCAGGTAACAACAAACATATATAACTTGTCTGGCTTGCACAAAACAGTTCCTTGTTAGTATTGCATTGTGTAAAGATTATGTAAGATAGCATACGATTGAGTAAGACCGTCCAAATTTGTTCTGTGTTCTGGATTTTTATCATCCTTTACGATATTCAGATGAGTAAAGAACTGTTTTTGCATCATTTGGTGCGTTAGGTTGAACAAGGCATTGGGGAAGATGGGTATATCTTCACTTTTTCCGGTGCAATTTGCAGTTTGGCATGAGACAATAGGGCCAGGTGGTTTCGAGAGAGACCTCTGTGTTAACTCTCCAACAGGAAGTGGAAAGACTTTGTCTTACGCTTTACCAATTGTGCAGATCCTTTCATCTCGTGCAGTTACATGCCTCCGTGCTTTAGTCGTATTGCCCACTCGTGATTTAGCCTTGCAGGTAGTTTCCTCCTCAGTCAAAATCAAGAATAGAATTTTCCCACTTCTGTGTTTTTG
>NW_006256909.1:11258298-11272386 GCF_000478725.1 Eutrema salsugineum | reverse complement strand
GGGATCCAGGCGAACGACGAATTTGGGCAAATACCTTGGGATGCCCATACTACAGAAAAGGTTGAATAAATCAACGTTTGGAGAAGTATTACAGAGAGTGTCTTCTAAATTAACTGGTTGGAAAGGAAGATCTCTGAGCCTTGCGGGTTGAATTACTCTTACGAAGGCGGTATTGTCCTCAGTATCGGTTCATACGATGAGTGTGATATGTATGCCTGCGGGTTTATTGGAGGAGCTGGATAAAGTCTCGCGTTCGTTTCTCTGGGGAAGCACTCGGGAAACGAAAACAGCACCTTATAGCGTGGAGGAAGGTGTGCTTACCGAAGGATGAAGGGGGTTTGGGTATCCGAAAGGCAAAGGATATGAATAAGGCTCTGATCTCAAAAGTGGGATGGAGATTATTGCATGATAACGAGAGCTTATGGGCACGAGTCCTACGCAGCAAGTATAAGGTCGGGGACATGAGGGTTCTGAGCTGGATTACACCGAAGTGTAACTGGTCCTCTACATGGAGGAGTGTGGTACATGGGATCCGAGATGTGGTTCTTAGGGGCCAAAGGTGGGTCTTAGGAGATGGAAGCGATGTAAGATTCTGGAAGGACAGGTGGCTAATAGAGGACAGTTTAATAAATCAAGAAAGTGTAGTAATCCCCGAGGAAAGAGCGGACGAGATGGTGAAAGATTTGTGGCAAGAGGGTGTCGGCTGGTTATGGGAAAAAATTGCGCCATATGTGTCGGAGGATACAAAATTGAGACTCAACGCATTGGTGCTTGATAATGTCACTGGAGCTCGAGATCGTATGTCTTGGGGGGGTAATACAAATGGAAAATTCTCTGTTGCCTCAGCCTATTCATTGATAACGAAAGATGATGTTGAGAAGCCGAACATGGAGTGCTTCTGGAGGAGGATTTGGAAGGTGGTAGCGCCGGAAAGAGTTAAAGTCTTCTTGTGGTTAGTGGGTAATCAGGCTATAATGACGGATTTGGAGAGGTACCGTAGGCACCTGGGAGCTTCATCAACATGTCAGGTATGCAGGGGGGAGAAGAATCCATCATTCACATACTACGCGATTGCCCGGCAATGGAGGGTATCTGGTTTAGAGTGGTTCCGGTAAACAAACACCAACGTTTTTTCTCGGCCACACTACTGGAATGGGTGTATGGAAATCTTGTGGAGGGGACCGAGGATATTGAGGGTTGGTCTACTGTGTTTTGCATGGCTTTGTGGTGGGGGTGGAAATGGCGATGCGGGAATGTCTTTAGCACAAATGCGAAATGCCGAGACCGAGTGAAATTTATTAAGGAGTTAGCAAAGGAGGTGTTGGATGCTCACTCAAAACAACGAGCGGGCCAAGGCGGTGGAACAAGAGTGGACCGTAGGATAGCTTGGAGAGTTCCGGATGAGGGTTGGTTAAAGTTGAATACTGATGGAGCATCGCGAGGGAACCCGGGGAGAGCTAGCGCGGGGGGCGTATTGCGAGATGTAGAGGGGAATTGGCAAGTGGGGTTTGCTTTTAATATTGGGGTCTGTTCAGCGCTGATGGCAGAGCTGTGGGGAGTATACTACGGTCTATATATCGCCTGGCACAGACGAGCTACTCGAGTGGAGCTGGAGGTGGACTCAGAGATTGTGGTGGGCTTTCTAAAGACAGGGATTAGCAACGAACATCCCTTGTCTTTCCTGGTACGTCTGTCTGTGCCATGGCTTCTTCTCTAGGGACTGGATAGTCCGTATCACTCATGTGTATAGGGAGGCTAATCGTCTGGCTAACGGATTAGCAAACTATGCATTTACTCTTTCGTTTGGGTTTAGTTTGTTAGAGTCACCGCCGAGTTGTGTTGCTTCGATTCTGGCGGATGATGCTCGAGGTGTTGATTTTGTTCGAAGTGTTTATGTTTGAAGTTTTTAAGTTTTAATAAAATTTCCCCCACCGAAAAAAACTTATTTTTGTTTGCTGAAGATTAGAGGATAACGCCTAACGTACCTGATCTGGGATTACGAAAACACCCCACTACCTCATGATTTTCCTGATGAAGGAATAGCTTATCCACGCATCGTAAATAGCCTGAGAAAGAGATGTTTCACAGGCCCACTAACGTCACAGATTGTGGTAGGTTATCAAAACAGCTTGAAAAATGTGAAAAATGTTGGCAAAGAGATTGATAGTAAGTTCTTTTTCTTTGACCCAAAAAAAAGGTTCTTTTCATTTTGTTTCTCTTTCAATAACAGATGAATTATATTATTTCCTTCTTTTTTTTTTTCAGGACCGAAGGTTGATACAAAAAATAACCAAGTTGCCGATAAGCACATCAGAGCTTTGGTAGAGGAATGACTTAAACAGGGTAATCCGCCTCAAAACGTCATAGTAATGACGGCATATATAGGTTTTGAAGGGATGTTTCTTAGTTTGGTAGAAGTTGGGCACATAGTGATTCTGGTTTCAACTCTGTGCGAAAATCAACTGAATTCCGTTGAACTCAGTACTTTAACCAGTTTCAGCTATGACTTGCGACGAATTCTGAGAATGCCAAAGATGAGTTCTTCTACTGTGATTAGACGTAAAGAGAGGATGGCTGATAAAGTTGCTGAGAAAATAGATGAGAGGAAGGCAATAAAGGAGACCTGGTAATCTATTGATACTTGTTTAGGACCAGTATCCCATCGTTCTTCAAATTGGTGGAAGAAACTTGGACAATTTGGCGAAAGCAACCAGGCTTTCAGGTCATGTCTTGTGAAGTAACAATAGTCATGTCTTGTGAAGTAACAATCTCTTCTCCCTTATTCAGGTCCACGTTTACATGGATCCTCGTGACAAAGTGAATGCATGTTACCAGGTATCGTTTCAAGTTGTCATTGATATTAAGTCATGCATCTTGCAATGTCAAACACTTAGTTGATGCATCTAAATCATTATTTCCTTGTCAAACCCGTATTACAAAACGTTTATAGTGTCGAAATTTGAGTTCCTCTCGGTTTAGATTGTACCAGTCTCAAATCTTATCATAAACCTTCTTCAAACGAATCAGAGTCAAATTGGTTAGCCAAACATAGACAAAAAAAAAAATATTTACCTAGGGTTTTTGATTTTGTTTAAAACGACTTCGTTTTAGTTCTCTTCTTTCAATTTTCCGGCGAGCTCTCTTCCTCTGGAATTCTGATTAGATTCTGATTAGAGCTCTCTTCGTTCAATACCTACTTTACTCGTTAAAAATCACGAAGCTGCTGATTTCTTGTATCTGGGTTTGTCCAGAGACAAGCTTCTCTCTCTGACCTTCTCACTCACCGTCACAACTTTGAGCTCTCCTCTGCTAGTCATCGCCGGAGAGATTCTTCAGAGAAACAAAACGCTTAAGCGAGTATGGGGAGAGATGAAGAGAATCCAGCGGAGAGAGAGACGAATTCAGTTGTTCCATGGATGAGAGCTCCGGTTGACGTCAGCAATGTCGAAAACTGCCCTCTTGAAACCCTTCCTTTCCTTGATCCCAGGTAACAACAAACATATATAACTTGTCTGGCTTGCACAAAACAGTTCCTTGTTAGTATTGCATTGTGTAAAGATTATGTAAGATAGCATACGATTGAGTAAGACCGTCCAAATTTGTTCTGTGTTCTGGATTTTTATCATCCTTTACGATATTCAGATGAGTAAAGAACTGTTTTTGCATCATTTGGTGCGTTAGGTTGAACAAGGCATTGGGGAAGATGGGTATATCTTCACTTTTTCCGGTGCAATTTGCAGTTTGGCATGAGACAATAGGGCCAGGTGGTTTCGAGAGAGACCTCTGTGTTAACTCTCCAACAGGAAGTGGAAAGACTTTGTCTTACGCTTTACCAATTGTGCAGATCCTTTCATCTCGTGCAGTTACATGCCTCCGTGCTTTAGTCGTATTGCCCACTCGTGATTTAGCCTTGCAGGTAGTTTCCTCCTCAGTCAAAATCAAGAATAGAATTTTCCCACTTCTGTGTTTTTGGTAATACGCAGCAACTCGCAAACATATGATCTTCCTTTTGTGACATTCCTATCTTTAGGTTAAGGATGTGTTTGATGCTATTGCCCCAGCCGTGGGATTATCTGTTGGTTCAGCTGTTGGTCAATCTTCCATAGCTGGTGAAATCGCACAGCTCATCAAGACACCTAGACTTGATGCAGGAATATGCTATGATCCCGAAGATCTATCACAAAACCTTGAAAGTGCTGTGGATATATTAGTAGCAACACCAGGAAGGCTGATGGACCATATCAACAACACCAAGGGCTTTACGCTTGAGCATTTGCGTTACCTTGTATGAAGAACACCCGAAATTTCCCTTATTAGTTTACCTCGGTTTTAGTTTCAAATTTGTTTGATGAAGCTGCTAATTGTTTCAGGTTGTTGATGAGACCGACAGATTGCTCAGGGAGGCATATCAATCTTGGTTACCAACTGTTCTGAAACTGACTCAGACATCTGAAAATGGCCTGTTTCCTTCATCTACACCATTTGTTCCTTCCACTTTTGGTTCTCTGCAGACTATTCGTAGACAGTGAGTTCCATCTCTCTAGCATATTTCTTTTGTTATACTAATACTAGTCACATAATAATCGAATTATGTTAAAAGCTTAAGTCAAAACTGATCAAAGTGACTAATGTGATGCGTACTTCAAATTTTTAGGAGTGTGGAGAGAGGTTTCAAGGGTAAACCATACCCGAGGCTGGTGAAGATGGTTTTATCAGCTACATTGACACAAGATCCAAGCAAGCTAATTCAGCTTGACCTGCATCACCCGTTATTCATGACAACTGGAGTAAGCCGATATAGACTACCGGAGAAGCTGGAATGTCTTAGACTGGTATGTATGCGTCCTTAATATGTCTTTTCTCTTCAACTTTGTGCTTTAATGTAGTATTTATCTGCGAAAGCTTATCTCCACATTTTGCTTACCATGTCTTTCAACAGATTTGTGAGACCGGGATGAAGCCTGTATATTTAGTTGCTCTATTAAAATCATGGGAAGGTGAAAAGTGTATTATTTTCACATCTTCTGTAGAGACAACTCGTCGTCTATGCAAGTTACTCAACTTTTTCGGTGACCCAAAGATAAAAGCAAAAGAGTATTCAGGTGGTCTTAACCAATCACTTCGGAGGTAATATTTGAATGTTATAATAGTAGTAACAGCACCGTGTACTGTCCTTGGAACCCATAACAAACGAAATTTGCTCATTTGGTTGAACAAAACTTTTGCATGCAGTAAAGAACTAAAGGCCTTTAGAAAAGGCGATATTCAAGTACTTGTTGCATCTGATGCTTTAACTCGTGGAATGGATGTTAAAGGGGTAACAAATGTCATTAATTATGATATGCCTCCATTTGCAAAGACCTTCATCCATCGCGCTGGACGGACAGCTAGAGCAGGCCAGTCCGGACGGTGCTTCACATTACTGAGTAATCATGAGGTAAAGTAAATCTATATACTCCACACACACACAAACATTCTTATCTTCTTTCTGTGCTTGTCCAATTGTGTGTAAGCACAAGCTAGAGGTACCTCAAATGATGAGAAATAATAGGTAAATAAGTGTGTCTGAATAAGGGGAAGAAGTTACATTTAAAGAATCTTGTGTGTATCTCACTGAACCTTAATCTCTTAGAAGAATTTGAATAGGACACTTGCTGGGAATTCTCTTATCTGATTATCTGCTCATTTTTGTTATGATTAAGCTCTTGAGTCTAGCTTCACCTGTTCATTTGGATATACATAAATTTCAGGTGAGGCGTTTTTCAAAGCTCCTGAAGAAAGTTGGGAATGCTTCATGCCCTATCTATCCAATCCCACCCACTTCATTTGATTCTGTCCGTGCCACTTATGCACCCGGTAATTTCCTAGCCTTCTGTATACAGCTCTAGGATACACAATCCACAATAAGACATGAAAAATAGGGTTGTTATGTGGAACTGAATTGATATTCTGCACTATGGCTTAGAATTTAAAGTTTAAACCTTCTAAAGACCATGGTTTTGTGACATGCGGATTTTAGATTTAACGCGCTATCAACATTAGAGTTTTATACTTTTATGGAAGTCTGTCAAATTGGCATATGAAGCTGTAAAAGCAAAACCATTCAAGGCCATTGATTCTTTGATTTATGGACTCTGGTTATGATGAATTTCAGCTCTGGAGAAACTGAAGGAGTTGGTTGAGTCGGAAGCACCGAGGAAAAGAAGACAAGCTTTTAAGCATAATTCAAGAACCGGAAACTCCCAAACCAAACGCAACAAAACGGCATCAGAACAAGCATAGTTCTACCCTCGTGTCAAATACTCGACCGCGTCGGATTCAGTCGAGATATCTAAGAAGCATTGTTCGTGGAGGCGAAGAATCATCCATTGTATTATTTAAAAACTATAGTAGTAAAATGCTGATACTTCAATTCTTCACAAATTTTGAAATTTATAATTGCAACATGTTCACCATTGAGTTTCTAAGCTAAAGTAAACAAGTTTTGATCATTGGTCAAGTAGCCAAATGTTGATAGAATAGTCACTATCAAAACTTTTAACCATTGGTCAGGTTAGGAGGAGTAAGTCAAGTTTCAGGATGGCTTGAGCAATGGCAGATTGATTTTTTCATGAAGACAAAATCATGAAAAACTCATTAAATTTCTGAACAAATTAATTTTTACAAATAAGTAGATACCAAAAATAACTAACGTAATCGATTTTGTCTCTTATTCTATACAACAAATTGCATGCAGGGGCGGAGCTACCTTATAGGGTCATGTCCCCCTACTATTTTTTAATTTTTCTTAAATAATTTAGATATATTAAATTAAAATATTTTTAATTTAGTGTTAAAATATAAAAAGTGACTCCAACTAAAATTTGTTTTTCTTATTTATAAACCCTACTACTTTTTTTTTTTTTAATCCGCCACTGATTGCATGTATAGTGGTAGGAGATGAACTTCACCCACGATAACTTATTCGGTAAATTCTTCTTTCCTGTAATGTTGATGATTCATTAAATCGCATAATGCCTTTAAACAAAAAAAAAACATGATATCGCATGAATATATAAATGAGAGTAATTGCACGATTAGCAAATCTTGCCGGGGACGCAACGAAGAGGACCGGCGGAGTAAACAAGAGAAGGGACGAGAGAGCCGTGGGACACCGGAAACGACTCTCCCAATTTGTACGGAGGCCTGACGGCTACACCGGACGGAATAAAGAAAGCTCCGTTAAAGAAAACGTCTTTAGACGTACTCCATTTCCATTTCTTAAAATCATATCCAACTCCCATTCTCTTCGTCACCTATAAATACATAGCCACTCAAAACCAATTGGTAATATTCACCCAAATTTGCATCATACAATATGTTAGGTCTCATGTTATATTGTAAAATTAAGATGATATTATAGTTTACTCACTAAAGCTTATATGATCATTCAAAATGAAGATATATATATATATATATATATATCCGTTTTTTGCAAATTGGATTACTAAAGCTCAGGTAGAATAATCATGCATTCTTTTGACTCAAAACCAATTGATAATGATTTTGACTCGCGTGTTATATTTTAAAAATGAGATGATATTATTTATAGTTTACTCACTAAAGCTTTTTATGATCATTCAAAATGAAGATATATACATACCTGTTTTGTGGCAGGATTTTTAGAAGCAACGAAGTAGTTGCCTTCACTAAAGATAATTGGATCAGCACTTCCTCCGATCGCATACATTTGCCATTTCTCGTACCAATTGTTTGCTACATGCACATACCCTCTCCTTATCCTACGTACCACGTCACCAACCCATATATATTTCTATTTCAAAATCTTTTAATCTTATTTAGTTAGATTAATTTTTAAAAATGTATATATATTAAGAAAATGTTAATTTTATTCAAAAGAACGTTTAAGTCATACATATTGCATAAACTGAGGACTCGGTCCCATGCTAAAGAAAATAAAAACATCGAAGCAACCAAAATTGGTGCAAGGACTACCACTAGCTAAAGATCATCGATAAAACTAAGTTCCGAAGATTGAAGATTATATATATATATAAATATATATATATATATTAGATATATCATACGGATTAGTTTAAATATATATTTACATAGATACCTAGGCATTCTCTCAATGAGACCAGGTCCAAAATAGTTAAATGCAACTGTAACCCTCATTTTCTTATCGTCCACATAACTGTCATCATGTCCGAGCAACACCACCTACGTAATAACATAGTCATCAATATATTCAAAATCTTTGATACGTTTTTTAAAGTTACAGTTATGTATAAAACTATAAATACTCTACTTTGTCGTGCTGTGTGAAGTAATTATTAGAAATAGTAACCGCCGTAGAAGAATGTATCACATCGATCAAACCATCCTGACATCGAGATAAATAACAATGATCGATCCAAATATGTGAAGACTGAAACACGGTGATTGCGTCACCATCCCCTCCTTTCTCCTTTTTACAATCATGGATACTTATCCCATGTATAATAACATGGCTCGCACGATGGATCATTATGCACGGCCCGTTCCTAATTTCCACTCTTGCTCCTCTCCCGTCGATGGTCTTGTAGCTGCTCACCATGAGCACCCTTTGCAACACTATGACCATGTCACTTGCGAATGTGATCCATAACGGTGTAGGTTGGATCACCCCATATCTTAGGGTTCCAGGTTTAGGGCTTCCAGGGCTATCTGATGGGCTTGTAACCACGTAGATTCGCCCTTGTTTGCCACCTATCGTGGATTTCCCAAACCCTACCGCGCAATGGGCTAGGGCTTGACGGTTAGACGCCCAATTAGGGTTTCTTCGCCTGCAAGAATCTATTGGATTCAGTGATGCCGTGGGGAGGGTGTAACCATTGCTATAAGCAGCCTCTACAAGAGGAGAAGAGAAAGTTGCTAAGAGAAGTGAAAATGTTAACACGAGAGAAGCCATTTTCTTGTAGATGTGATGCTTTGAATTGAACTATGTGTGTGCAAATATCTATCCACGAGTCACGACATAGACGTGAGCTAGGTAATATACGTACGTATGTATGTGTATGAAAGATGAGAAGCCGTGCCATACACCGATAGCGATGAGTGTTTTAAAATACGTTAGACTTTACCGTTAATCGGGCAACGAATATATATAATACAATAGTTCAAATATATTTTAGATACACACTAATAGTAATTTTGACAATAGTTACCCTTAAATATATATACATTTCATTTTACCAAAAAAAAATAATATATATATATATATATTATAACACATATCATATATGGACTCTTATACCGGCCCATTAGGCCCATCAGGACATTGTACTTAACCTAGATTCCCTATGTACTCTATATATACATTCCAGTGATTAATAAAGTTTCTAAGTTTTCACAACAATATATACATTTATTACCATTTCCTAGATAAAAGAATTTTCCAAAATATTGGATAAATATAGATGAGGTTAAGATTAACAAAACCATTTTTTCCTCTTTTTTTTATTAACAAACAATTACTCTTCCTATTGCGTCACTCTTTATGCATTTTTCTTATTGCGTCACACTTCATGCATTTTTTTGTTTGTCCCACCTCGACTTTCGATAGAGGAGACCGTAAGCATTATATGAACTAGTTTTTAAAAGCGAATGTGAAACTATTTTGATTTACAAAGTTATCATTAATTATACTTTTCATCAATTGTGCTTGCTTAATAGTAAATACGAACTAAAGTAATTTTATTTAGAAACGAATACCAAACACACTTGAATGGTGATTAGAAAAGGTTTCGATATCACAAATCACAAATAATCATTTAACCGAATAACTTGAAGTCTTATACGGTAAAGGTGAAAAGCTTCTTGACGACTCCGGTGGCTGGCCTGAATTTGATTCTCTGAGTAACAAGAACAAAAAAAAAATGCTAAATTAATCTATTTAGATTCATAATACTCAAAACCCAAAGTTCCTCATTCAGTTGAAAACAAGAGACCTTTGATCTGTCGCAACTATGATCTTTGGAGCCTTTCTTCTTCTCGATTTCCTACCAATTTGCTTCGTACCAACTAGGTTCTTGCTAGCTCCAATGTTTGATCATGAATGGACTTTGAACCGTTATCTAAAAGCGACACTGACACAAAGAACCTGAAAGGATAACATCGACGAAGATAAAGAACTGCATAACAGAAATTTCAGCTATTGAAAATCAATTTTAGTTTTGATTTCTGATCTCCTAAGAACATCTCAAAGAAATGTTTATAAATTTTGAACTAGAAGTTTTATGCATTCCAAGAGTATTTCAAAACCTCTTTTCATTAAGGATATCTCCAATGTATAGTTTCATATCTAAAATGGATATCTTCAAAATGAAATTGTGTTTTACTCCAATTCTACTCTATTTTTTAATTTCAAATGGAGTGATGACTAAAAAATAGAATAATTTTATTTCCTGCTCAAAATGGAATAGAGTTGGAGAGAATTTTACTTCAAAGTTCAAACTCTATTTTGAAGTCAAATTTGGAGTAGAGTTGGAGATGATCTTAGTCTCTACAATTATATATCTGTTTAAGTAAATTTTAAAGTAAATGTATGAGATAACCTCAATACTATTCATAATTATGAAAGTAGGAAAATGTACTGTACATTTTTTATTAATACACTATTACCTCTATATACCCATCTCTCTAACTCTCTTTATCACCTATCTCTTTTTCTCTCTCACCTATTTCTTTCTCTTCCTCACTACAATTTGAAGCGATGAACAATTTGTTGTTGTCTCTCTTCCTCAATCATTTCAATACGTACCTATTTAGATTTTCATCGACGGCCTCAAACAGCTCCGGACCATTCCAATCAGTGCATAGATCGAATCCGCTGGGTTTCTGAAATCGGTCCGCGAGGACCTTGACTTGCTCATTGGCACATATGGAAAATAGATTTAGTGTCTTCTGAACCGGCTCTCATGGCCGCTCAAGCTTAGCCACCACCGCCTTGAGCTCGGCTTGTTTCCGCATCTCGTAAATATGACGTTCACGCGATATATGGGATAGACGCGCCTTGAAGAATTGTTTCTGTTTTTTTGCCTGCATTTTCTTCCACTGCCACTTTGATACACCGCCGGGAAACGTCTTCGGACCGCCGCCCATACAGATAACCGTCGAAAATTGATGAAGAGGGTTTGTTTGTTTCCTCTTGTAATTTTATTGTTAGAATGCTAACATTACATCTAGAATGTTATATGTATTTGTAGCGCACTAACTTCAAAAATAACATCTATAACAATATAGATAATTCATTATTGTTATCAATGTAACATATTTTTTACCAACATCGTAGCTCTAGCTAACATCGTAGCTCTAGCTAAGTATCAATGTATTAAAAAACATAACATATTAGCAAATACAAATATTATGTTAGAGGTGATAAATAAATTGTTAGCGGATAAAAATAGTATATTCGAAATGATAAATAAAGTATTAGCGAATACAAATTTAGTGTTAGCAAGATAACATAATTTTTATTCATATAAGTTTAGTGTTAACAAGATATCATAACATTTATCATGCTAACAAAGTATGTAGTATGATAACAATGTATGTAATTGTATAACTTATATGTTAACGAAAAAAAGACGATGAGAGAGAAATTCTATACGGAAAAGAAAAACTTGTAACAAAAGGAATGGGTAAAGAGTCATAACACCTTCAAAATGTCAGACCAATGTCACATCAATTTACTGTTTTTCCCGTTTACCTAGTTTTGACCAGATTTTAGACTTCCAGCAAATTATCTCAGAATTACAATAAATTAATTTTAGATTACCTAATTTAATTGGTTTATATGTGGGCAGTATTACGAAATGATGGAAAAAACATTAGTTTAATCAATGAATTTTTGTTAATAACCGCTCAGAATTACAATAAATTAATATCAAAAACCGTATGAAGATGACTTCATAGGTCGTAGGTTTGTAGTTTGTAGATCGGTCGTTGGTCGTTTATGTCGGATTATCTTAGTCGAATTTATGTATTGTCTCTAGGACGTTGTAGTATATGAATTCTCAAATTTTCAGGTTGTTATGTTGATGGTGTGCAGTGGATCTAGCTCTTGGATAAATCCAGCGGCTTGTAAGTACGTATAGAAATTTGATTTGTTAAAAAGAAAAACGATTTTTAATTCATCGTATCTATGAAAATTCAAAGATATTTTGAATGGATATCTCATATGATTATTTAGTAAGCTAGATACAGAATAAATTAAATTTCACTTGACCAGATCAAATAATCGATTAGAAAAAAACATAGAACATATTGAAAGTTTTCTTGCAACTTATTCTTTGTTCCATTGATATTTCACCAGTAGGAGTACATAACAAAATTTGGGATACTATGAAGTTTTCCATTGGTTCCATAATTGAAGATAGGATCCAAAATTCAGTGGACTCATGGTCATTCAACTTTACTTTTACCAGCATTTACCATATGACCAAATTAATAAATTAATATTATTCTTCATTAGTAGTAACCTCAAAGAAATTACCTAAGTGGTTTAATACTTTCACAAGAAGTACATAATAATATGGATACATGTATGTGATCTGACATGCCGACCAAAAAAAAGTATATGTTCTCACATGTTTATTTTTATTACATTTTTACGATACAAACCATATAGAATCAATAGAAATATCTGAACATATAATTAATAAATAATTTTTATCAACAATTAGGCTATCTAAAGCAGCAATGAGCTTTCGTCATAGTGGAAAGATAGCTTTAGAGCATCAATTACTTTAGTTTTCGACTTATTCAATCGTATAATAAGGCTTTCTCTTTTGCTATCCTTTCTTTTTGTGTTTAAAGGAGCTATTATACCTACATTTTCCATCAAATCAATAGATTTCATCTGCGCTGAAAAATACTTATCATTATCACCACAAAAATTAGATGTATATTTAATGAGTAAAAAAATGAGAAAATTTTATATGTACCATAAAACATAAAAAATGGTAGATGAGTGTTTCTGACAATCAACAGTTTCCATTTTTCACATAAAATTCTAAATAAAATGCAAATGAAAACTAGAAGAAATGCAAAAAGGAACAATCAAATAGTTGGTCGAGGTTAACACGAAAAAAAATCTAAACAAAATGCAAAAGAAACAATCAAATAATTGGTCGAGGTTAACACAAAAAAAATCTAAATAAAATGCAAAAGAAAACTAGAAGAAATGCAAAAAGAACATACATTTTTGCACAAAAAATGCTCTATGTGACAAGTCATGAGCATCTAAGAGCATGTATTTCAGCATCCAAACATTTCCTTAAGGCAAATCAAAGTTGCCAAAGAAAAGATATACAGTCGTTTGGGATGCAAGGAAATATATAATGTCTTAATTAACGAAGCTTCGCATGTCAAAAACACAAAAAGTGTGATCTCTTTTGAATTTATTCTTTTTGGTCAAATTAGACCATCTTTCTCAAAATGGGGTGTGTTTAGGATTTATTCTAGTTTCTCCCTCTTCTTCAGATCGGAAAATCACAAGATAGAGTTTTTCCTGCTCATGTTCTTACTGTTTTCTACCTTTTTTGGAGGTAATTTGGCACCTACATTGCCCATCGAAGAAGGTATATAAGTGCATTGGCACCTACATTGCCATCGAAGAAGGTATATAAGTGCATTTGTCTGTTTATCTTGAGGAATGTACTTTTGAAATTTCAAGAACTAGACTATCTAATTGTGGAGTCATGACACTAGTTTATCTTGATGTTTGTTAATAACTTGATTTTCTTGCATCTTATCTCGTTGAAAGAAAGCATCTAAGATTTTTTGATCTGTCTTGTTGACATTCAGTGAATCCAAAATTTAACCTCACTAAATCATCAATGAACTAAACAATATTTTGATGAAGTCAAGAGGTGAGAATACACTACAAGCCAACAAACTCTCCTTTCCCTTGTCTTTGAGTTTCAAACCTGCTCCTACACCTTCTTGTGTCCAGCATAACTCCCACTGATCCTCTTTCCTCTTCATAACCTGGATATCTTTGCACTTATATCATTAAGCTTGGCTTTGTACAAATTCCTAAAG
>NW_006256909.1:11202755-11258157 GCF_000478725.1 Eutrema salsugineum | reverse complement strand
CAAAAAAAGCAGAAGTACGTTTGCTTTTAATTCTCATGTAACCAATTTCAAACCACCACGGTACTGAGATTAGACTTTACTGTAACTTGTTTAACCAACAGAACCTCCATAAACAAGACTGCGGATGAGTTTATCAACCACACAGCCTCCTCTCTGACTTCTGTTTCAGCAATGAATCTGTTCAGTGATTGAATTGATCCTTGTTCACTCTGTAACTTGGTTCCCTTTGACATCCTTTTGATTCTTCTCATGTTCAATTTGATTCACTGATGGAACACGCTTCCTAACCAATCATGCTGGGAAGACTTTCGACACAACCTTCCATTCAGATCTTCATGTTTAAACATGCCCTTTTGTGAGCAGATTTTTATAACTAGTAAATTCAAGACCAGTCTCTTTTCAGTACCTGAACCAGGACACTTGAAACTTCCTTTTACCGACACTTCGTATCACTTCTTGAGTTAGTTACAAACCTTCTTCAGCTGTAAAACCATTACACTCAATACATTTACCTGTATTTGGGGATCCAGTAACACTTTAGTGTCTGCATCACGACCAATCCTTGAACTTTCTAATCAGAACTCCTTCTGATTTATAAATACACTTACCTGTAGACATGTGTTTGAAGCTGATGCTTCCTCACGTGAGTCACATTTCATTTAACCACCAGAAAAGATCTCCTGATCAATTTTGTTCTTGTGATACTTGGCAAGTATGCCTAATTACTTGTTCCTTCCTAACAATGTAGACTATCAATAATACAGTAAAATCTTTATAAATTAATAATGTCAGGATCATAATATTTTATTAATTTATTGTGATAAATTAATAATTATTAATTCATAGATAAAATTTGTTTTTCATTCATATTCTTCTTAAATTTTCATTCAAATAATGTTATATTTAAGAATTTTAACGAATCTGCTTGTACAATTGTATACAAAAACTTAAAATTATGATTATTGATCTTAGCAATCGCACTTACAATCGCAATAGTTTTAAATTGTAAATTGAATTAGCTATTTATAGTGATTATTAATTTACCTAGTATTTAATTATAGAGGGTTAAGTGTATAAGTTTTCTAATCTTAAATCTCAAGATAATGACTTATCTTTGCTCTCGTTCATTTTCACAGTGGAGGCACTAAGAGTCATTGGAAAGACGCTGGAGAAGACAAATTTGGGATTTTAGCATTGATATGTGCGACATGGCATCGACCGGAGGTAGATGGAGAAACCCAAATGCACCTAACGGTTCTGAAGACTCCTTGACTTGCAACTGCTCATTCCTCAACGGCACGGTGTGTCATGTCACAAGCATGTACGTGTCATTCTTTTTTACACGGTAGGTATAGTAACTGAAACACACAAATGATTAGCAAATGTAATTTGATTCTTTCTTGAACCCGATACAGACTTATCAAGACACATGATCTTCAATTAAGGGTCTCTTCCAAAAGAGTTTGCTGGCCTTCCTTTCCTGCAAGAGCTGTTAGCAAAACACAATCACAACTACTATATAATTTTTTTCTACCAATTCTCTGCTTCTCAGTCAAAAACTAACTCAGGGTTTATTCTCATTTTGCAGTAATCTCGCCAGAAATTTCCTAACTGGTTCAATACCTCCAGAATAGGGAGCCTTGCCTCTTGTCTACCTGTAAGTAAACAAAAAATGTGCAAAGTAACATGTCTGTGTACACATTAATTTATATATATTCTTCTTGATTTTGTTTCTTGAAATGCAGCACACTTTCAAGAAACCGATTAACTGGTTCAATCCCCAAAGAAA
The DNA here is from genome assembly GCF_000478725.1 of Eutrema salsugineum. Lineage (NCBI taxonomy): Eukaryota > Viridiplantae > Streptophyta > Magnoliopsida > Brassicales > Brassicaceae > Eutrema > Eutrema salsugineum. Next base: position 11,256,368 of record NW_006256909.1, on the reverse strand, counting down.
TTGGAAACATTGCTTCTCTGGAAAGACTTTGAGTATAACCTCATCAATCTCGTTTGATTGAGTTCATTCAGACATTAGTTTATTCAAGTTTTGAAACTGCTGGTCTAGTGTCTAAATAAATTTCAAGAGTTTGTTTTTGAAATAACGCCTCTAAGATTCCTAGACTAGCTTATGTGACCTTTTTTTGTAATTAACTTAAACCTTTTTTGGCATATGAAATTTAGAATGTTTCTCTGTTTAAGAAACTAGTTCCTCAGATATACTGCAAATTCTGACCTTTGTTTTTACGGTTATAGTGTCGTCGAAAACAATCAGCTTTCTGGGACATTACCTCCAGAGATCGGGAGTTTATCGAATCTTCGATGACTGTAAGAGTCTTTATCAGAGTTTGAGTAACACATTTGTTTTGAAAAGTTTTGATCATCCCTTGTTTGCTTTTGGCAGCTATCTTAGCTCACAAAAATTCAGGGGGACAATTCCATCTTCATTTTCGAAACTGACCAGCTTGAGAGAAGTGTTAGTATCCTTATCTAAACAAGTTGTATATTGGTGCCTAATCGTGTATACTTATATACATTGAGATTCTGACTTTTGTTTGTTTGTTTTTGGTTCTGTACTTAGGCGTATAAGTGACAACCAGTTTAGAGGAACTATGCCAGATTTCATCGAGAACTGGAAAGAACTTGAATTTCTGTAAGAAATTTTTGGTTCTTGGTCCTTTATTGCCTCCATTTTAATGAGTCTTCAAGTGATATGGTGCTTATGAATGTTTGTATGACTCAGGGTTCTCCATTCAAGTGGTTTGGTTGGACCCATACCAATGTCAATTGCTGGTCTTACGAAAAGGAGAGAACTGTATGTACCCCAATCCTATATATGCCAGGTTCATCATCGTTTTGTGTCTAGAGCTGCGTTTCATTATTTGCTTGATGCTTTTCAGAAAAATCAGCAATATGACTGGACCCAGATCTCCATTTCCACCACTGAAGAATATGCAAATATTGAAGACGTTGTAAGACTATATTGCATTAAGTTTAGAAAAGCAAGTTTGATGGTTTCAATGTTCACTCGCTGTTTTGATATTTTTGGTTTTTGTTTTCGCAAGGTTCTGAGAAACTTAGATCTTACGGGAGATATATCATCGTACCTTGGATCAAAAACCACTAACCTAACACTCTTGTAAGTACATTTGTCTTATCTTTGAAATATTTCATGATCAAGAACCAAACGAAACATTTGATACCAGACCCAAATTCTCTTGTTAAGGTATCAAAGTTGAAATCAAACTCCTGACTGAATTCAAACTGAAAACAAAAAAAAAAACAAAAAATCATTAATAAAATGCCAAAGAAAACTAGAAGAAATGCAAAAGGAACATACAAATTTTCCACAAAAAGTGCTCCATGTCCTATGTCATGAGCATCTAAGTTTCCTTTTTCTTAACCTTTAGGATTTTTTGGAGAACAATAGCCTTGCTAGAGAACTCTTTGGTTAGTCATTTGTTGAAGTTTGCTCATATGTATTGATTCATAACCATTTTAGTATGTTTAGAATATGTTGTTTATGTTCCTATAATAATTTACAACTTTCTTTTTCTCTCACATTTGAAGAGCTTGGACTTCAACATCAAAGCATTTTCCTTGAAGCAAATCAAAGCTGCCACAAATAGTCATTCTTTGGGAATATTTTGGAGAAGACAAACTGAGATTTTAGCATCGATCTGTACGACATGACATTGACGTGAATGCAGGTAGAGATTCCAAAGACAACTGACTGCTCTTTACTCAATGGTACCGTGTGTCATGTTACAAGCATGTAAGTGTCATTCTTATTTACGCGATAGATATAGTAACCAAAACTCACAAATGTGTAATAAATTTAATTTGATTCTTGAACCCTACACAAAATTATCAAGTCACGGGATCTTCAAAGGTCTCTTCCAAAAGAATTTGCTGGTATTCCTTTACTGCAAGAACTATAAGTGAAACACAAACACAACTAGTATATAAATTTATTTTCTACCAATCTATCTATACTATATAAAAGGAGCTATTTAGGCCTTCTTAGCCTATCCACATCAGCTTTTTAAAACTTTCATGAAAAACGCCACGTCATCTGCTTCTCCTCTCGTGAAAATGATTTTCATTAACCAATTGATAGAAACTCTACGTCATTCTATTACAATTAATCTCACTTCTTCCCCTTCTCCTCCTCAGTACTCATATGAAACGTACTACTTTAGAACCAGTCTCCTCCCCGCTACCTCTTCAGTTTCAACCTCTTCTCATCTCCCATGCCTTCCCGATCACTCATTTTTAACACCCATCAACTCAACTTAATCTCTAGATTGATCCAGTTTGTTTATCACACTTTATCTCTAAATACGATTGTCACTTCCAAAATCTGTGTCTAATCTATGTAATGAAATCCTTTTTTTCTTATGTACATGCATCACTACAATTTGAGGAGCATCATCACGCAACAAGGCTTTATATAGACACTGACCAAATCAGAAGCAGAGCTGAACGCAAGAGATCTTTCGGTAAGGGTCACTGCATAAGCGAGAGACAGAAACGAGACAACAAGACATGTTCTCAAGCGAGTGTTTAGCATCTATGAGGAAAAGCAAAAGAAAAATGCAGGTCGTACTCTTCTTTTGATTTTGATGGGTATTTAATATGTTCCGAGTGATCTATACACGTATTGGAATTGCAGGCCAAAAGTATTATTGGCAGGACACCAACTTGAAGATGGTTGAGCACAAAACATGTTTCTTTTACTCCTGATTTAATAGTTACGCATCTCAGCTATGTAATCAGAGGATGAAAAAAATATCATGTGTTGAGAGATGAGATAGTCATCTATCTGGCTCAGCTGTTAGATACCCCTCATGCTATAGAGGTAGAAGAATAAGAGGAACCCAACTCTCTTTTATATGCCACTGCCTATAAGACAGTATTTTCTAATTGATAAACAACTATTTTTTTGTGGCGAATGTAAGGACATCTCTTTTACTTGAACAAGCTTTCATTAATTTTCTCTTCAGGTATGGTTTTTTTCTATGTGCATTTACGCATGTAAATATGAATATGTGAGTCTATGTATATTTTGTCTGCGATATTCAGCCTCTCATGAATCATTTCCATTTTTTTAAGGCAGCACTCTTGAGTCTTCAACAAACATATGGAGAAGCAAGAATGTCTCATTTACTCGCCATAGCTCCTATGTGATAACCTAGGTACTATTAAGATATTTAGATTACCACGAGCTTATATATCAAGATATCATTTCATTCATGGTTTGTTGTGGTCTCAATTGATAACATTAATGTACTATTCAACTTCTCATTACATATAAAACTCTTTTCTCGAATCTCTTTGATCAATTTCTGTTGAATCTCACAAGTGTTCAAAAACGACTGCAATGAAGGAGGAAATCTGTTGTCGACGTGGTGGACTCATCAAGGATAAAGTACGAGTAATTATTGATTCTTCTTACTCATTATATGTCTTAAGAGAATATTCGTTTTCATTATGATCAATGTTCTCAAAGACATAAAGTTGGAATAAAAATGAATCTTAAGCGGGATTTAGGAGCACTACCTTCTTTTTAAAATTAAGGATCTTCAAGTCCAATGCTTATAATTCTACCAAAATTCAACAATGAATGAAAAATCATCGGTGAGAGTACGCAAGTTGTTGCACATGTTTCGCAAAAAAATTCTGGAATTAGAGAGGTCAGGTCGATGGCTTCTTTTGATATTCAATATCTCAGGTTCGAGTGTGATGATATTTGCTTGCTGCCTAAACATAGGATTTTGGGGGCAGATATTGCCGAAATTGAGCAGAGAAGAAGCTGTTTAAGACTGTCTTGAAGAAAGAAACCAATCTCTGCTTAGCCGCTGATGTTGGAACTGTCGCTCAATTGCTTAATATCGTCGATAAGGGTTGAAACATTAATATTCGATTCTTGGTATCAAAATTTGAAGATGTTCATTTGATTTCTATTTTTGTGACGTCTTCCAAATGTTTGTGTTGATGAAGGTGGGACCAGAGGTTTGTCTCTTGAAGATTCATTGATATTCCTCCTGATTTCACCTCTGACTTTAGCTCCAATCCGTGTGGTAATTACTTCTATTAATATGCTCACTCGCATCACCGCAAATCTGTTTCTTTGAATGGTTTTATGTGGTCTGTTTGTGATATATTAATATGCTCACTTCTATTAATTGTTCTGTTTGTGATATACTTAAGATGGAATGAACGAAGGATTGAGGAACCATTACCACAACCAGGCATTACAAAATGGGGCGAGAAGACAGTGACAAATCAAGTGGTTGAGTTGGTGGTAGATCGAGATGAAGGTTGTAGAAACACTCAACTGAACGACTTGAGGTTTGGGGCTCTCAATTATCAAGCAATCAGAACATCAAATCTTTTGAATGAATTTTTGTGCATATATATCTTCTTAGACTTAGGCTTTTACATACAAACCCTAGTGATATGTTCTTGCTTACTAATTGACCTACTAATGTAAAATTAGGCGTTTGATTCCTCAGTATATATACTGCATGCCTCTGATTCGATTTGGATAGAAGACCATTGTCTGATAGAATATTCTCACAAATATAGTCGAATTATATTGATTTTTAGTTCTGTCCTATATTGAACGAAGTGCAATTAGGATTTAGATATTGTTTTAACTATTGTTCGTTGCTGGCTGAACGACTATAAGACTGAGGTAGTGCAACATGAGTCTTCCTTTTAAAACATATATACAAAATGTATGCAACAATTTAATAAAATTATCCCTATATCTACAAAATAATACCATTTAGAATAATATAAATAAAATTATTGACAAAAGCAAAATTACCAACAAAAAATAATACAATGACCAAATTAAAGACAGACATTACATATAAAAAACACTAAATATCAAACACGCATTGAACCCCAAAAAATAAATTAATTCTACTTTAAAACATACAGAAAAAAATATACCAAACAAAAACATAAAATAAAAAAATCTCAACAACATTTATGTATAGAATTTAATTAAAAAAAACAAACTTAGTAGTTTCATATATATATTTTTTTTAAATTATCAAAAAATATAGAACAAATCTGCGCGTAGCGCAAACAATCTCTAGTTCTCTGTCTAAAACTAACTCAGGTTTTACTCACCTTTTGCAGTAATCTCGCCAGAAATTTCCTAACTAGGGAGCCTTGCCTCTTGTCAACCTGTAAGCAAACAAAAATGTGCATAGTAATATGTCTTATGTACAAATTTTTATATATTCTGCTTGATTTTGTTTCTGGAAATGCATGCAGCACACTTTTAAGAAACCGGTTAACTGGTTCAATCCGCAAGGAGATTGGAAACATTGCTTCTCTGGAAAGATTGTGAGTATAACTTCATCAATCTCGTTTGATTGAGTTCATTCAAACATTAGTTGATTCAAATTTTTGAAACTGCTGGTCTAGTGTCTAAATAAAATCAAGAGTTTGTTTTTGAACACAGAAATTGAATCATTTGTGGTATTAGAATGATTGTCCTACCATATCTGCTCTGTCTCATTGACATACAGTCGCTGATGCATGTGGAATCATCCCTAGTTTGCAGATGTGTATTAGGATTTAGGAAAGTTTAATACTTTTGAAACTTCAATCAATCACTCTCTGCTTTGCTTTTCGCAGGTCACTATCAAAAGACTCAGGTCAAAGTTATGGTATAGTTCTAGAGAGGTCTCTTTAACTCGAGAATTGAAGGGACAATATTGTTTTTTTTTATAAGGGCGTCGAACAAAACCCATATTTTGGAAGTTATAATGCATACTCTTAATAAATAAATACAATTAGTATTTCATTTACTCTGAGCAGAGCCAGTCCAAGGAGGCTGTTTTGGCGGTCAGGTGACCTGAGTTGTTGCCTTCAAATGAAGGTGTTGGTCCAACAAATACGGAAGATAAAGTGGTAGCTTGGATCGTGTATTGCAAAGCATGATTTGTTTAGCTTTTTTTTCTAGTGTCCCTAGTTGGTTAAATTATGTATTGCATATAGATGTTCAAAACAGTGATCTATAATGAATGGAGTTGTTGAGTTAATAAATAAATTAGAGGCGCCATTGCTTTAAAATTTACAAATGAAAAGGAGTAAAACGTTATATTTCCTTTTTATATTGCAAGAAAACAATAAATGAATGAAAATTAGAGATGCCTTTGAGTCTCCCTGAGGAAAGGCCCGACAAGATAAGTAAACACATCCACGACTATTTTCTCAATTTTTACAGCCATTTTTGTATTTAGAAATCATTTAATATATGAAAGGACCAAAAACGTTATTTTTTAGTTAAAGAAGGAATAAAACGTTATATCTCCTCCTTCTCAATAAAATGGGAAACCAAGACGCTTTGATAGCAAAATATACCTGACAAAAAAAAAGAAGAAGACAAAGCCGATCATGATGAGCAAAGCCTTATATGGATCACGATCCTTCCCGTAGTTAGCAAATTAGAGATGCCTCCATCTCAAAGAGGCTTTTACCATCAATCCAAATCACACGTGTTCCAAACACCTTTAACTTTCACCGTTACACACATGTATATTGGAAACTGAATATAATTAGTTAATGGCTTTTTTTAATATTGTGATGTGGAGGCTTCTACGAGCAAGACCCAAAGACTTCCTTTTCTCTTCCCCTTCCCCTAAATGCATATGTTTCCTTTTTTATATTGACACTAGGGCTGGCTCCACCCTACGCGTGGGTTGTCTAATGTTTTCGTGGATTAATCTTCCCAATATTTCAAATGCTGATGATGTGTAACTTTCAAATGCTGTGATTGGATGATTATTTTTCCCAATATTTTTGTCTACATGGCATAGCTGAGAGGCCTCCAAAGTAATCCTTTTTATATAAAGGAGACGTCGAATCAAAGACTTCTCAATAATGGAAAATGTCGAATTCTCCATTCCTAGCTAGATTTCAGTTTTCCATTTAACATGAGATTACCATATCGGATGATATGAGACAATTAATCTTATTGCTGACATTCTTCCCTTTCTCTCTTATTCACTCAGGTTTGTTTTCTTTCTCTCTTTCTCTCATTACTCTTTTCTTTTGTTTCTCTTTTATTTTGTTTCTCTTTTCTCTCCCTCTGTTTCTCTCTACCCCTTGCTCTGTTTCACTCTTTGTTGTTGTTTAGTTTTTCTTAGTGAAACATGAAGAAATTTAGAGAGATAAACTTTAAAGGACTACATTTTGTTATTTGATCAATCGATATTTTCTCCATCTCTTTTACATCATACTTATAGAGTTTTACTACTCATTGCACTCATATCTAATGATCTCTAGACCTAACAACTTCTCCTAGTCCATACCTCTAATACTAGACTAGTTTTACAAGCAATCTTCACTCTGATCATCAACAACTCTTAACAACTCTAACCACTTCTAACAACTCCTAAACCCAGCAAACTTTAACATAGCTTAGTTAGCTTTAACCAAACTAGGTTCTGGTTCGCCCTTGGGCTGTTCTTGGTTTAAGAAGAGATAATGAATGTTCTGAAGCAGCCATATACAATGAAGAGGAGTCCAATGAATTTTACAATGAAGCATCAATGTGTAGAGCGTTGACCAGATGTTTAGAACTACGAGATGGATGAAATCATAGTTATACAACGAATCTACAAAGACCTTCATATCTCGATATGTAATCAAGTAACTAACTAAGTCACCGGACAGAAGCTAGCAAACAAGTTATGATATACTTTAGCTAAAGAAATAAATTAATTGATATGCTAAATGAAAAGACTAGCTTCTCACTCCAAACAAAAACAAACTTTGAAATTTACCTCTTAGAAAGTTAGGGAAAGTGTTATTTTCGTAAAAAGGATCGCCGCCATAGAGCTCTGAACCTGTTGCGCGGGTTTATCTTTTATTTAAAGGTAAAACTGATCTGTTTATCTGTTATTTCAATCCTTCGAACTAGTAAAGATTCTTTTCTTTTTGTTCATATGCAACTCGCTTACCCTGAAAACTTAACTGATCTGTTTATCTGTTATTTCAATCCTTCGAACTAGTAAAGATACTTTTTTTTTTGTTCATATGCAACTCGCTTACCCTGAAAACTTACTTATCTTCTTGCCGCATAGAGTTGTCCATTGGGTCATTTACCCTCTTTATGCGAATTTCGCTATATACAAGTGACCAATGAATTGAATGCAATAATTGTCTTTCTCACGGAAAGAAGCTTACCTTTCCACTCACCAAAAGTATATGGTGAGGTTTCTCGTGTTGTCCCAAGGACGAGACTGCTTCGAGTACCAAGGAGATTGAATTGTGGTCGACGAAAACGAGCTTGGATTCGCTGTGACGCAGGAGGACAGAGAGTGCGTGTGCGTCCATAGTTAGAGTTTTTGCTTATGTCTTTTTAGTTTGTGAAAACACTCGATATGGGTTAGTATTTATAGAATATTGAAGGGACGTTTCGACTTTGTGCACGTGTTGGAGTTTATGTCTTTTTTTGCTTTTTGTAACTATAATTGATTACGTATGGCCCACGAAATCAACTTGATGAAATGAAGTAAACAATTCTTCTTTAGAGCATGTGCAATGAGAGAGATTTTGATGGATCTTTTAACCATTTTTTTATTATTAAGTTGGGTTAGAAACCAATTGAAAAAAATTTCATTTTTAGTAGGTCCAATGGTAGAGACCCAATTAAGTTTTTTTTTTTTAAAAATGATAATAATGATTTATACATATATACAAGTTATCTTTCACCATCTTTCAAGTTTTAACTACAACCATCGAGCCTTCAAGCTCTGCAAGTATTTGGATCACCAAAAAAGAAAGAGAAAAAAGGAAAAGTATAATCTCTTTGTTCCATTTACCGAGTATTCAAATCAAACTCCCCATCCATGCATCATCATCATCATCATCATCTCATCAGGGTTCATGTTACGTCCTTCTCCATGATTCCCAATCGCATTAGCTCTCAGCAGGTTGCGAGCCATCATCTCGGTATGAGATTGGTGTGACTCTGCCTTCACTTGTCCTGCTTGAGCCAAAGCCACCATTCTTAACCTCGCCTCCTGAGCCTTCATCTCTCTATCCAACTCTGATTTCACATCAACACATGCTTTTCTCTCGTCTTGGAGCAAAGCTTGCTCAACCATCAACATTTCCTCGGATCTGAGCTCTCCACTCCCTTCTCTTTTGAGTTATTATGTTGAAAGCTTGGGCTTGCTTCTCAAATGTCGCCGTGAATTCTGCCACTTTGGCTGCAATGTTGTTGTCCCATAGCTGATTGCGTGATAGCGTTTGGCTTGTTGTGTCTGAATCGAGGATTCTGTCGTCCTCTTCTGCTTCGTAAACTGCCACGACGTGATAAGGTAACAATCTGCAATAAATTGTAAGAGAACAGAGACACAACAAGCCAGACGCTGCAGAAACAAAGATCAAACTACAGAATCCAACATCTGAATCCTAATTCTCTCAATCAATTCTGATTCGCAATTCCAAACTAGGAAGATCCATTGCCACAAGAATACACCAATTTTTTCTCAATCAACTCTGAATCACATTTCCAAATCATGGAGTTACATTGCCACAAGAGAGAGAGACCATTTTCTTCGATCAAAACTCAATCAACTCGTTATGTCAGGCTATTGATCTTCTTCTAATACACAATTCTAAATCAAAGTCTCAGAGCACGTCAAAGAACCTAAAGGAAACCATTTTCCTAAATTTACAAAGTCCAAAACTTGTACTAAAAACTTTGATTGGGTTCGTATGCATACCTCCAAATGCGATGTAAGCGATTCGATGCTGGCCAAAGAAGTAGACAGCATCGGAAACGATACCGTAGATGGGTTTGGCAACCATTGGAAGATTCGCCGAGTTCTGGAAAATTGGTTTGGCTGGTGATAACCTATAGTCGAACTCGATTTCGCCGGCTCGGTCGGCAGAGTCGCCTCGGTCGGCAGAGTCGCCTCGGTCGGCAGAGTCGCCTCGGTCGGCAGAGTTGCCTCGGTCGGAAACAGTCGGAGCAGCCAGATTCGTCGTCTACGGAGAAAAGGAAGAGGAGAGAATGAATTATTGGGAAAAAAAAAACAGGACCATAAAAATATTTTTTTCTTCTATTTTTTGTTGTCCAATAACAGTAAGCCACGTGTACTTAAAAGACGTCTCTTGCATCTCCTAAATAAGAGACGTCTCTGGCAAATTATTTTCTTTCTTATTTAATTAAATACAAAAAAAATCTGAGAAATGCTGCTAAATACCCTGTTGCATATGCTCTTAGTTTCTTAACTTATCAAAATACTAAATTTGGTTAATAAAAAAAGATGTTTTCATTTTTTCGGAAATAATTAATTCGGGCGTTAATAAGAAACTTGGAGGTGGGTATTACCAACTTACAATAGTTTGACACAACACGCTCAATTTAAAGCTTCCAGGATTGTGGCGACAAGTTATAAAATTCAACTACAGTCGAAGAAGTAGTTAGCTAAAATAAGGCCTCTTGATATATATATAATCTTATAATATAGCTGAACAAATATTTGACATGTATATATCGTTAAGACGATAATAAATTACGCATGCACGATACATGGATACTTTAGATTTAACTAGTAATTAAATTAGTTTGGATAAGTCAAATTATCATATTCCAGCGTAATACTAGTAGTATTTTTACATTTGGTACTTAGAGGAGCATCTGAAAACTCTTTGAAGGCCTTATATATATACATAGTAGCCATGTTCGTATAGCTGACGTTAGCATTGATTTCTACTGTCAACGTCCACATGATGTTAGTTTTGCTTACGTTTATGAATACTCGATTGTGAGGTTTGGTCGCTACCGTCGAGCGACTTGTACTTTGTGACATTTATATACATGATACATATTGTTCAATGTTTTTTTTTTTGTTTTTTTTTTTGAACTGGACATATAGTTCAATGTTGTGTGTTTGATTTTTTTTTTCTTCTTCGTTTCTTCAGAAAACCAAGTATATACTTTAACCGAAAATAGAGGTTTCTTAACATACGAAAGTACTTAAATCAGCCATTGAATGAGAGAATCTCCATGGTGTCTTTCATTTATTTATAATCAAACAAGGTCAATTATAATGTTAGGTTTTGTTGATATGCATAAAATAACGAGTATAAAGTTTACATAAGTTTGGGATCAAGTTCAACTAACAAATTAGGCTCACAGTTCTATACATAATACAATGTCAATATTGACCTTACCAGTACCATCTATACTAAAATACAAATCTTAACTTGATTTTTTATTAAGGGTATTTGTTAAAGTACATTACAAATTTACCATTCTACTCTAACTTTATTAAAGTCTAGAAAATACAAGATGAACATCACATTTATCGAATCCAATCTATAACTCAACTTAAAGTATGAACAGACCGCTCATACTTAAGTAGAAGTCTATAACTCTGGTTCTATAGGTTATTCTGAAATTAGTTAGAATCAATGTGTGAAATGGCGCTGGGCGGTAGGCGGTCGGTTGTGTCTCGACTAGAGTCAAACCCGAAAATCGGCGATTATGCGCCCCGATTAATCGGCGATTTATTTTGAGAAATTTTTTGTTTTTTCGTTTTTTTGTGGTTGTAACTTATGAATTATGAAACCAATAAACATGTGGTTTGAAATAAGCATATTTGATTGTCAAAGTAACAAAACAATAAGAAAACAAGTTCAAATCACATCTAAATTAAAAAAAACAAAAGAGAAGTACAAGCACATGATGCCAATTGCCAAAAAAAGATATTGTCTTGATATTGAGAGCCAAAAAAAAACACAAGGAAAGCATAATCTTCATCCTTTTCCTCCTCAATCATCAAGTTATCATGTGTGGTGTATTTCTAGATGTGTTTGAGTTTGTCATTTAGTAATGGAACCTGAAAAAAAAAGAGCACAAGTTAGAGGACACTAGTTGTTTTTCTGAACACAAGTTGTATTCTCCTAAAGACAACTAACATCGAAGACATCATAGCAAATAAACAACTTATCATCAAAATATCAGAATATCAACTTCAAAGAATACGAATGACAAACAACAAACTAACCTGATTATTGAGAGTCCTGAAACAGAGGGACTTCTTGGTATTCATCAGGTTCAAACTCCATTTCAATGTTGTCTTCTGGTTCAGAATCAAAGTCGTCATCATAGATGTCTCTCATCCGTGGTGCTTGCAGGGCTAGCATTATATTGACTTCACTGTCTTGGTCTTGTGCTTGTGGTCTTGTAATCCATTCGTCTATGGTATCTTCATTACCATCTTCATAGATGGCATCAGCATTTTGTTCTCTTATCTTTTTCTGCTTGTTGAACAACTTAGCATTGAATTGGACATAGACTAGATTGTTCAAGCGATTAACATCTAGTCTATTCCTTTTATTAGTATGAATCTGCAAACCCAGAGATAAGGCAGTGTAAAACAATTAACATAAAAAACTTGTTTGAAAACAATGCAAGAACTCACGGCAGAATACACTTACTGATTCAAAACAACTCCAGTTTCTTTCACAACCAGATGTCAAAGCAAGTATTCTTGTGGCTAACTTCTGCAAAGTTGGTGCGCCACAACCATAGGTTGCCCACCAATTCCCCGTGACAATAAAACCGATGATGATCAGATAAGTAATGAGGATGATCAACTAAGAGAATTACAGTGAGGAGACTAACCTGGATCAAACTTCTCATCTCTTGTTTCACAGCCTTTTAATGCTAAGTTTTTGCCAAACAATCCAGATTTGTTCTTGTAGAGACTAACTTCATGATTCATTACCTTATCTTGAGAATCAAAGTTACCATGATAGAAAGTCTCTACACAGCTCATGAATCCTTCGATGATGGCCAGATCAAACTGTATAGTATTGTCTTTATAGACATAAAAAGGGTTCAGAAAATATGCAGCCACATGTAATGGAGAATCCAACCTCCCTTTTTCATCTTTTCATTAATAATCTGAAAGACAGGCTGGTAATTTTTTTCCAAATTATCACAAGCTTCGATTATAAACTTCTTGGCTTCTAAAAGTTCACCAAAAATAAACCCCATAGAAGGTATCTTCTCTCCATCAGCCAGCCTTAGAACCTTCATCAAAGGGCTGAAGATCTTCAAAACCATCATAACAGAATTCCAAAAACCAAAACTCATTACAGTATCAAATGTGTTCTTTCCCTTCACAGATTTCGAATGTGTGCATTCATACCACTCATCACTTGTAAACATTGCCTTCAGCTGAGCCTTCTTCTCGTAGAGACTGTTGAGAGTCAAGAAACAAGTTGCAAACCTTGTTGCACCAGGTCTGATAATATCTCTCTTCTTTGTATTTGATCTCATCATTGAAAAAGTTTTATGATGAGCATATATGTAGACTGTGGCTGCTTTTGCTTGAGTAATAAGTTTTTCAAAGTTTGGCAACTTTGAAATTCCCTCAAGCATCAAGTCAAGTGTGTGAGCTGCACATCCACTCCAAAAGATATTTGGTCTCTTGTCTCTTAGCATCCTAGCCGCTGAAACATTGTTGGTTGCATTATCAGTCACCACTTGCACTATTTCTTAGCTCCTAAGTCTTCTATGCACTGGTCAATGTAGTTGAAGACGTACAGACCATTATGAGAATCTTTGGAGGTGTCCTTTGAAGATAAAAAGCATGTTCCTCCTCTTGAATTAACACACAAATTCATGATGCTTCTCCTTTTCATATCAGTCCATGCATCAGTCATCACTGAGCAACCTTCTCTTTCCCATTCTTCTTCTAAAAGCTTAACCTTTTTCTGTGTCCTTAGAACCTCCTCATTTAGCAATGGTTCACGCAACTGGTATTGACTTGGTGGTATCCAACCAGGTCCAAACTGTCCTAATGCTTCACAAAACAGCCTAAAAGGTTCATTGTCTATAGCATTGAAAGGGATGCTTGCATGATATGCCCACCTAGAACAGTATTGACGTACTACATCTGTCTTCTCCTTAGAAATAACATCATGGATGCTCTGTTGCCGTTTCTGAGTAGCCAACGATGCTTCTGGATTAATGGTTCCTGCAAACTGATCCATCGGACCTTGAAAATGAGGTGACCGCATTGTTCCAAGCTCTTCTTGTACTTCATCAGTGGCTTGCTTCTCAACATTAACCTCATCTCGCAAATCATCTTCATGTCTTCTTTTCAGACTTTTCTTATCCTTTACTTCATTCAATGCCTTCATACACTTCTCCTTATCCGCCTGACTTGATCTTGGACAAGAAGCCATTGCCTCTTTCTTATGTGCAATGTGCTGCTTCAGACGATGAATCCCACCAGATATCTCTTTTCCACAAAGCTTACATTTCACCTTATCTGTATTAAGGGGATTATACAAGGTGCCATACTCCCATCCCACATCTGTTGAGTTTCGCTTAAGGACATGTTCAGGTGGTGGGTCAGCCATTTCAGGTGGTGGATCAGCCGGTAACTAATGATGATGATTGGTGGGTTTAGATGAAGTTAATAAAAAAAAACTTGTTCTTTGTTAGCTAAGTTCAGTTAGATGAAGTTAGATGAAGTTATAAGTTAGCTAAGTAAGTTAGATGAATGCCTAAACCAAGACACAACAACACAAACATAACGGTTTGTTCTTTGTTTAAGAATTTGAGAGATTCAGAGAGTGTTACCTCGAAAACAAAATGGAAGTCTTTGTAGATGATGAAGAGTTTGATTTACAATGAGTCGGGGATTAAGTGTTTTCCCCTTCTTCAAATGCTGTGTCGTTTTAAGAAAAGCCACAGAAAAAACACTTATGGGCCGAGAGAAACCCAAGATTTTTGACCGATTTTTACGAAATTTGGGCCGATTTTTTTGTTATTGGGCCGCATTTTTTATTAATCGGTTTTCCGCCTACCACCACCGAGTCGCAGCGGTGTGCCACCTTCCAGCGCTTGGGCGGCCGCCGAGGTGGCTAGGCGACTAGGTTCTGGTTCACCCTTGGGCTGTAATAGAAATCGTAGGCCCACTTTCTTTTGTGGCCTGGTGAGATGTAAGGCCCAGTCTTCTTTCTTGAGTTGACTTCATTCCTGTGATGACTTTTTCTCTTCTTCTTTCTTCTTCCAAACACAATGTTTGCTTCTGCTCTTCTTCGTTCTTCATTCTTCTCTTTAATTTCTGTTTCTCTATTGTGAGATTTAATCAAGGATCAACATTCAACACTCCCTCTTGAATCCTTTGATTAAATCCCCAATTCCAATCTAGGGGTTTTGTTCCCATCACTCCTTATTCTTTTCTTGTGATTCAACCTCCCTCTTGATATGAATCTCCAAGAATCCAGCTTTTGCATTTGCGAATTTCTTTGCCCCCTCTTGACAGATTTGATTCGCAATCTTCCTCTGTTTTGTGAGCTTTCCTCACTTCTCCACCAGCTGCTTCTGCAACTAGCTTCTGCTCACTATCTGGTGAGCTCTTTCTTCTCAGCTTGGTGTCTTCCTTGATCACCAGCTTCCTTGCAGGAGACACATCAACTCTGGGTTTTCTTCTCTTTCCCGTGAGCCTTCTCCATGTCTCCTTCAAGCTTTCTCCGTGAGCTTCTCTTCACGTTACTACCACCGTGAACGTCCGTCATGTTTTCGTCGGCTTAATTCTCCAGCCAGTTTCTGCTCTTCTTTCACTCTTTAGGTAAGCAAGCTTTCTTCTTCTGTAGGTTTCTTCTTTGATCACCAGGTTGTGCCTTTGATCTCTTTGAACCATCACTTTGGTTTTCTTTAGCCTTGGCCTGTTTGGTTCTCTTGACCATCACCTTGACTTTCTTTAACCTTAGATTGTTTGGTTCTCTGAACTTCTAGTTCTAGCACATACTCTGCCTCTCATCAAAAATACTTTACATTTGATCAGCTTCATACCTTTGAATGAAATCCTTCTTCTCAAACCTTTCATTTGCAGGTTTGCTTGATTTTGATGCTGGTTTTTCTCCTCCATTTCTCTGATGGTTGAGAATTTCCAGCAACTCCCTCTGCCTCCTTGGTCTTCAACTTAGACCTCAGTCATGGTGCTTTTCTTCCTCCAGTAGAAGCCAACTTCCTGTTTGGCCGTCGCCGTCTTCGTTCTGTCATCTTCACGTCATTCTGGGCTGTCTCTGCAGCTTTTTCAGCTTCCTTTCTCTTAGGTAAGCTTCTTTTCCTTTTTTCCTTGGTGTCATCTTTGAACACCAATTTGTTCTTCTGATTCTTAGAACCATCTCCTTCAGCTTTAGCTTTGGACTTTTTGACTCTTAAACCATCACCTCAACTTCTCTTACTGTAGTCTGTTTGGTTTCTTCTTTGAGTCATCACCTTAGCTTTCTTAGCTTTAATGGTTTGGCTCCTTGAATCTTCAACCTTAGTGGCTTTGTTTGGTTTCTAGAATCATCAACCTTGGCTTTCTCCAAATTGGTTTGTTTGATTCCTTTCACCACCACTTTGGTTTTTCTTTAACCTCAGCTTCTCTTTCTTTCTTTTTCTTTGCCTTACACATGTCTTTTTGGTGCAGGCTCCTTCTCTTCATCTTCATCGTCGTCGTCGTCATCACCACCATCATCGTCTTCGTCGTCTCCGTTCCATCCTCATCACCTTCTCTTCTTCTTCGCTGCCATCTTCATCTCCATCTCTGCTTTCTTCTTCTGTAGGTTTCTTCTTTTCACCTCCCTCAGCAACCACTTCCATATTCTCTCCACTTTGATGGCTGCAAGGTTTTCGGCTTTGGAAGGTTCTTCATCTCCTTCTCTGTTTTCTTTTTCTTCTCTTCAACATCGATGTTCTTCATCTCATCTGCTGCTTTCTCTCATGGACCCATTCTTCTTTCTTGAACAAGCTCCAAGAATAACTACAGCTCTGATACCATGTTGACATTCTTCCCTTTCTCTCTCATTCACTCAGGTTTGTTTTCTTTCTCTCTTTCTCTCATTACTCTTTTCTTTTGTTTCTCTTTTCTCTCCCTCTGTTTCTCTCTAACCCTTGCTCTGTTTCACTCTTTGTTGTTGTTTAGTTTTTCTTAGTGAAACATGAAGAAATTTAGAGAGATAAACTTTAAAGGATTACATTTTGTTATTTGATCAATCGATATTTTCTCCATCTCTTTTACATCATACTTATAGAGCTTTACTACTCATTGCACTCATATCTAATGATCTCTAGACCTAACAACTTCTCCTAGTCCATACCTCTAATACTAGACTAGTTTTACAAGCAATCTTCACTCTGATCATCAACAACTCTTAACAACTCTAACCACTTCTAACAACTCCTAAACCCAGCAAACTTTAACATAGCTTAGTTAGCTTTAACCAAACTAGGTTCTGGTTCACCCTTGGGCTGTAATAGAAATCGTAGGCCCACTTTCCTTTGTGGCCTGGTGAGATGTAAGGTCCAGTCTTCTTTCTTGAGTTGACTTCTTTCCTGTGATGACTTTTTCTCTTCTTCTTTCTTCTTCCAAACACAATGTTTGCTTCTGCTCTTCTTCGTTCTTCATTCTTCTCTTTAATTTCAAGTCACGTGCTCCCTACTCTTTTCTGTTTTCTATTGATAAATCTTCAAAAATTCTAATTTAATATAATGAGTTTATAGAAAAAGTACTCCTATTATCAAAAATATGCATTTTTAAAAAAGTTCTAAATCCACCAATATATGTATAGAAACCAGAGACGGAGTTATTGTAGCTATAGGGTTTTTGACAATCTCTTAGCAAAAAAATTGTTTGACAAAAGGATCACAAATATGTCGTTGTCACGCTTTGCTATACTATCATAGTCATACTATGCATCGTTTTCGTTTCCCTCTTTGCATGTAAGGCATATTCATAATATACAGTTGTGGCTTTTGTTCTCAAATCCCTGTATCTGATGATCTTACACGTTTATTTTTATTTTATTTTACTTTTTAAGGTGAAAACGTGGCGGGTTTGGAGGTGAAGAAGATAAATCTTAATATATGCGTTCCAGCAATTTGCAGTAACGACTCCTCAATAATCATATGTTATTGCTGTCTTCGAAAAGAAAAGTTATGTTGGGGGGGGGGGGGGGGGGGGCAGTAAAGAAAACTATTTTTACTAATGCGCGGAACGTAATCATTCACAGAAAAGATTAGAGACACCAAATTTTTTATTTGTTTTAGGACCACTTATTTTGTTTTTGTTTTCTGCTTTAGAATAATATTTTTATATCATAGAAAAACTCACATGGTTGCCGTCTAATAAACTTCGTAACATGGTTGAACACTTAAACAAGATGATATGGTGTCTTTTTTTGCTTGCCTTTTAAGAAATAACTATAATCGGTGAATCGTATTGGAGTTAATTAGTATTAACTTTGAACGTCTCTTTGAGATGGACTACTCAAAAGGCATCTCTAATTTGCAGTCACGACTAAACTACGGGAAGGATTTAGATCCATGCATATATACTTTGCATAGACAGCATAGTTTTGGTTTCCCACGTTTCATATTGAAAAGGAAGAGATATAATCGACATTGATTCTCTTTTAGATGACGACACTTTCATGTCTCTTGAATTTGAAGGATGATCCACTGCATCTGAGAAAACCGTACATAGAGAGAGAGGTAGAGCGATGAGTGTTTTATAATACGCTAGACTTTACCGTTAGTCAGGCGACGAAAACATATAACACGAGTTAAAATATACTTAGACATACTAACATTATATTTGGTCACAATAGCAATATATATTATTATTTCCTAAATAAAAGAATTTTACAAAATATTGGTAACTATAGATGAGATTAAGATTAACAAAACATTTATTTCCTATTGCGTCACTCTTTATGCCTTTTTTCTTATTGCATCACACTTTTTGCATTTTCGATTTGTCTTACCTTGACTTTCGATAGAGGAGACACTAAGCATTATATAAACTAGTAGGTTTTCAAAGCGAATGTGTAAACTACTTCGATTTACAAAGTAATCATTAATTATACTTTCATCAATGGTGCTTGCTTAATAGTATTAACGAACTAAAGTGATTTTATTCAGAAACGAATACCAAACACTTGAATGGTCATTAGAAAAGGGAATATCACAAATCACAACTAAAGTAATTTAACCGAATAACTAGAATCTTATACGGTAAAGGTAAAGCTTCCTGACGGCTCCAGGGGGCTGGCCTGAATTTGATTCTCTGAGTAACAAGAACAAAAAAAAATGCTAAATTATTCTATTAGATTCCTAATACTCAAAACCCAAATTTCCTCATTCAGTTGAAAACAAGAGACCTTTGATTTGTCACAACTCGCAACTATATTCTTTGAAGCCTTTCTTCTTCACGATGTACTACCAATTTGCTTTGTACCAACTAGGTTCTTGCTCCAATGATTGATCCTGGTTGGACTTTGAAACGTTGTCTAAAAGCGACACTGACACAGAGAACCTGGAAGGATAACATCGAGGAAGATAAAGAACCGCATAACAGAAATTTCAGATATAGAAAATCAATTTTAGTTTGGATTTTTTATCTCCTAAGAACATCTCAAAGAAATGTTTTATAAAATTTGAATTAGAAGTTTTATGCATTCCAAGAGTATTGCAAAACTTTTTTTTTCATTTAGGACATCTTCAATATATAGCTTCATATTTTACTCCATTTTAAAGTATCTCCAAATGAAGTTGTGTTTTACTTCAATCCTACCCTAAAATGGAGTGATGACTAAAAAAAATATAATTCTATTTCTTGTTCTTTTTTTTACTCAATTTTGGAGAAGAAAATGGTATATGATTGAAGAGAATTTTACTTCAAACTCTATTTTGAATTCAAATTTGGAGTAGAGTTGTAGATGATCTTCTCTGCAATTATATATCTGTTTAGGTAAATTTTAGTTTTACAAAATGATGGAAAAAACATAAGTTTAATCAATGAACTTTTGTTAATAACTGCTCAGAATTGCAATAAATATCAAAAACCGTTTGAAGATGACTTCTTAGGTCGTAGGTTGTTGTTTGTAATCGTTGGTCGTTTATGTCGGTCGATTAGCTTAGTCGAGTTGGTGTATTGTCTCTAAGACGTTTTACTATGAATTCTCAAACTTTTAGGTTGTTATGTTGATGGTGTGCAGTGGATCTAGCTCTTGGATAAATCCAGCCGCTTGTAAGTACGTATAGAAATTTCATTTGTTCAAATAAAAACGATTTTTAAGTCATAGTATCTATATAATTTGAAAGCTATTTTTGAATCGATATCTCATATGATTATTTCGTAAGCTAGATAGAATGAAGAGTATAATGTAATTTCACTTGACCAGATAAAATAATCGATTTAGCAAAAACATAGAACATAGTGAAACTTTTCTTGCAACTTATTCTTTGTTTTATTGATATTTCACCAGTAGGAGTACATAACAAAATTTGGGATACGTACTATGAAGTTTTCCATTGATTCCGTAATTGAAGATAGGATCCAAAATTTAGTGGACTCATGGTCATTCAACTTTATTTTTACCAGCATTTACCATATGACCAAATTAATAATAATATTATCTTCATTAGTTTTAACCTTACAGAAATGACCTAAGTGGTTTAATACTTTCACAAGAAGTAAGGACATAATAATATGGATACATATATATGATCTGACATGTTTATTTTTATAACATTTTTACGATATAAACCATATAGAATCAATAGAATTATATGAGCATATAATAAGTTATTGTTATCAACAATTAGGCTATATATCTAAAACAGCAATGAGCATTCCTAATAGTGAAAATGTATCTTTAAAGCATCAATTACTTTAGCTTTGGACTTATTCAATCTTATAATAATGATTTCTCTCTTGTTCTCCTTGCTTTTTGTGTGTACAAGAACTATTATGCCTACATTTTCCATCAAATCAATATATTTCATCTGCACCAAAAAAATACTTATCATCATCACCACAATAATAGAGGTATGTTTAATGAGTAAAAATGATAAATTTTGATATGTACCATGGAACATTCAAATAATTGATAGATGAGTGTTTCTGACGATCAATATGATTTCTATTTTTCACATAAAATTTTAGATAAAATGCAAAAGAAAACTAGAAAAAATGCAAAAAGAATAATCAAATAATTGGTCGAGGTTAACACTTTTTTCAACATCTATTCTCGGATGAATAACCTAAACAAAATCTAAAGAAAATACAAAAGAAAACTAAAATAAATGAAAAAAGTGCTTGACATGTCATGAGCATCCAAGTTTCTTTTTTCTTAACCGTTAAGAGTTTTTTGAAGAACAATAACCTTGCTACCGAACTCTTTGGTTATTCATTTTTTGAAGTTTTGTTCAATCTGTTTGCTCATAAATGCATTGATTCATAATTAACCATTTTAGTGTGTTCTTTAAGCCTATATTGTTTATGTTCCTACACTAATTTACAACTTTATTTTTCTCTCAAATTTGAAGAGTCTGTATTTGAGCATCCAAACATTTCCTTGAGGCAAATCAAAGCTGCCACAAACAAAACAATTGGTACCGTTATATAAGTATATAAGTATAGAGTAAGAAATGATGAAAAATATATGCATGATTACAAGAAATGTTGCACAATAGAACTACTATCAATGTAATATTGGTGGGCTCTATAGTATCCCATGAAAGGCCACTTATCACACAAATCAGATATGTAGAGATTTTGAGTGCTAGCTGTGGAGATTGTATGGGGGAAGAGATTTTGAATAGCAAATAATGATTGTTGATGGGTATGTTTTTTTCTTTTTTTTTTTTTGGTAAAGTGCACCTTATGTGGAAGAAGAATAAGTTGGCAGATCTTATGGATTCAGGGTTACAAGCTTATGATGGTGAAGAGGCGCTTGTGATAGTGAAAATTGCCCTCTTGTGTACAAGTCGCTTGCCTGCTAGCCGACCTCTCATATCACCAGTGGTGAAGATGCTGGAAAGAGAGTTAATTATAGATACTGTTCTATGTTTTTTTTTCTAACCATATTTGACATAAAAGTTCCAAGAACATTTTTATTTATATGATATCGTGTCTTTTTATTTTTATTTGCTTGCATTTTAAAAAATAACTATATTCCGTGAATAATTGTATTGGAGTTAATGAGTATTAACTTTGAAAGTTTCTTTGTGTATACTACTCAAAACTCATTTTTAATTTGCAGTCACAGGACTAACTACGGGAAGGATTTAGATCCATATATACTTTTGCGTGTTTTTAGTTTCCCACTCTATTGGTACCAATCCTTTAAATTTCTATTTTATTTTTTTTCATGAATCGTTTTGCATATATTTTGCTTACATTTTAATAATGTTTCGCTTATTTTTTTTTTATTGTTTCAAAATTCATGTTTCTTATTTAAATTCAGTAATAGTTATAGTTAGAGTTAAGCGGTTAAGTACCATTGGATAATGAAATAATAAAATCAAAATAGGGTGATTTTATTATATACCAAAAGTTGACCAAAATATTAAGTAGATACCAAAAGAAACTTAAAAATTAGTTTCCCCACTCCACGTCAGCAAATTCTCTCTAATTTACCCCTATTGTTCATGATGTCAAGACTGACATCAGTATTAAACAAATATCAGTTCTCTTTCTCCTGGATAATGACACATGTCACCTGCCACAAGATATGATGTACCTAAGTATTATGTGGTAAATGACGACATAATAGTCTATGTATTATTGTCATCGTTTGCTAACTTTAATGTATATATATCCGATAACTATATATGAGTGTTATCGTCTATCGGGGTTATGCTAACAATGATATGTAATACAAGTTAACATGTTAATAATACTTTTTGTTATATGTTAACAATGATATATGTTAACATCTCTACTTGTTAACAATGATATATGTTAACTTATTTACTTGTTAACAATAATATCTAATATTGTAACATGTTACTATGGTGCAATAAAATATATGATATTTGTTAACGTGCTAACAAAAATATCAGATATTTATTAAAATGTTAACAATAATGGATAGTGTTTGTTGACGTGTTATCCGATATTTGGTAACATGGTAACAAAATAACAAGTATTATCGAAACGTTATAAGTAAATATTATTGTTAATATGTTAACATACTAGTTAACACATTGTAAGTATTACATATTGTTAACAAGTAGGGATGCTAACACATATTATTATTAACAAAGTAGGGATGCTAAGAAATGGCAACTGTCTGTCTTTTTTTTTCTCTTTCCATTGTCGTTTTCTCTTTCCTCTATTATGTATTGAAGACTGTCAACGGTTGCGTGTAAAACAGATATAATATTTCTCTGACACCTTTTCCAATATTCAGGACCCACACCATGAGAGAGAAATCCTTTAAGAAAATAAATATTTTAGGGGTTTTATGGACTTTTTATAGTTAACAGTATCAAGTCAAAAACACTTTTCAGAACCAATTAATTTTGATGTTATCTGTTGGTATATACTCATATTACTCAAAATAACAATCAGTATCATTTGAAAGATACTGCGCCGCCCAAGTTGTTAATCTCGTTCGTCCATTGTTTAGATAAGATTAGATTTGATTATCTGTAAAATCTTTTATCTCGGTAAACGTAAAAAAAAATCTACAGATTTACCTTATTCGCTTATATTAATGGAGATAACAACGGTTG
Source organism: Eutrema salsugineum (assembly GCF_000478725.1). NCBI lineage: Eukaryota > Viridiplantae > Streptophyta > Magnoliopsida > Brassicales > Brassicaceae > Eutrema > Eutrema salsugineum. The sequence goes on along the minus strand of NW_006256909.1, from coordinate 11,232,746 downwards.
TCTGTAAAACCATTTACAGAGAGTTAACCCCAAAGAGAGAAATCATAGAGCGCTATTAACTGCAGGTGTTTCTTTAAGTGAATCTACGAGTGGAGCCCTATAGAAGCAGTTATCGATAACCTTCTATCCATCAGTTATTGGTTCTTTAATAACACATATTCCAATGATGATCCGTGTATGAACATTTATGGTATGAATAACACCCATTTTTTTAATTTTTTAGTAGGCTATGGCCCTAAGAGTACGGTTGATTCATGGTAAATGGAAAAAAAGGTGACGATGGAAAATGGGATCATATACCTGATATGGTTACCGATAAATTTGATATCAGTTTGAAGGAAAAGGATACTTTCAAACCATAGAGGCAGCTGTTAAACGGGAATTGGGACTGCTCCCCAGCACTGAAGTCGAAATAACTTACCAATGGCCTCAGTGGATGCTTGGAAGTGAGGGAAGAAGAAATCATCCAATCTACATTGTAGGTGATGATGATGCTGCCCTGTTTTTGGCCATCCGAGCAGATCTGGAAGATGTTGTCCTTCGAGTTAGAGTAATCCCGGTGGGTACAGAAAAAAATGTTAACTCGTACTCAACGACAGTTGATTTGGGTCGACAGAGGCCTGAGTGTGGTGGTAGTTCAACTCAGAGAGCAGAGGCAAATATTTCAATCTCGAGTGAATATGGTAAACAAAAAATCTGTAAATATTGTTTAGCTGATACAGTTGTTTACCACGTGAAATTAGTGTGTTAACCATGTTTACTCCTATATATGGTTCTGTAGGTCATATGATGGGTCCGGACTTGAGAACAAGTCGTAGGGGGGAGCACCAACGTGGAGGTGATCTGTTGAGGCTGTGTAATTGTAGCAAATAAAGATATCTTTGATGACCTGATAACTGGGATAACGAGTATATATTGTTATCAGGTAAAGAGATTATTAGGCACATGTGGGGAGCGGAGGATACGACACATCAAAGGGACGAGGACGGAATGGGAGGTAGGATAACGATGCAGAGTAGATTTGATAACTGTGTTACCTTGTAAATATGATAGTTAACAGTACGCGTACGTTAACTAAAATATATTGCAAGATCTATGTTTACAAACATGCTCTACAACGTTGACCGGTTGGGTGAGTGGAAATATTGGGCCCAAAGTAGTATACTTAAAGCCCATTAACCTAAAATTTTTCTATTAGACTTGTTATACAGATAATAAAGTTGTTGATATAGTACTCTTGATATTGTTAACAGATAACATGGTTGCCCGGTTAATGTCGAATATAAACAGCAACCGTTCAGGCATGCCGACGGCGAATACCATTGGGACGGAAGGGGGTCAACACATTGGTGAGTGATGTTTTATCAAAGTTATGGTAAAGTTTAAACATATCCTGCACACAAGGGGCTCGATTACCAATGAAACTTTAATTAACAGCTCTTGTTAACAGATACCCCATTTGACGTCAACCAGCTTAGTGATAACAAGACACCAGTAACGGGCTCGGAAGGAAAGACAGCAGATTGCGATATATATTACTATGTATGAGTCTTTCCTCATATTACTAAGAGAAGGTTACATTTTTTTAACAGGGGGAAGCTACGTCAATGTACTAGTCAATCGTCCGGATGTGACAGTGGGGGTAGCGTCAGGTGTGAATGGTAATATGGTTCTGATACCAACTTGAGTTTATATTATTTTTAGTAGGCCACGTTATTAACATTCCTATATGTTAACAAAATGACAGTCCAATTTGCATATAGCGTGGTAGCAGCGACACCTGAGGCATCTGTAGGGGTGATACACCACCAATCAAATGAGTTGCAGAACCCTGCATTACTTAGGGTGCCTCCTCCGCCCGGGTTTGGTATGTCTGCATAGCTCTTTCTGATAACTCTATACAATTAGTTGACGAAAATGGACTAAAATGATGGTGATCTAAATTTTGCAGGCGTGAATCTGTTCATGAATAGAACTGTTAACTCTAATAGTGAGACAACCGAGAGTGTTATTCCATCGCCACGAATTGTGTTAGGTATTTTCAACAACGTTAGGATTGTGACGTAACTATCCCGTTATTCAGATACATAAATCTTAGACGAATATTACAGGTGCAGATCAAAGAAAAACAACTGGGACTAAAGACCCATGGGGAATGGATGTTCGTCAACTATGGCACTATGTTCAAGGAAGGTTAGGCGGGAAAACAGGGGATGAACGCACAGCAAGAGAAGCTGCAGAAGCAATGAGTAAGCTGTCAACTGATCTGGTAGACAGCAATTTACAGTTGACTCTTGCCGGTGTGTTTGTCACCCCAGATGTGGCCGGTACGCAGCCTCCTGTAGTATCCGGAAACTCGTCGGCATCTTCAAACAGTTCGTTCAAGAGCAATGGCAGTTCTTCAGATGATGAAATGCAAGACTGTGAATATGAAGACAACACTGCCATCTCGTTGATAGGTGAGTTACCAGCCAAAAACATTATCACTATATCTTTTTATGACATACCGTTTAGGTTTTAAGAAAATGTGTTTGTAATAGGAAAACATATAGAACCCCAGATCTTGGAAGGTATCCCTATACAACGACCCAACCAGGCGTTGTTGCTTGCTGGAAATAGGGGTGAGCACAATCACGACGGACCAAATGATAAGGGGAAAGGAATAATGCATAAAAATCGACAACGTATTCCTTTGAGTGTAGCGCCCAGGAGGCCAATTATTCGTTTAGAGGGTGAACAAATTCCGTTGGCCGAAGTGAGGGTTACACCAGTAATGCATGAGCGAGATGCACCTCCCTATTTTGATGACCCAATTGGTGAAGGTATAACATTATTATAAATGTAGTTCTTGTAGTGTATAGTTAACTGGATAACTAATATGTCTCTTAGCAGATGCACTAGTGCGAGCGCTGCATGACATTGACTATGAGGGAGATGAGATTTTCGTTGGCCGAGTCTTTAAGAACAAGGAAGACTGCAAACTAAAGTTTCACATACATGCCATCAATAACAAGTTCAACTTCAAGTAAGACAAGTCGTGTCCGAACGTTGTGATTGTAATTTGAGTGTATGCATCTAGAATGGAAGGCAGCGCTAGGTATGAAGTTCGTGGTGTTAAACTCGAACATACGTGCAGAGTCGATGTCAGAGGAAACTACCATCTCCAAGCCACTTACTCAGTTATTGGGGACTTATGCGAGCAAAATATGGTGTTGAAGGAAGAGAACCTCGAGTGTTTGAGCTCCGACGCCTATGTAGACAAGAATTTAACCTCCACGTAAGCTACTGGAAGGCTTGGAGAGCACGCGAGATTGCCATGGATTGTTCCCTGGGTTCTGCTATGGGAAGTTACGCGTTGGTGCCAGCTTACTTCAACCTGCTTCTACAATCAAACCCAAACTCTGTTGTTAGACTACAAACAGAGACGGACAAAACAGGAGTTGAGCGCTTCAAATACCTGTTTTTCTCACTTAATGCATGCGCCAGAGGGTATCAATATATGCGTAAAGTTATTTTGATCGACGGGACCCATCTACGCAACCGATATGGCGGCTGCCTTATCGCTGCTAGTGCACAAGATGGCAACTTCCAAGTGTTTCCAATTGGATTTGCAGTAGTAGATAGCGAGAATGATTAATATAGAAAACTGTTATCTAAACTAGTAAGCAGTACAAAAGATGGTAGATACCTTGGCAGGTGTGTTCTTCTTCCTTTCAAGGAGATCGGTAAAATCTTTTGATGCCAACATAATCAGATTCCCCAGATTAAGAGACCTGGGGAGAAGACAACAAATTTGGAGTTATTTTAAGACAACCCCATCATATAGTTATCAGGCTAATATGAACACCACCGGCGATACCTTTTTACCGTCCCTATAGCAACGCAGACCTTCTCATCCAATTTCCTTGCTTTCGCGAGTTCATCCTCTGTTTCTTAACCGATCAACGTTTTTAATCTTTTGTCGCACTGAAAACGCTCATCAATTCTTGAAGATACTACATGTGGACGTTTGCTTTTCCTGGTCTGGTCAGGTACTAACTCACTAATCAGACCGGCGTGGCCTACTGCTTGTCTGCCACTCTCGACCTTCAAATAAGACAACAACAAATCAGTAAGATATAGTGTTACGATTGTTAGAGACACGAGGGAATTGAAGCTAACCAAGTTATCTGTCTCATTGTGTTTCGTGTTATCCTCTTGGTCATTGTTAACTTCCGGCCCAACCCCGCCCTGATTTGGGATAAAGTTTTCACCAACGCACTTTCAACAAATTGTGCTATGAGCGGGTGCACCGTCAGGTACTAAATAAAAAATTAGTACGTATACCTCATACACGACCATGGCCCAGCTATTATGCCCTTCTTCGGACTTTCCATCGTCAGAAAAATTCATTTTGCCAATCTGTGATGGGATTTGCTCCAGGTTGTCGTCAGTGGACGCTCTGGAAGTTTTACCAAGTACTGCAATATGTCCCTACAAACGACAACTCAATCATTGAGAGGTCTGTGCAAGCAAATAAACATGATAGTAATTTCCAAAATATATCTAGGGTTAACGTAAATTACAGAGATGTCTCTAGTTGGGTGAAGCACATTGTCATGGGATTTGGTATTTGCGGTCCCAACCAATCCTGCAGTAACCTACAACAATGGCGGCGCTTTTACAATACCTTGTGGAGATAACTAAATTCCATTGCACGTAGAAAAGATTTCAGTGCTTCACCTCTACCCCAACAACACCATCTTTGTTCGGGATTGATGTAGTCATGTCGGAGGAGGGGGATACTTCTGACTGCAATGGTAATTGTGATAGGAAAGTTATCTTGCAAACTTCTAATAGCTATATAAAACAAAAGTTACCGCTAACTTACTGAGACGTCGCTTAATTTGTGAAGCACCTTATCCTTTGGTATATAATTTGCGTCCACATCCAATCCAGCGGTACCCTACAAACAAATACGGACAATATTTTACAGCATTCTTGAAACTGCAATAATTAATGGGATATAAAAGTTATCTTCCCAACTTTCAACATCAACATATAACTAAGGTTTCTCACTAACTTACTGAGACGTTGCCTGGTTGGTCAACGACCTTTTCCATATGGTTAGAATTTCTGTCTGCAACCAATCCATTCGTAGCCTACAAAAAAATGGCAACACAATTTTACACCATTCTTGAAAGACCATTGGTTTATGGGATATGAAAGTTATCTTGCAAACTTTCAAAGCAACATATAACTGAGGTTTCCGAAAACTTACTAAGACATCGGCTGTTCGGTCAAGCACAATATCCTTGGGTTTTAAATTTATGTCCGCAGCCAATGCAGCAGTAACCTACAAACAAATGCCGACATTATTTTGGAAAAATCTTCAAACTGCGATGGTTAAAGCGATATGAAAGTTATCTTGCAAACTTTAAAAAGCAACATATCACTAAGATTTCCACTATCTTACTGAAACGTCGCCTGCTTTGTAAAACACCGTTTCCTCGGGATTAGAATTGATGTCCGCAGGAGTAACCTACAACAATGCCGATATTGGAAAAAATGCCAAAGTCATTCCACATAAAAAGTTTTAGAGTTTGGCTAATTCACCTCTACCTCAACAACATCGGCTTTCTCTGTACTTGCATTAATCATATGCGAGGAAGTGCCCGCTTCAGCCTACAATGATAAAATATGACTATGAAATTTATCTGCCAAGTATTATAGTAGCATAAAAAAATTAGATTTCCACGTCCTTACCACATCTTCTTCTTGGGCATAAAATACAGTAATCTCTTCGACAGACTGAGGTCTCCTAACATCATACCTGCTAGTGGAAAAATCTTCTGCATTCATAGGAGATGAGGGGTTCCGAGGGATGTCCTGCTCCTCATTTACGGGGTCAAGAGGGATGATATTATCTGCATTTCTCTGGATTTTTTCTGTCGACCGCCCTTCATCGGTTCCCACCCTGCTGGTTGGACTTTGTCCATTTCTGGTGTCCCTTATTCGTGCCTCTTTATCCTTGAACCCTGAGGCTTCACTTTCTCCATCAGAGCTTGAAGGTTCAGAAACTGACTGGTATATGACTCTTTTTTCAACAACAGTGTTATCAGTAAACCTTTCTGCAGAGCCTTATGGAGCACCTTATTATTCTCTTTGAGAATACCAGAAAATGTCTCATGCTGTATGATAGCATGCTCCGAAAGTTTGCCATCAATGAGTTCTAGTAGTCTGGTTTCCTCCGGTGTTGAGGTAGAAGGCACATCACCTTTTGTCTTCACCTTGCGGTTCTTCACCGGAACAGTCCGCCCACTAATGCCTCGCCTCTTCTTTGTTTTGACAGGTATTTCAGATGGGGTCCTCCCTCCGACAAACATATCGCTACTGAACTTGAAGTTCTGTAAAATGAGTTTCAGCATGTTGTCAACCTTTGGATCGACAGGATCATATTCCCAACTAAGATCTTCCTGGTCTGGGTCAAACACAATCTCTGGCCGAATAATGCTGTTGACGGGATCCTGGAAAGTTAACATACATTAAAACAAGTTTATGTTATCTCAAAAATGGCTAACAAATATCCCGATTAAGTTATCACAAATGTTGTTGTATTAGTGATGCAATTTAGATATCAGTTAATATATTTATCGGCAACACACCTATCGCACAAAGCAGCCATGACTCCCACAAACATATCAGACTAAATTCTGTATATAGATACCAGGTTTAACAGTTCTTTATGAGATCCTCGCTGTTAACTATTATGCAAAATGGCCGATAAGTTGGCTCAAATGATTGGGATTAAGTTATCACAAAATTGTTGTTGTATTTTTGCTATAATTTAGAAGTCAGTTAATATGTTTATTCGACCCCAAACTACCAATCGCTGGATCAGCCATAACCCCCTTAAAATTTGTGTATCTGATAATCAGAAATCATATCAGACAAATCCGTTATATGGATAAGTGATTTATCAATTTAATAAGCTTATCGCTGTTAACTTTGATGCAATTGAGGCCGGGTTGTAACCGACGAATTGGTTAAACAGCAAACTAAAAGTGCAAATATTATACCTCACATAACTCGTCCACCTTGCGAGCATGACTGAGCTTCAGCTGGGGATTTTGTCTCTGCTGCGGAATGAAATGATCATTCGAATCCGCCTCGCCACCACCAACAGGATTGATGCAATCAAATATTGCAGGTACCGCTTCCAAAACAACAAGTTGAAGGGCAGCAAATAGACCTTGTACAGAAACATTGGCGGTCGTCAGCTTCCAGAGATCTCTCTCTTTGATTGAAGACATCACCATGGATATTCCATGAAAATCTCAAGATCTTTGGTCATTTCAGCATGCTCCTTCACCACTCTGACCCGAGGGTAATGCACAGTCGTGACTAAAATCCCATCCACCAGAAATAGACACGCCATCCTTAGGCGGTTTTCTTTATCCAAGCTTCGAAAAGCGTCTCATACATGGGATAGTTAGCAGATTTCCTCTTCTTCGTGAGGTCCACCGGGAATCTGCCGCAATTTAACATGGTGACTATCTTGAACTCTCGAAGTGAGAATCTAATGGGATTACCGGCAAAAAGAATCCATATTTCGTTTTTCCTCTTGACTTCCAGCTGCCGAGACAAAAGGAATAACCCGAAAGTTCCAGACCACGCCGGCATAGCTGGAATCTCGAGCACCCAAAAGGCGAATGACAGATGAAATCTAACTCATCTTCGGCCAAAGCGGATATAAGATCTTGAATAATGCTAAATTTCTTATATGTAATGACCCTCTGGCCCCAAGGTTCAGCTCCAGCGGCTACCATCCTCTTCGGTAACTCGTTCTCAGTCATCTGTAAACTTATGCAATTGAAATCAGATAACTCCAACAAAAATCGGATACCTTCTAAAATTTGATAACAAAATTGATATTTACCTTGCTTGGGAGAAGAAAGTTTGGCTTTCTTCTACAAAATTGATATAATCGCCTGATATTTGATCGCCGCCGAGAAGCTATTCCAGCCTTTGTTTGGTGTGTTGGAGTAATCTGATATCAAAAGACGGTTTTAGAAGTAACCCTAGTTTGTGTACCTTTTCTCTCTCTCCACTAAAAAAATAATCAAAAGAAATCTTCAGTACTTGGATATTGCTGTCGGATCTACTGATACACGTTACCTGACAAAGGGCCCTACTCCAAAAAGAATCTACTTTATTATCGAGAAGAGAAATGTCGTTAGAAGGGTTTATACGTCTTTTTATTATGAACAGACGCTTTGCATAGTTCTGCTTTTTGTCGGCTTAATTTTGTAAGTTTCCGTTGGTAGATAGTGCAATTACTGTTATAGTTATAGATATGTATAACTGTATTATTGTACTAAAAATGAATTATGGTCAATTTAAGCCTAAAACGAAAGAGATTAAAAAGCTGAGGTCGCAAAGAGGAAAAGAAAAAACAATTGTCAGTAAAGAAACGAATCAAATGCTACAATGCCATAAGTCGCATAAAAAAGAGCCCCAATGCCATCGATGAAATAATCAATTCATTTTTGATTTTTTTTTAAATAGCAAAAAGGTGGTTGTTTACTACCCTATCCATGAATGTCTCCTTAATTACGAGAAAACCTGGGTATATGAAAACCCACCCAACTTAAATCGGATCCGACCCGCGTATCTTTGGATTTACCCTAATGAAACTTGAATTCTTTGTAAAAAAACCTCCATACAGTTAAGAATTTCGAAAAAAACCGATTGAATGTTTTCCGGCGTAGAATCCGGCGAGTGTTGATAGAAGTAAACCGATTGCGTTCTTTTTATTTCCACTCCACAATCTACAAATTCCGTTGTAATCGCTTTCTCCAACTTCTGTTCGTTTCGACTTCTCCATGGCTCGTGTGAAACAAAACGGCGTCAAGTATGAGTCAAGTGAAAGCCGGGAAACGTTGCCTGAAACGGAATCGCATTCTCCAGCCGCAGCGAGAGAATCTGAAGTAAATCCTGAAGCCGCGGAGAAAGAGAAAGGAAATATTCCTCAAGCCGATGTAAACCCTATTCCTACCGAAGCCGCGATAAAGTCAAGCGAAGATGTTTCTCAAGCCGCGATAAACCCTATTCCCACAGAAACAGAAATGGAGAAGGAAACCTCTCCGAATCCTATTGAGGAGACCGCGGCCCAAAAAATAACCACAGAAGATGAAACCAAAACGATTAACCCCATGGAAGAAGAAGAGGAGGCTGAGGGTGATGAAGCAGAGGATGGAAAGGAGGATGGTGAAGAAGAAGAGGAGGGAAAGGAGGGTGATGAAGAAGAGGAGGGCAAGGAGGAGGGTGATGAACAAGATTCGGGAAATGAAGAGGCTGATGAACAAGAGCAGGGGAAATGATGAGGCTGAAGAAGAAGAGCAGGAGGCCGAAGAACAAGAGGAGGAGGCCGAAGAAGAAGAGGAGGAGGCTGACGAAAAAGAGGATGAGGCTGAAGAACTAGAGCAGGAGGCTGAAGAACAAGAACATGAGGCTGAAGAGCAAGAGCAGGAGGCTGAAGAACAAGAACAGGAGGCTGAAGAGCAAGAGCAGGAGGATGAAGAAGTGGAACACGAACCCTCACCGGCGAAGGTATGCGTTTAATAGATAGAGTCTACTGAGTTAAATGGGACAACTTTGACCAATTTAAGGTGTAGTGGTATAACATTATGTAATTGGAGTATAAGTAGGACAAATAGGACAATTTTGGGGAATATGTTTGACTGGTTTTGGTACAATTTCGTACAAGGGGGACAACTGAGTTAACTAGATTATTTGTACAATTGGAACAACTGGGAAAACTTTGTATGCGGGTAAGAGATAGAGTCTACTGAGATAAATGGGACAACTTTGATTAATTTAAGGTTTACTGGGATAACATTATGTATTTGGAGTATAAGTCGGACAAATAGGACAATTGTGGGAAATATGATTAACTGGTTATGGTACAATTTCGTACAAGCGGGACAACTGAGTTAACTAGATTAGTTGTTTCGGACAAGTGGGACAACTGAGTTAAGTAGAGTAGTTTTACAATTGGAACAAATGGGATAACTTTGTGAGACTGTCTTTGGATTTCAGGATACGGATGAGGGAAACCAACCAATGGGACCTGAGAAGCTCTACTTCGGTCCAACCGAGTATAGCAAGACAGCAAGGATAATGACGAGATGTAGTATGAAGCATGTTTTTGAAGTGATAGAGTCTCTTCCAGAAGAGGATAAATGGTTCAGATCACACCAGCAGTTTAAGCACATATTTCATATGGCTAGGGAGCCAAATCACATGAATCAAGGACTTTGGATGCTGCTCCTTCACACAGCTTACACTGAGAGGCGAAATGAGGTTTGGTTTGTGGTTAATGGAGTTCCTATCAGGTATTCTATGAGAGAGCATGCACTGTTAAGTGGACTTGACTGCCATGATTACCCGCAAGACTATAAGAAATTGGGGAGTTTGAAATTTGTGGAGAGAATGTTTGGAAGGAAAGCACAAATCAAAATCGCAGATGTGAAAGCTCAGTTACTCTCAATGGAGGAACCCTCTCTAGACAGGAAGAAGCTGGCAGTCTTGTATTTTTTATGCATAGTACTGAAAGCGAAATCCAAGATTGATGGGAACATTGATGAATTCTTGCTTAGAGTGGTTTCTGATTTGAATTTGTGTAAAAGGTTTCCATGGGGGCGTTACACATTTGATGAGACCGTAAAGGAGATCAGGCGAGTGGTGACCAAGTTTGATGGCCAAGTGAGAGCAAAAGGAGAAGCATTTTCGTTTTCTGGTTTCATTGTTCCACTACAGGTTAGTCTCATTTTAATAGGTGTCTAAACGTTATGATTTTATGATTGTAACTTTGATATTGTATTTTGTAGATTTTTGCATTTGAGTGTATTCCAAATCTTGGACGCAAATTTAGAGAAGCTGTACCGGCTGCGAATGACTGTCCAAAGATGTGCAAACACAAATTCACTGAAATTGCAATGAAAAGAATACCTTTGGATGACATCAATGAAGCCATTGGTACTACTACCGAGGTGAGTTCTCATTGCATTAGATTAATTATGAGTTTGTATGGATGTTTGGATGATGATATTTAATAAGCGATTGGTATTATTATTAATAGGATATTTCTAGCATCTTGGAAGCTGATTCAGGCGAAGTTCGTCTATTGGCGCGCATATTGGAACCCGGATTCGATGATGGGATAGGGTATATTGATCAAGTTGTTGAGAATTGGATTGATTACCTAACCATTTAGAATAAGCAGATTTGTTGGAAAGATCTATACGAGATGGAGATTAGCTCTCGCGGTGTGATCAGAGAGGATGTGGCACCTGATTATGCGAATGCAGCGAATCCAGCGAATCCTCCTCCTTCCATTACGTCACTCTTGGAGCTCCAAGCTTTGATGGAGAAAGGCTTTAAGGATATGTCAGAGAAGCTTGAAAGCTTTGATGGAAGAATAGGAGTTCTTGAGATGTGGAAGAGTGGGTTTATGGCACCAACATCTTCACCAGTCGGTCAAACATTTTCTCCTATCGCAACAACCGGTTCACCACTTCCTGAAACCTCCTCACGGCAACCACATGAAGCGTATCAGTTGTTGGAACGTGTAGAGGCGTTACAGGATTCTGTTTGGCATCAAGCGACGGTTAAGGCAATTCTATAGAGTGGACGTTACTTGATAACTTTTGTTGCGACAGCGGAGGATCGTATAGTGGAAGCTTCAGAGATTAGGCCAGTCCATTCAAGGACACCACCAGCATTGTCAGCACGACCAGCAGCAGCGCCCTCTTCACGACCAGCAGCAGCATCGTCATCACGTGCAGCAGCAGCATCGTCATCACGAGCAGCAGCAGCACCAGAATCACCTCCAAAAAAAAGGAAACGGTCAAAATCGACGTACAAGAAGTCGCCTTGGGTCTCAGGAGGAAAGGCAAAGAAGACGAAGAAATCGAAGTAGAATTGTCGGATGTGGTAGTTTATCTTGTTTTCTGGATGTTATGTTCTTTTTTTAACTTGCGGATGTTTGCGGTTGTTTAGTTTATGTTGGATTTGTCAGTGGATGTTTAGTTTAACTATGTTGGATTTGTTTGCGGATGTTTAGTTTATGTTGTGGATTTTATGTGTGATATTCTAATTTGGGACAATACAGGACAACAAAGTTAAACAAATTAGGGACAATACAGGACAACAAAGTTCAACAAAGTAGTTCAATAAAGGACAACATAGTTTAAATATGTAGGACAATAAAGGACAACAAGTAGGACAAATAGGACAATAAAAGACAACAAGGTTCAACAAAGTAGTTCAGTACAGGATAACAAAGTAGTTCAATAAAGGATCTTGAGCTTCAACCTTCATTCGAGCACCTCTTCTTGCTCACAGCAGCCTCAAGAGCTTCAATCCTCGAGATAATGACATCAAACAAAGATTTCATCTCTTCTTGAGTTTCTTTTACCATTTCAATCTCTTCAACTATGGCTTCATCCCACCACTTTTTGAAGCCACAGCTTGGAACCTGAAAATCCACTTACGAAAAACTAATTTTCGCGAAATCCAGATAGTATATCTGTAAATTGTTTAAATTCCGAATTTTAACTTACCTCTGGGAAATTTTTGGGACCACAACAACCATAAAAACAACCAAAGTACCTGCGTCCCTTATCTAACGCTGAACGGTCGGTTAGACAGCCAATTGGAGCAATTCCGTGGTGGCAAACCTTGGGAATACCCATCTGCCTGGGACAAGGAAGAATGGTGCGGACTCCATTAACTTCCTGCCCCCACCTGGTGGTCATGCTGTAATCCTTCGGTGGAAAGGCAGTCTTTTTTGAAGAAGGTTCCTTCATCGACATTATCTTAATCTTCCGAAATTGCTCTGCGGCTGAAACCCTAAAAAAACGAGGAAGTGCTCACTAGAATAAGAGGAAGAACAATTTAAAGAAAAGAGATTTCAAAAACTATTTAATTATTCTGCCGCCATAGTAAATACACGTGCTTCACGTGCAAATAAAATATGATTTAGGTTATCACATAGTTGTACGTAGTTGTATTGTTGTCCAATATTTGTAAGAGTTGTACTTTTAGCTTTTTCAAATATTTCCAGTTGACCCATGACCATATACCACTGATTGTAGTTGTCCATCATTGTTTACAGTTTCATGCCACAATTAAAAGGTCTTGATTGATCCATTTTGAAAAATCCAAAAATTTGCATTTATCCATCATCAGGTGATGAGTATTTGTGAAGACTCTCTTGTTTTATAAGGAGTGTTTACTGTGAAACCAATTTGTTATCTTATTTTCTGACCTGTTGCTTAAAACATATGCTTCTTCTAATTGTACAGCACAAATACAACATAGTTGTACTGATTGTCCAGTTGTCCCAATTTCAAACACATGCTTCTTCAAATTGTACACCACAAATGCAACATAGTTGTACTAGTTGTCCAGTTGTCCCAATTTCAAACATATGCTGCTTCAAATTGTACAGCACAAATGCAACATAGTTGTACTAGTTGTCCAGTTGTCCCAATTTCAAACATATGCTTCTTCTAATTGTACAGCACAAATGCAACATAGTTGTACTAGTTGTCCAGTTGTCCCAATTTCAAACATATGCTTCTTCTAATTGTACAGCACAAATGCAACATAGTTATACTAGTCCAAAATATTTCCAAATGATTCGTCACTTGTCCATCACAATTCCAACATAGTTGTACTAATTGTCCAGTTGTCCTTAAACCCCAAAACATGATTAGATGAAAAAAACATAGTTGTCCAGTTCTTCCTGGGTTACACCTGTTGGTCGTTTGTTCCTGGACTTGACTCTGGGAATAACCACCGTCCCAAGTTAATTCCTGGGTTAGACCTGTTGTTTGCACGCTTCCGGCGAGGTTCTCCGGTGGAGGTAAACCGCTTGGCTTGCTTTCTTCCACGCTTTTTGATGTAGTCTGGTGGGTGCACAATTGACTGTCTTATGTTCTCTGGAACATCCCAAGTAGACTCGTGTGGAACCAGATATATGGTTCTGCTATACGCCAATGACCAAGCCTTTGTCAAGTAGTATTCCGAGCACAGATCAGAGAGTTCTATATCCACAGATTTCCCTTCTTGGCGCATTAGGGCCATGGTCGCTGCTATAGCATGCACGCAAGGAATCTTGTCAATATCAAAACATCTGCAACTACAATTTCTCCTTAACAAATCAACCTGATATCTCTTCCCATCAACTCCAGTGACACTGTATTCAAGTTCACTGCCGTTCAGATCAGTTACTAGTAGGTGAGTTGCAACTGCACAACGTGTATGTAATTCATTTTCCACATACGGCACCAACTTTTTTCCTAAGCTTGTTGCAGAAACAGTGTCTTTTCTATGCTTATTGAACCACTCAGATAATTTTCAACATATGCATCAATCAAAGGCAGTAGAGAGTACTTCCTTGCCCTCTTAAATACACTATTCATCGACTCACAAGCATTACTGGTGTCCAAATTGTACTTGTCTCCTTTAAAATAACACCTAGCCCATTTTTCCACAGGAACAGCAGTAAGATACTCGGCGGCTTTAGGAAACCTCCTCCCAAAATCGGTGTATGCGCTGATGAAGTCATACTCGGTATACATATGAGCACAATCTCTAAATCTCGCAGCACAAATATCTTTAAAACCAACAGCAGCTTTACCTCTCACATTCTGCGACAAATGCCACACGCAATGTCCGTGCTGAGACTTATGATACACCTCATGAACTGCCTTCAAAATGCTCATATGCCTATCGCTCATAAAAACCAGCTCTTCATCATCTGGTATGACAGTTTTCAGTGTTTCTAAAAACCAATTCCAACTTCCATCTTTCTCCCTATCAATTACACCCATTGCAATCGGGTAATGATGATGATTAGGGTCTTGAGCTGTAGCAAATACAAGCATACCACCATATATATTTTTCAGAAATGTTGCATCCATGACTATGACTTTTCTCATTGCTCTAAAACCTTCTATACAAGCACCCAAAGCAATGAATAGATATTTGAACTTATTTTCAGCATCCACCTTCACGCATGTAACTGTACCAGGATTGACCCTCTCTAACACGTATAGATAAGAACGCAATTTCCTAAAACTTTCTACAAGACTCCCTCTCACTTCACTAACAGCTAGCTTTTTGCCTCTCAATGCAGTAGAGTAAGACACATTTATTCCAGCTTCTACCTGAACAACATTGATAATACTTTTGGGCGCGGGGGTGTCAATCTGACCTGGATATGCATCACGCAAGACGGATGCAACTACTTGTGGAGTACCTTTTCTTCTCTTCCGACTTGTACTCGCGACAACCCTGGAGCAGGTATGAACACTCCTATATACTCTGACACTGAAATATGTAGATTCCTTAATTCTGGCAGCATGTAAATACCATGGACACCCACGATCAGCTTGTTGGCATTTCAGTATCACTCGACCCTGGTCAGACTTCTCGGTTTTTACCCCAAAACACCCTTTATGTGCAGCTTTATCAACCATTACTCTCAATGCCTCCTTCGAACAGAACTGTTGACCTTTTTCAAAACCTGCACCATCATCCCATTCTAGAAAAAATTGAGTTTGTTCTTCTTCCCGTGGAAGTTCAACATGCTCATTCTCATCAAAACCGGTTTCCAAGCCATCTTCATTCTCCATCTGCTTCTCACTATCAGGCTCATTAGTATGCTCATTAGTAGGCATGTTCTCTAGATTTCCTCCTTCCTCAGCCCTGAAAAGAACCATAACACCACCATTCGCTACATTATCCCCATTAGCTACATCATCCTCACATAGCTGATCTCTTTTGTCTGTATCCACCTCTTCGATAACCTCCACATTCAAAACAGATCTCAGAACATCTTTATCAAATGTCGTCAGATAAACATATACATCATCATCACCGAAAATACATGACTCCATTTGAGGCTTAGCTACCAAAGGAATGTAGCTCAATTTCAGATTCGTCGTATTGGAGCTTAGTGCAATCTTCTGGCATATCTTCTCTACAAGAGCTGAATAAGTAATCCCATCCAAAGTTAATCTTTTAAATGATATTGCATATATAGGTTTTACTGAAATCCATTTAAACTCCTCCTCTTCCGTGAATAATATCCTCCATACTCAAAGTGTATGTTGGTGTGGCCAATGCTCATTATATCCTGGTATACGCAGCAAAAAAAAATCATATTACCAATTACGTTTCTCACAATTATACCTTTTATACTAGTTGTCCCGAATTTCTCACTATAACATTTGTACCAGTTGTCCCACATTATCAGTTTTAACAGAGACTTGTACTAGTTGTCCCATAATATGATAAGTCCGAGACTTGTACTAGTTGTCCCATAAGTCGGAGACTTGTACTAGTTGTCCCATAATTATCAGTTCTACCATTTGTACTACTTGTACTACTTGTCCCCTATCTTTCACTTATACCTTTTGTACCAGTTATCTAAATTCCCAAACTTTCTAGCCTAAAATCTTTGGTTCCAAATCCTCGTTTCACATCTACCAAACAGATTCAACACTAAAAATCGACAAATTAACATCGATTCGAAGAGAACTTAACTAATAAGCAACAAACTTAGGCAATGTACATAGTTAAACAACCACCAAACAAACAAAGAAAACCCTTAATTTATAAATCCCCAAAATACACACCACCATACCTATTCGAAGTCTTCTCACACAAATGGCCGGATCAGAAAGAGTAGTTAAACAACCAAAAATGAGCCGGCGCCAGCAAACGACAGTGGTTCGAATCAAGCTCTCTGCGCCGGAGGTGTACAGAAACGAGCTCGGGGAAGAAGAAAGCCACAGATTTTTTTTAAAAAAACAAAAAACCCAATTTCATTCTTTAAATTTTTATATTCAGTTCATTAAGGTTAAAAACGTCATTACACTTCTACTTATAGCATTAGATTATGTTATGACAGGTGAGATTTATTGTTTGCGAGTTATGATATATCAGCCACGCACTCTAATGAAACAATAGCAATGACCTTTTTATCCATATAACAAATAAAAGTAAGGTGTTACTTTGGTTTTAGTATAATATTATATTTTTTTAATATAAAAAAATTCTAAATCCACAGTGCACCTACATTAATATTGAATCTTGTGGCATTGAAAACTTTTGGAGTTAGTTACTATGTACACTACATAAACTAGACTTGTGGATTATATGATTACATTCATTATCATTATATTAGTTGATTTAGCTGGGATTTTAATGTTTTGGACTATAATTCATTTTCAAGACACTGTTTTTTTTTTTTTTGAGTTGCAAACCCCGTCGCTTTGTGTCATCTTTCTTGCATATATTTGCACGTTCACTCAATAATTTATTTTTCATTGAGAAATCATGGAAGTTCTGGAATTTCGACTCGTATAATCTTCTACAGTATCCAAAGTAAGTTTTTAGATATTTTAATTTTATCCATCCGTTCCAAAAAAAGATTGAACCCAAAGAATAAAAGAACTATCCTCGTTGTTTTATCCCTAGACTACCACTTTTTGGTATGAATACATGTTTATAGCAAGAGAAACTTCAAATTGCTGATTTCGTGAGACCTTCATATTGCTCATTGTTCGTTTTCATGTCGTTGTTGCAGTGGTTCAAATCTAAGAGACTAAAGATTTACAATTATTTTTTCCCTAATTTTGACATTTTATTTTTTAACCAAAAAAGTAATTTTAATATTTTAATACTATCTTTACTTTTCCTCCATTGATTTTTAGTCAAAGATTTTTCTAATATAGCATTTAATCAAAGCTTCGTGGATACCTAATCAAATCTTTAATACTTGTTACATACTTACATGGATGGATGGACCAAGAAAAGAATTACTCAACTGTCCTGAATAAGGTTAGCAAACAACCTATCAAATAGAAAATATTAAAGAAACTTGGAAACTTCGATAGATCTACATCAAATAAATAGATATGTTCTTTTAAATATTTATCTCTCTTATGTCTCATATATTTATTTTGACAATATTTAAAAATTCTTCGTCCGCCTATTTCGAAAAATCAACGGACTTCCGGTTATATATATATCACTCACGCTCTATATTAGTTGGTATCATAGCTAAGTTGATTGATTCTTTATTTACCATGTTTCTTATAAAGTTATTATCACACAAATAACTAGCATTATATTATATATATAAAGATCTTTGCAAAGAGTACATATAATAAGTATGTTTTTTCCATCAATCTAAGAGATATTTTGTGTGCGTTTGTTTTTTTTAATTTCGTCCCTTCCATACTAACCGTACTAATGACACCCATTTTGTCTATATAGTCATGCAAATCCGATTTAATTAATAGTGAGACTAAGTGAACAACAGACTTGTTAAACGTTTCAACTGCCACTTTGAAAAATGCTAAATACAAATGCATGTATAGAATGACCTTGGACCGCGTTAAACATGACAAACGATCTTGCCTATAAATTGTAAGCACTACTGCTTCACAAACAACACACAATCATAAGCATCACACACAACAGATCTTGAAAACGCATTAGCATAACCTTCTGTTTCAAAATGAAGTTTTCTCAGTCTCTTCTCGTTTTTATCACTTTGGCATTGGTCATTCCCTTTGGCAATGCTTATGATCCAAGTCCACTCCAAGACTTCTGTGTTGCCGTTAATAACGTCAACAATGGTGGTATGAAAATTATTCACTTCCTTTAATTATCTAATATCTACGTACTTTTCTTTATTTATTATGATTATATATATGCAATTTTAATGTTGTAATATATACCTTTTATGTCTAGTTTTCGTGAATGGTAAGTTCTGCAAGGATCCGAAGCAAGCCAAGGCAGAAGATTTCTTCTTTTCAGGTCTCAATAAGGCCGGAAACACCGATAATGACGTCAAATCCAATGTGACAACGGTCAATGTCGATCAGATTCCAGGGCTGAACACCATGGGAATATCCTTGGTTCGCATAGACTATGCACCATATGGACAAAACCCGCCTCACACGCACCCTCGTGCCACTGAGATCCTTGTCCTTATCGAGGGAACATTATACGTTGGTTTTGTCTCTTCCAACCAAGACAACAACCGTTTATTCGCCAAAGTATTGCACCCGGGTGATGTTTTTGTCTTCCCTATCGGACAGATCCATTTTCAGGTGAATATCGGGAAAACCCCTGCGGTGGCCTTTGCAGGACTGAGTAGCCAGAACGCTGGTGTCATCACAATTGCAAACACTGTGTTTGGATCAAACCCTCCGATTAATCCAGACGTTCTGGCTCAGGCATTCCAGTTAGATGTCAACGTCGTTAAAGACCTTGAGGCCAAGTTTAAGAACTGAAATTAAAGTTATTAAGAGTGTATCTTTGCACCACTTAAAAGTGATAATGTAATACGAATTAAAGTTATGCTTACTAAAATAAATTGTAGTTCATCACATTTGATATTTAATATTAAGTTTACTTTTCCTATATTGAATTTTTGAAAAACTAAGTCTTTATATACCTAATTACAGATTTTAAAAGAAACCAAAAAACTTGCCGACAAAAAAAAAACTTAAAAACATAAACAAAACAAAAACTTTATAAAAAAATACTTTATGAAAAAAAAAACTACACACACTCATAGCCGTAGATGATGAAGCAACTCCAATCTGAAAAGATTAGTATTTTTGGAATTTCTTAAAATTGGTGTATTTTAAAAAGCAAACTCGGTTTGTGATATTTAATATTTTAGATCATTTCTAAAAAAGTTTTTAGCCCACGAAAAGCTAGCAAAATAAGTAAATAAAGTCATCAAATAAATCACACTGGTGATCTTTTTTAATTACGAACTAGATTCTATCCATCCGCACAGAAAATTTTGTTTTTTAATTTAATTTTATAATATAATTTGTATTTTTTTATAAATTTAATATTTTTTAATAGACAATTTATTATTGTTTTTAGATAAAATATATATTTTATAAAAAATATTTTTATTTTAATAAATTTGACCACGATTATAAAAACATAATTTTAACCCATTCATTCGATTTAATTCGAAAAAGACTATGAATATAAAAACATAATTTTATTCATATTACCATATAATATTTATTTTAATTTTAAATATTTAAAATTTTAAAATAATTAATTTATAAAAAAGTATATAATAATATATTCCCTCCGTTTTTTATTAGTTGTCGTTTTAGAGAATTTTGTTTGTTTTAAATTAGTTGTCGTTTTCAGTTTTCAATGCAATATTTATTAGTTTTTTATTTTTTCAAATTATTTTTATTATGCAATTTATTTTATTATTGGTTGAATTGTGTTTAAATAGATAATTAATGACGTTTTTATATTGAAAAAGTAAAACAATTAATATTTTCTTAATATGTGTGCATAACCTTAAAACGACAACTAAATAAATCTGGAGGGAGTATCATTTATTATCTTTATCATTATGAGAATATTATTCAAATTTGGATATTTAAAAAGAAAATAAGTTAATATTTTATTTACTATTTTATAAAATAATAAACTGATTTCGTAATTTTGATAATTAATCATAACTATATCTAAGAAAATATAAATTAATTGAATTAAAATTTTAAAATTTTCAAAATTAATATTTAAAAATAGATAAATAGATAAAATTTTCAAAATTATTTTTTTATTAATTTTTGAAAATAAATAAAATTAACATTTTTGTTTGTCAACAGAAATAGTAGATATCCTAAAATAAAATAGTAAAAAACTAAAAAAAAAATCTGTTTTAATAGAAAAGACAAAGGGTGCTCTGATCAACCTCAGCAGTGAAGACTATCTATCTATAGTTAGAGGCCATTTTTAAATAAAGAAAGAAAGATGTTCATCTCACTCTCCTTCAAGCACAATCCCATCTCCACACCATCTTGTTCATCTTATTCAGTAGCCACAATCTCCGTCTTAACGGGTCTGCCCCACCGGAAATCAACTCCATATATATCCCTAACCGGGGTGACTCTGCCACTCCCCCAAATTCTCTTCTGGATGTTACGTTCTAAGAGAAAAAATGTATTTGGTAAAAGCCTCCTCTTAACCAAGACTTGATCTATCACACCATGTCATCCAAGAAGGCCGGTTTAAGAGCCACGTCCCGTTGCTTGACGAAGTTGTGGTGATAAAAGGCGTTGTTCATTTTCTCCATAAGGGAAAGCCTGATGAGATAAGTAAACACATCCACGACTATTTTCTCACTAAGCCAAATTTATGTATTCAGAAATTATATATATAGGAAAGGACTAAAACGTTATACCTACTCCTCCTCAATAAAGTGGGAAACCAAAACTATACAAAGCATGATAATGACGTATTTGTAATCCTTTTGTCAAACAAGTATATATGAGATATCTCTCACTCTCTCTCTCACATTGTCTTATTTGGGCTTCCCTTGCCTATTAAGTTTAAATTTGAAGATACTACTCCATAATTAGCAACAACTTAATAGTGAAAGAAACGTGATTAAGCTTCCAATTTCCAAACAAACTATCCTAAAATCATTAGTGAAAAAAAAAACAAATTATCAACTATACATGTACATTTTTTTAAGATTATTCCAGAATATCACTATAGCTTGTCATAGTCAACACTGAAAGACAAGAATGTGTCAAAGTTGAAAGACAATATTTTTTGCTACAGAACTGGACTGATTTACGAATAGAAGACCATTGACAAAGAAATCCTAAACATGCTTATTACCTATATGACTTATTATTCATATTTTTTTGAACATTTTATAACATAGCTTATTATGGATTGATTGATTGTGAGCAGACTTAGAAACAGGATTTGAGGAAATTTTCGGAACTAGACTCTTTTGTTTTCATTCTCTCACAATTCACAGTGTCTGTACTTAGTCGCTTTACTCTGCTGTAGCTCACTTGTCCCTCTCTTTCTTTCCGTGGAGACAGGTCGGTTCAAACAAAAGAGGCACTGTAGAGAGAGTTTTTAGATAAAGATGATTGATCAAATTGTATTACTGAGTTTTTACCCCAAGAAAAAAAGTATTACTGAGTTTTTGGAAGGTGTGAAGGAGCGCTCTATCTCTTTTGGAAGAGGAGAGCCATGGCTACATGCTCGGCTTGGAAGCCAAACCCAAACCAGATTGGTGGTGACTGAGTGGAATGAAGAAGAGGACAACACACACATCTGTCTCTGTAAATTTTGAGGATGTGTAATGCTGTTTTAAGTTGTAACACAACCTACGTAATAACATAGCAAAAATATCATCAATATTCAAAATATTCTATTTGTGTTGAATCATCCCGTATTTTAGGGTTCCAGGTTTAGGGTTTCCAGGGTCATCTGATGGGTTTGTAACCACGTAGACCGGCCCAAACCCTACCGCGCAATGGGCTAGAGCTTGAGGGTTAGACGCCCAATTAGGGTTTCTTCGCCAGCAAGAATCTATTGGATTTAGTGATGCCGTAGGGAGGGTGTAACCATTGCTGTAAGCAGCCTCTACATGAGGAGTAGGGAAAGCTGCAAAGAGAAGTGAATATGTAAACACAATATCAGCCATTTTCTTGAAGATTATGTGATGCTTGAACTGAAACTATGTGTGTCAAATATCTATTCACGAGTCACGACATAGACGTGAGCTATATTATATCGTACGTATCAGTATTTATATAATAAGATATATATATATATATATATAAATGTGTGTGTGAAAGATGAGAAGCCGTGCGATACACGGATGGCGATGAGTGTTTCATAATACGCTAGACTTAATTACCCTTAGTCGGGCGACGAAAATATATAACACGAGTTAAAATATATTTCAGACATACGTAACAGTATTTTGTCACAATAACTATAATATAAATAAAAGAATTGTCCAAAGTATTTGATACATTTAGATGAGATTAAGATTAACAAAACAAATTTTTTCCTATTGCGTCACTCTTTATGCATTTTTCTTATTGCGTCATACTTTAAGCGTTTTCGATTTGTCGCACCTCGACTTTCGATAGAGGAGGCCCTAAGCATTATATAAACTAGTTTTCAAAAGCGAATGTGTAACTACTTTGATTTATCAATTGTGTTTGCTTAATAGTATATAGCGCTTCCTTCTGGTTCTAGAAAACCTCCTAACGACCTAAAGTAATTTAATTCAGAAACGAATACCAAACGCTTAGATGGTGATTAGAAAAGGGAAGTTAGATATCACAATCACAAATAAAGTAATTCCACCGAATAACTAGAAATCTTATACGGTAAAAGTGAAGCTTCTTGATGGCTCCTGTGGCTGGCCTGAATTTGATTCTCTGAGTAACAAGAACAAAAAAAAATGCTAAATTATTCTATTTAGATTCATATATAACTCTAATTTACTCATTCAGTTAAAAACAAAAGACTTTGATTTGTCGGAACTATGTTCTTTGGAGCCTTTCTTCTTCTCGATTTCCTACCAATTTGCTTCGTACCAACTAGGTTCTTTTTCTAGTAATTGATCCTGGTAGGACTCTGAACCGATGTCAGAGCGATACTGACACAGAGAATCTGGAAGGATAATATCGAGGAAGATAAAGAACCGCGTAAAAAATATCGGATATAGAAAATCAATTTTAGTTTGGATTTTTGATCTCCTAAGAACATCTCCAAGAAATGTTTAATAAATTTTGAATTATAAATTTTATGCATTCCAAGGGTATTTCAAAACTTCTTTCCATTTAGTCCCTACAATTATATATCTGTTTAGGTAAATTTTAATTGGTTTATATGTGGACAATTTTACGAAATGATGGAAAAAACATAAGTTTGATCAATGATTTTTTGTTAATAACCGCTCAGAATTACAATAAATTAATATCAAAAACATTTTGAAGATGACTTCATAGGTCGTAGGTTGTTGTTTGAAGATCATTGGTCGTTGATCGTTTATGTCGGTTGATTATCTTAGTTGAGTTGATGTATCGTCTCTAGGACGTTGTAGTATATGAATTCTCAAACTTTCAAGCTGTTTTTTGATGGTTGGCAGTGGATCTAGCTCTAGGATAAATCCAGCCGCTTGTAAGTATCAAGATAAAAACGGTTTTTAAGTCATATATAGTATCTATGGAAGTTCAAAACTATTTTTAATCGATATCTCATATGATTATTTAGTAAGCTAGATAGAATGAAGAGTAAAATTAAATTTAACTTGACCAGATAAAATAATCCATTAGCAAAAACATAGAACATAGTGAAACTTTTCTTGTAACTAGCTATTTCTTTGTTCCATTGACATTTCACCAATATGAGGGGTACATAACAACATTTGAGATATTATGGAGTTTTCCATTGGTTCCATACTTCCATAACTGAAGATAGGATCCAATATTTAGTGGACTCATAGTCATTCACTTTGCTTTTAATTACCAGCATTTACCATATGACCAAATTAATAAATTAATAGTATCTTTCATTAGTAGTAACCTCACAGAAATCACCTAAGTGGTTTAATACTTTCAGAAGAAGTACATAATAATATTGATACATGTATATGATCTTACATGCCGACAAAAAAAGTATA
The DNA here is from genome assembly GCF_000478725.1 of Eutrema salsugineum. Taxonomy (NCBI): domain Eukaryota; kingdom Viridiplantae; phylum Streptophyta; class Magnoliopsida; order Brassicales; family Brassicaceae; genus Eutrema; species Eutrema salsugineum. The sequence goes on along the minus strand of NW_006256909.1, from coordinate 11,208,187 downwards.
TGTTCTCACATGTTTATTTTTATAACATTTTTACGATGAAAACCATATATAATTAATATAAATAATTGAGCCTATAATAAGTTATGATTATCAACAATCTTTCCCAATGGTCGCTTTAAAGCATCAATTACTTTAGATTTGGATTTATTCAATCATATAATAAAGCTTTCTCGCTTGCTCTCCTTAATTTTTTTGTTTGTACAATAGCAATTATGTTTACATTTTCCATCAAATCCATATATTTCATCTGCCCAAAAAAATACTTAACATTATCACCATAAGATAAAAGCTAAAAAAGAGGTATGTTTAATGAGTACAAAATGAGAAATTTTAATATATACCATTATACAATCAAATATAATAAGGTAAGTGTTTATGACGATCAACGGTTGCTATTTTACACCTGTAATGTCGAGGTTAATATTTTTTCAATATCTATGCTTGGATGAATAATCTTATAACCAAAAAGAAAACAAAAAATCATTAATAAAATGCAAAAGAAAACTAGAAGAAGTACAAAAGGAACATACAAATTTTGCACAAAAATTGCTCCATGTCACATGTCATGAGCATCTAAGACTTAGACACTTATTGTGAGGACATGCGAAAGCTTCGAACTTAGGGAGGACAACCAGAATTAATTGCAGCAGCTCGTTTATTCCAAAAAAGACATATATGTATTCGCGGTAAGTGATAAGTATCAGATGAGATGAGACTATTATAATTGTATATATAGAAACCAGAGAAATAAGAGTTATTTTAGCAATCTTGTAGCAAAAAAAAATCTCATTATCAATCTTTGCTATACTACGTAACGTTTTGGTTTCCTCTTTGCATGTAAGACATGATTACCAAAGATTATCTAAAAATTAGAATGTACTTCAAAAAAAGATTATCTAAAATCAACTCTACATGACTCAAGAAATTCAAAGACAATGAAACCACACCTTCTTGGCTGGGACAAGTAGGTTGTTGTGCATCGGATGCACAAATGTGTAACAGAATCAGTATGAATATGAACTCCATTGATCTTCCTTATTCATACTTCTGGTTTGGTGTCTGAAGTATTTTTTATGTATAGCTAATGAAGTAATGATCACAGCTTACGTAGTCTACTCAAGAGTCAAGAGTAATGGTCGGCCTATGAAGTTGTGATCATTAAAACGATCTGTGAAGCTTATGTATATAGCTAATGAAGTAATGATTCATATGTATGACGAATTTTCTATTTTTGGAACTTATACTTATACATAATAAATTATTAATATTTTATTTTATTTTAAAACGGTTACGTCTAAAATATTAAGGTTTTAACTGAGTGGTTAACCATCAGTTTTATATTACGTCAATTAAACGGTTATGATTAATAATTTTATCAACCATAACTAATATATTTTTACGATTAAATGTTACGATTTTTAACAGTTTTATACGGTTATGGTGATCATAGCTACGATCATTTCGTTTACAGTTTGATTTTAGTCATGAGTTTGAATGGTATTCTATTGTTCAGTTTGATTTACATCACTTTCTCATTGCAGAATATATATATATATATATGTATATATTTTCTCTTGAACATAAAATTCATTTTTCCTTCATATGTTTCCTTTTTCTATTATATTGTAAATAATCTTTTATATGTCGAATAAAAGACTTTTAAATATATGAAAATATTGAATCCTCCATCCATAGATTTCAGTTTTCCGTTTTTATGAAATCACCATATCAGATGAGATGAGCCCATTAAAATCGTATCTATAGAAACTAGAGAAAAAAGAGTTATTTTAGCAATCTCGTAGCAAAAAGAAAAACATGTTTGATAAAAGGATCACAAAATATGTCGTTGTCAATCTTTCATATATTACGTATCGTGTAACTTGTAAAATAGTGGAATTGCGTTTTTAAACACAATTCCACAGGTTTTTTGTCAATCAACAAAAATCCGTGAAATGAAAAAATACTCATAAAAATGCAGTCTGCGTTTTTGCTTAAAGAAAATACAAAGGAAAGTCATTTCGTAGAAAAACGATTTATAAGTAGCTTAATCTATTCCGCAATATTTTTTCTACCATTCCGCAAGATTACCAATCAAAGCCTTGGTTTCCCTCTTTGCATGTAAGCCATATTCGTAATATATAGTTTTGGGATTTTGTTCTCTAAACTCCATTTTCATCTTAAGACGTTCATTTATATTGTTTTTTTGGGACCCTTTTATTTTTTAGTGACAACGTGGAGGGTTTCGAGTTGAAGAAGATAAATCTTAATCTTAATATACATATGTGTTCCATGATCAACTTGCCAAAATGAAAAGAAAAAAAATGCTTTGCACCGAAAAAAACAAAAAAAACTTGCAAAAATGATAATGGCTCCTCAATAGTCAAATGTTATTGCTGCATTGGAAAAGAAAAGTTCTGTTTGGCGGATATAGAATTCTGTTTTGACTATTAATTGCGCGGAACGTAATCATTCACAGAAAAGATTCTGAGACCAAATTATCTATTTGATTTAGGACCACTTATTTTGTTTTTGTTCTCTGCTTTATAAGAAGATCTTGATATCTTTGGGTCATCAAATCTACTGTGTGTGTGTTTTTCTTCTTTACCTTACTTTCAAGTTTCAAGCTGTATACAAGAAATTCCAAGAACGTTTTTGTATCTTTTTATTTGCTTTCCTTTTAAGAAAGAACTATAATCGGTGAATCGCGTATATGAGTTTAGTATTAACTTTTGAAAGTCTCTTTGAGATGGACTAGCTAGGACTACTCAAAAGGCATCTCTAATTTGCAGCCACACGACTAAGTACGGGAAGGATTTCGATATTTTCCAATATTTTGGAAGTCTATGAATCGACATGTAAATAATTATAATCTTATAAAAAACGGAAACATATGCATTATTTATGCGGGAAAGAAAGGAACTCTGTATATATAATAAGAACAAAGGAAAATACTAATTAGAGAGACAAAAAAAAAATGTGTTTGGTGAAAGCCTCCTCTTAACCAAGACTCGACATATATCACACGGCCGGTTTAAGAGCCACGTGCCGGCATCGGAGAGGTTAGCTTTGGATGTCATGCTTTCTTTCTTGGTTTTGTTGGGGCTTAATCTAATTTAGTCAATAGCTCATGTTTCGTCTTGATGTCACGGTCGGATCAAAATATACATCAAATTAAATACTGTTTAATCAGTCTCTCTTCATAGGCAAAATATAGTAGAACCTCTATAAATTAATACTCGATAAATTAATAATTACTATAAATTAATAAATTTTGCTGGTCCCAAATTGGGCCAATATAAAAATCTATCAAATTCGATAAGATAATAAGATAATAAAGTTTTTTGAAACCCCTATGTAAATATATGGTCCCAACAAAAACATAAATTAATAATTATATAAATTTTTGTAAATATGTGTAAATATAATATTCTAAAATATGATTAATGTGTTTGCTTTTAGTTAAGGTTAAAATCTCATTAGATCTTATTTCTCTAATTATTATATCAGTAGCTTTTATTGGTGTTTTATGATATACATTCAAATTTTTGGATGATTTGTTGATGTGATGATTAATTTTCTTACCTGTAAATGTTTTTAAATATATTGTAGTGTTATCTTCAATTTTAACATCAATAATACATATAGTAACTATAGTTTTTTTTTTATAAATTTTAAACTTATGAATATGTATATTTTTACATGGATAATCCAATATGGTATTAAAAACTATTTTACTATGATAGTTATGATTGTTAATCATAATTTATATTACAAAATTTGTTAAAATTTTAAAATATAACATTATTCTAAAGATTTTTTTTAAATTATAAGTTGAAAGCCAATTTTTTCTATAAATTAATATCACGATAAATTAATAAAATATCATAGTTCCAACATTATTAATTTATAGAGATTTTACAGTATATCATCAATGATTTTTCTTTCATGGTCTCCGAAACTTTGGTGTTGTCTATCACTCTTTGAGCCACTAGACTATTTCTCCATATCTAATGTAAAATTACATTACGGTAACAAAAAAAAAAAATCCCGACACTAATCCTAAATTAATCCCGTTTAATCTCTAATCTGTGAATTAGGTCCTAGACTAGACTCAAATGTCCGAGTAACACGAAATTAAGGACAAATTAGACAAAACCCAAATACAAAAGGAAACACAAATCTTTCGTTCGTCTCTTCCCTCTGAGTTTTTTTTTTTTTTTTTTTTTGGAAGAACCCTAATTTTCATGGTTTCTCCTTTCCGTTGATTTCTCCCCAATCTATATTCCTCTAATGGGTGCCGTAGTGATCAATCGAAAGCGCAGCGAAGAATCCTTAAACTTGAGCCACCAATCAAACGGCCCGAATCTCCGACATTCACCGTATTTCCAAGCTTCGAAGAAACGAAGATTCTCCTTTGGAATCATGTCTGACGATTCCGGTAAGCCATCTTCGTCTTCAAACCCAACAATCTCGAGGATTTCTAGGTACCCTGATGCTAAAGCTCCTCTTAGACGAGAAATTCACGCCCCTAGCAGAGCAAATCTCAGATACGGATCAGCCAAAGCTAAGCCTAACGATTATTGCGACAAGGACGAGATTACTCCGGGGAATTTTTTCCTTCGCAGGTATGATAATGCCAAGAGAACAGCTTTGGGTACTTTGAGATTCTTTAAGAAAGATAAAGAGTTGATTGATTTGGTCGATGAGCCTGAGAAGGAAGCGGTTTCTGATGATTCAAGCGTTGAACTAGTTGAAGTTGTCGATAGCGATGAGGAGAAATTGGTAGAGGAGGAGGAGGAGAAGATGAATCTCAAGCCTTCTACTTCTTCTTCTGATGTTAGAAATGGGAACAACGCCTTAAGAGTTGATGACACTAGTACGATGATGGATTCGTTGTCTTTAGGTAGAGAAATGACTACAGATGATGCTTCGAGCCTCGAAGCCTATAAAAAGCTTCTGCAAAGTGCTGAGAGGCGGAATCCGAAGTTGGAAGCTTTGAGTTTTGAGATTCTCTTGAATGAGAACCGGTTGTCGCATCTGCGCCAGTCTCGCCCAAAGCCTGTGGAAAAAAAACATGTTGAGGTGATTCGATTTATTCTTTTCTTACTCGATTTGGAAGTAATTTATGTTGCTGCTCAATCTTGGACTGATTCTCTATAATGCATATGATATTATTGCCTACTGTTGTATAGTATAGACTGGAAGTAGTACATTTGGTTCTTTCTTTGAGAAGAACTTTTTCATCTCAATGCCCATTAAGCTGCAATTATTGCTAATAGCTTCACCTTCCGTGTTATACGAAGATTACTCATGCTTTTACTGATGTTAACATTTTCTGTTGTTTGTTTGTTGTGGTATTGATCTATTGAAGAAGGTGCCTCATGAACCTTTTATACCTCTCACAGAGGAGGAAGAGGCAGAAGTCTACCGTG